>NC_135581.1:29689166-29999047 GCF_965152235.1 Eretmochelys imbricata
AAGAAAAATTTCACAATATCTGGCCTTGATCTTTATTAATTTTAAGTACTATACTAATAATTTGGATATAGCAGACTATAAATTCACTGGTGCTGCTTAGCTTGTAATGGCCACAGAAAATGACATTATATATTAACTGTGTAAGTTATCTAATATTTTAGTGATTATTACATGATAGATATATCAGTAAAAGCAAAGCAGGCCTATGTTAAATACAGTAACAAAAAAATCTTAAAAATCAAAAAAGTGTGAAGTTTGATCAGAACAATAGGAATTTCTGGCTTTTTTTTTAAAAAAAGGTTATGGAATTGCGTGTATCTTGTTTATATAACTAAGGAGATAGAAGGGATCAAGGTTTGCTTATTTATTGCTTTAAGAGGTCTAGTTCAATGCCATAATTTCAAAAGACTGGCTGAGTCAGCTCTCCATCTCTGGGTGTGTCGACACTGCAGTCAGAGGTGTGGTTGCAGGTCAGGTAGTCATACCTGTCCCAGCTTTAATCTAGATAGTATAGCTCAAAATAGCTACAGTGGCACAGGCTGTACAAGCCCACCCAGAACCCTGGGTACATTCTCACATTGCTAGCCCGTGTCGGGTTCAATGCCACTGTGCCTTCACTGATATTTTTAGCCATGCCACCTAGACTTAAGCTAGGAGGCGATGACAACCCATGCTGCAATCACACCTCTGACTGCAGTGCAGACATATTAAAAATTAAACTTTATAATCTCATTAAGGTTCAATTTAACCAGTATTAGAGCTGGATGACGAGCTCTAATTTTTCCCCCTACAAAAAATTTCAAATGAAAAATTTTTGTTCAACTTTTTTTCCCAAAAATGTTTTGATATTGTAGGAAATTTTGGAATTAAAACATTCACTTAATTTTCATTTGAATAAAAAAATTCCAGACTTTTCGTTATATTCCAGTTTTTGAAATCTGAAACAAAACCAAAGAGGCTATTGGAAACACAACAAAATGAAAATTACCTGCCACACATTGAGCCAAACACTCCTCTTAGCCAGACCCCCAATCAGATGCCCAGTCTTAATAACCCCCAACAGACGATACAATGTAGTTATCTCCACATGCTCCTCTCTGTTCACCTAATCCTGCAAGCACTTACGCAACTGAATAGACCTTACTTTAGCCTGTCCTGGTAAAGTAACTAAAATTGATGACATGGGAAAATCCAGCTAAAATCAGGGACTGATATGGAACTGTCACATGGAACTGTCTGCTGCCTTTGGTTGAACTTTCACCCAGTAGATCTATTTGAACATCTTTTTTCTTACAGAGGACAGTGGGAAAGGACAATCCTAGTTGCAACATCTTGTGACTAGTCCTCCTAAGTTTTGTCTTTTCTCTCTTTATGGGTGGTACTTGTGTGTTAATCTCTTTCTGCCCATGCACTTGCTGAGTCAGGAGGACTAGATAGCTCTGGGAATTAACAATGGGATATGGATCTTTTTCATCTTTACTGCACTAATTAAAACCCCACTCAGGTTTGTAGTGACTGTAAATTGCTTAGATTGTTACAACCTGCATATGGAAATAGTTCAGAAGGTTTACCAGAAAACTTGCTATCCTGGGGACAAAACCTGCAGTGATTGTGCACACAGCATTCCCATTGAATACAATTGTTTTGCGCGGTGTTGTTGTAGCCATGCTGGTCCCAAGGTATTAGAGAGGCAAGGTGGGTGAGGTAATATCTTTTAATGGACCAAGTTCTGTGGGTGAGAGAGACAAGCTTTCGAGCTTACACAGAGCTCTTCTTCAGGTCCTTGTCTTATGGAATATGACAGCTGTATGCACAATGGTTGCTGGATCATGCTCATATTTGGTGATGATGTCAGCTCTCAACAAATGTACTGACTTTTGAGACTGACTAAATCACATCCCTTCAGGGCAGGGCTGAGACAAGAGGAGGGGAATGACCACGGCTGCTTGTGTTACACCTTGTCTGTAGCTGTGCAGAAGACTTCTGTCTCCCGCAGTATCAATATGGTAGACTTCAATTCAGTTTTAGGGGGAGAGGGTGAAATATAATGTTTCATTGGTATTCTGACATTGCACTCCGTGACGTTATTGACATGAACTGTGACCATGTAGATCATTGTTGCAACCAAGGTCCTATAGTTGCACCAAATTTTGTACAAAGGAGGTCAAGTTAGGTGTCTATGGAAAGGTTGTAATTTGCAGGTTATGATTGTTCTGTCTGTATGTGTGTATCATTTTTGTATCTGAAGTTATGGATATTGGCTATGTACTTGTATCTCAATGTGTTTGATTCTACGTAGCCTCAGTGACACATTTGGCCGGCTTCTTGAGAAAGGACTATTCTCAGTAAGTGCCCAATCAAGAAAAACTTAACTGACAATGGACTTTGAGAGACACCAGTCCACATCTGAGCTTTCCTGGGAACGTTCAAACTAACATGTAAACAATGGTGTCGGCCTGCAAAAAGCTGAATCATTCATGAACATGTGACTTGAACAGGTGGCTACAAACTCCATCTTGTTGCTGTGATTTTGCACAGGAGAACAAAGGGGTTTCCACCCACGAAAGAGAATATAAAAGGCCCTGGAAACCCCTCCATTTTGTCTTCAGCTGGCTCAAGAGATGGCCTCTCCACCCCAAACAGATGCCTGAAAGAAACTGGAACAAAGGTCTGTAACTATGGGGGTGTGAGTGATTGCTTGGGTCCAGGCCATAAGCCACAATGTTGATCTGAAAAGGATTGGGTCCAGGCTAGGAAGGAGTCTAGTCTGTGAAAGAAGCTTATTAGGACATCTCTGAGGGTGAGATTTACCTGTATTCAGTTTCCTACTGTGTTAGGCTTAGAGTTGAATGTTTTGTTTTGTTTTTCTTGGTAACTTACTTTGTTCTGTTTGTTATTACTTGGAACCATTTAAATCCTACTTTTTATACTTAATAAAATAACTTATTGTTTATTATTGAACCCAGAGTAAGTAATTAATACTTGGGGGAGCAAACAACTGTGCATATCTCTCTATCAGTGTTATAGAGGGTGGACAATTTATGAGTTTACCCTTTATACAGAGTAAAATAGATTTATTTGGGGTTTGGATCCCACTGGGAGCTGAGTGTCTGGGTGCTAGAGACAGGAGCACTTGCTAAGCCATTTTCAGTTAAGTCTGCAGCTTTGGAAGCATGAGTCAGACCCTGAGTCTGTGTTGCAGCAGATTAATGTATCTGGCTCAACAAGGCAGGGTTCTGGAGTCCCAAGCTGGCAGGGAAAATGGGCTAAGAAGTAATTTCAGCATGTCAGGTGAGTCCCAAGGGGATCTCTGTGACCGAACCCATCATAGGTATGTCCTCTTAACTGAATTATTATCTGTGTAATCTTCTGTGTCTAGTATAATTCTCATGAGTCTAATAAATTGGAGGCACTTATGTTTCCAGTGAAAATTCCCCTATCTTTTAAGTGTGTGTGTGTGTTTATTCCATTTCAAAAAAAAAAAAAAAAAAAAGAGGGCCAAAATCTGCTGTCAGTTTCACCCATGTTAATCCCATTTATGAAATTCTATTTGGTAAAATTATATAAAAACAAAGACTTTTGAAGGTTACTATGAAGAAAGCATGTGTATGTAAAATTTTGTGCAGCATGTCCAGTAGCCACTAAAACAGGCTGTTAACTCTTCATAGAAACTGGGAGTGAGGGAAAGGTGGGGAACCTTAAGTCAAAATTGCCATAGTTTAACTTACCTTAAGACAAGTTCCATTGCAATATGCTGCCCATAGGTAACTCACATCGTGATCAGCGTCAGCAATGGAACCCTACAGACAATTATATACAAGAAACCCAGAGATCACCACAGCAATCTTCATGGATCCAGTACCCTCCCCAAAACACACCAAGAAATCTGTTATCTACAGCTAGGCACTCAGATATGATGGAAATTGCTCTGAGGAGAAAGTCCAAGATATACACCATCGGAGGGCAAACTATAGCCCGCAGGCTACATCCAGCCCATCAGGGCTTTCAATCTGGCCCACAGGATTGCCAGCCACGTGGCGCAGCAGAGGCTAAGGCAGGCTCCCTGCCTGCTCTGGCCTCACACCGCTCCCAAAAGCGGCCAGCACCACATCCCTGCGGCACTTGGGGAAGGGCAGGGAGGCAGAGGGCTCCATGTGCTGCCCTTGCCTGCAGGCCTTGCCCCCGCAGCTCCCATTGTCCGGGAACAGGGAACTATGGCCAATTGGAGCTTTGGGGGTTGTACCCACAGGCGAGGGCAGCACGAGGCGGAGCTGCCTGCCTCACCCCACCCCCAGGAGCCACTGCCAGACATGCTGGCCACTTCCAGGAGCAGTGCAGAGCCAAGATAGGCAGGGAGCCTGCCTTAGCCCTGCTGCACACCACTGTGACCCTGGAGCCACTCTAGGTAAGCAGCGCCGGGCCGGAGCCTGCACCCCAAACCCTGCCTGCACCCCACCCCCTGCCCTGAACCCCCTGCCGCATCCCCTCCTGCACTCCCTACCCCCTGCCCTGAGCCCCCTCCCACACTCTGCACCCCATCCTGCACCCCAACCCCTTGCCCTGAGCCCCTTTTTGCACACTACACCCCCTCCCACACCCCACACTCCCTCCCACACCCCAACCCCCTGCCCCAGCCCTACATTAAATTTCCCCACCCAGATGTGGCCCTTGGGCCAAAAAGTTTACCCACCCCAATATACACCTTAAAACACTTACAACTGCCTTCACCAAACAAGGACAGTCCACCGGAGAAAAGATAACATCATGGAATGGGGCACCCAAAACCCACAAATAACGCCCCCATCAACTATACATCCCTAGTCGTCACCTACCACTCCACAATGGAACCCCTATGGGGTATCATTAAACAATTACAACCCATTCTTGATGGGGACCCCATCCTGAAATAAATCTTTCTTGAACCCCCTCTTCCAGCCTTCAAGCAACTCCCCCTGCAGCCTCTCCAAGCTCATCATCAGAAGCAAGCTCCCCCAGACCAGGACACACCAGCTAAAAACAGCAACAGACCCTGCCAGAACAACAGATGCAAAATCTGTAGACATATCTCCACTGCTATCATGATCATCACCCCCAAACTTTTCAAGATACATGAGTTCCACACATGCTTATCACAACATGTGGTGTACCTGATTGTGACAGGTTTCAGTCGGTCCTCCGAGCCCCTAGGGGGCAATGGAGAGCTATGATCCCACTGGCAGGCCTTAGTCACACCTTTCGGGCACTGGGGAATTAGCGGGAAAGGTGTGCCGGCCCGAGTCTGCAGCGCACCCCTCGGGCAGGGGGAGCACTGGTATGGGTTGGTAGCGCACAGTTTTGCTACCCAAGGCAGGTTGGCCGGGGTAGGGGAACTCAGGCCCACCCAACTCCACTGCGTTCCAGCCCAGGGCCCTGACAGTGGCGGGAGGCGAAGGTCCCGCCACCGGGTCAGCAGGGGACCATCCACGCCCGCTGACCAAACACACCCACCCCACGGTGCAGTTCTGCCCCTGGGCTACTTCCTACCCAGTCTCTCAAGCGGGTCTCTCCGGTCCCTCCACCTCGTCCGGGTATTCCACTGCTGGCAGCTCCAGCTCCCCCTCTGTGTCGGACTCATGCTGGCACGGACTACAGCCGGGCCCCTCCAGGTCCTCCGGGTACTCAGCAGCTGGCAGTCCTCGTTGCCACAGGCCTTCCTCCCGGTCAGGTTCCTCCTGGCCCAGGGCCTCCCCTTGGTCAGCAGCAGGATCGCGAGGGAGCAGTCAGCCGCCTGTGTCTTTCTCCCTCCCTGGTGCTCTCCTCACTGGGCTAAGGGCCCCGCCCTTTGTACTTCCTGTCCCACTCCTCCCCTTCCGGGGATTGGCATAAGCTTGGTCTGGCCCCGCCCACTCAGGCTGAGAGGGTGGCTCTTTACCCTCTGGTTCGGAGGGAAGCCACCCTGGCTCCCTACACTCATCCAGTGCACTAAATGCACCAATAACAACTATGTGGGTGAAACTAGGTAATTGCTATCCTCTCGAATGAACTCACACAAAAAATGATAAAAGACAAAAACACTATATCACATGTGGGAGAACACTTTTCACAAAAAGATCACTCTGTATCTGACCTCTCAGTCCTCATTCTCAAAGAAAACCTGCACAACACCTTCAAAAGATGAGCCTCAGAATTTAAATTCACAGTCATGCTAGACACTAAAGATCATGGACTGAATATACACAAAAAGAACAGGAGGACTTGTGGCACCGTAGAGACTAACAAATTTATTTGAGCATAAGCTTTTGTGGGCTACAGCCCACTTTATCGAATGCATGCAGTGGAAAATACAGTCGGACGATTTTATATACAGAGAGAACATGAAACATACACGCCATACACACTATAACAAGAGTGATCAGTTAAGGTGAGCTATTACCAGCAGGGGAGAAAAAAAAACCTTTTGTAGTGATAATCAAGATGGGCCATTTCCAGCAGTTGACAAGAACGTGTGAGGAACAGTAGTGGGGAAAAATAGACATGGGGAAATAGTTTTACTTTTGTGTAATAACCCATCCACCCCCAGTCTTTATTCAAGCCTAATTTAATGGTGTCCAGTTTGCAAATTAATTCCAATTCAACAGTCTCTCATTGGAGTCTGTTTTTGAAGTTTTTTTGTTGTAATATTGCCACTTTTAGATCTGTAATCGAGTGACCAGAGAGATTGAAGTGTTCTCCAACTGATTTTTGAATGTTATAATTCTTGACATCTGATTTGTGTCCATTTATTCTTTTACGTAGAGACTGTCCAGTTTGGCCAATGTACATGGCAGAGGGGCATTGCTGGCAGAGGTAAGTATAGCGGTCAGTAGGTTTCCAGTATAGAGTGGTATTCATGTCACCATCACTTATTAGCACTGTAGTGTCCAGGAAGTGGATCTCTTGTGTGGACTGGTCCAGGCTGAGGTTGATGGTGGGATGGAAATTGTTGAAATCATGGTGCAATTCTAGCAAGGGCTTCTTTTCCATGGGTCCAGATGATGAAGATGTCATCAATGTAGCGCAAGTAGAGTAGGGGCATTAGGGGACGAGAGCTGAGGAAGCGTTGTTCTAAGTCAGCCATAAAAATGTTGGCATACTGTGGGGCTATGCAGGTACCCATAGCAGTGCCACTGATATGAGGGTATACATTGTCCCCAAATGTGAAATAGTTATGGGTGAGGACAAAGTCACAAAGTTCAGCCATCAGGTTTGCCATGACATTATCGGGGTTGCGGTTCCTGATGGCTTGTAGTCCATCTTTATGTGGAATGTGTCATCATGAATAGGTCAGAAAATGAACAAGAGGCTGCTAGGCAGTTCTCCAACACCACATTCTGCAAGCCATTACACTCTGATCCCACTGAAGGTTACCAAAAGAAACTACACCATCTGCTCAAGAAACTCCGTGAAAAAGCACAAGAGCAAATCTCTACAGACACACTCCTAGAACCCCGAGCGGGGGTATGTTATCTGCTACACAAGATCCAAAAACCTGGAAATCCTGGACGCCCCATCATCTCAGGCATTGGAACCCTGACAGCAGGATTGTCTGGCTATGTAGACTTCCTCCTGAGGCCCTATGCTACCAGCATTCCTAGCTATCTTCGAGACACCACTGACTTCCTGAGGTAACTACAATCCATCGGTGATCTTCCTGAAAACACCATCCTAGCCACTATGGATGTAGAAGCCCTCTACACCAACATTCCACACAAAGATGGACTACGAGCCATCAGGAACAGTATCCCCGATAATGTCAAGGCGCTACATTGCTAAAAAGCAATGGTCACATAAACACCACCCTATACTGGAAACCTACTGACCGCTACATGCCTCCAGCTTTCATCCAGACCACACCACACGATCCATTGTCTACAGCCAAGCTCTACGATACAACCGCATTTGCTCCAACCCCTCAGATAGAGACAAACACCTACAAGATCTCTATCAAGCATTCTTACAACTACGATACCCACCTGCTGAAGTGAAGAAACAGATTGACAGAGCCAGAAGAGTACCCAGAAGTCACCCTCTACAGGACAGGCCCAACAAAGAAAATAACAGAACGCCACTAGCCATCACCTTCAGCCCCCAACTAAAACCTCTCCAACGCATCATCAAGGATCTGCAACCCATCCTGAAGGACGACCCATCACTCTCACAGATCTTGGGAGACAGGCCAGTCCTTGCTTACAGACAGCCCCCCAACCTGCAGCAAATACTCACCAGCAACCACACAACAAAAACACTAACCCAGGAACCTATCCTTGCAACAAAGCCCATTGCCAACTGTGCCCACATATCTATTCAGGGGACACCATCATAGGGCCTAATCACATCAGCCACACAATCAGAGGCTCATTCACCTGCACATCTACCAATGTGATATATGCCATCGTGTGCCAGCAGTGCCCCTCTGCCATGTACATTGGCCAAACCGGACAGTCTCTACGTAAAGAATAAATGGACACAAATCAGACGTCAAGAATTATAACATTCAAAAACCAATCGGAGAACACTTCAATCTCTCTGGTCACTCGATTACAGACCTAAAAGTGGTAATACTTCAACCAAAAAACTTCAAAAACAGACTCCAACGAGAGACTGCTGAATTGGAATTAATTTGCAAACTGGACACCATTAAATTAGGCTTGAATAAAGACTGGGGGTGGATGGGTTATTACACAAAAGTAAAACTATTTCCCCATGTCTATTTTTCCCCACTACTGTTCTTCACACGTTCTTGTCAACTGCTGGAAATGGCCCATCTTGATTATCACTACAAAAGGTTTTTTTTTCTCCCCTGCTGGTAATAGCTCACCTTAACTGATCACTCTCGTTATAGTGTGTATGGTAACACCTATTGTTTCATGTTCTCTGTGTATATAAAATTGTCCTACTGTCTTTTCCATTGCATGCATGGATGAAGTGGGCTGTAGCTCACGAAAGCTTATGCTCAAATAAATTTGTTAGTCTCCAAGGTGCCACAAGTACTCCTGTTCTTTTTGCGGATACAGACTAACACAGCTGCTACTCTGAAACCTGAATATACACACTGAGTTTATTGCTTATTACAACAATCTACAACCCACTAACTACCCCCACATCACAAGTTGTCTTTTTTTAACTCCTGCTTTCCTTCCCTCCCGCCCCCCGCCCCCCCCCCCCCCCCCCGTGACTGGAGGAGTGTAAACAGGCCACTTCACATTGACTGGGCCCTTGAAATATGGGTTAACTACTTATACTAAACCATCTGTTCCACCTTATATTTAGCGGTGACACTTTGAGTATATTTCCCAGACCTAAAGAAGACCTCTGTGTGTGTGGAAAGTTTCTCTCTCTCTCACACCAACAGAAGTTCGTACGATAAAAGATATTACCTCACCCACCTTGTCTTTCTAATAACGTACCTACATCAGTCAGCACAACAAAGGTATATCTTTACCTTCATAGAGCAACCTAATATTGCAATCAGCCTTGAAAACGTCCATTTCATTCCTTCTTTTCACCAGTTGAACAAAAAGTTAAAATGCCTCCCCCTTCCTTTCTTGGCTTTAGCAGCAAAAAGGTAATATCTATTGTTGACTAGCATGTGCTCACAGATGTATTATCCTTACAGTTGCTTACTATAAAATATCCCAGGAATATTTGAAATACACCTGTATTTGACAGGTAGAGGCATTTCAAGTCACGGGTTTCCAGGCTCCAAGGAATATTAGAACTGAATGATCTACAGTAACATGATCTTTGTGTGATAATACAAATACTGTAAAAATATATCTACTGAGTGTAAAGTCTTAGCCTTTTAGTGTTAAATTGTGAATCACAGTATACTAACAGCCTACAGTCTACAAAATATTGTGGAATAGAAAAGAGAAGAAAAAACTGCTATTTATAGCCATTGTGTGTATTTACTATTAATAAATGTTAATAGGAGCTGGTGTGACTTGAAGTTTGTTTGAAATTGTCTATGTCATGCACTCCCTTAAGGGTTAATGGGAATTCTGAAGGGAAGATAAAAAACCCCAATCCAACAACTGATGAAGTTAAGGGTGCCTTTGGAAGTAGATCAGACCTTAAATGTGGAGACCAAATTAGAGTTGCCTTAAGGGGTAGAATTGTATCCAAGAAAAGGGCATAAATAATGATAAGCATGGAATTGCTACTAATCTTGTGGCATTCGGTAGTACAGGGAATAAATAATTCACTATGAATAATTTTAATCAATGAATTTTGCTCTTTTAAAAAAAATTCCATTTAGAAGTTATCCACAAGCTGATTGCAAAAGTTCTCAAATTGTTTGTGAATTTCTTCATTGGATGATTCTTAGTCTGCAGCTCCTTGAAACTGCTAAGATTTCAGTTAATTGCACCATTTGCAATTCCCCCCTCTAGCCATATGCAAATGGCCTACGTAACTTATCAATTAGCTTGTATAACTTACTCAATTAATGACAGGTTTCAGAGTAACAGCTGTGTTAGTCTGTATTCGCAAAAAGAAAAGGAGTACTTGTGGCACCTTAGAGACTAACCAATTTATTTGAGCATAAGCTTTCGTGAGCTACAGCTCACTTCATCGGATGCATACTGTGGAAAGTGTAGAAGATCTTTTATACACACAAAGCATGAAAAAATACCTCCCCCCACCCCACTCTCCTGCTGGCAATAGCTTATCTAAAGTGATCACTCTCCTTATAATGTGTATGATAATCAAGTTGGGCCACTTCCAGCACAAATCCAGGTTTTCTCACCCCCACCCCACACACACACAAACCCACTCTCCTGCTGGTAATACCTTATCTAATTAAATAATAATAATAGCTTATCTAAATAATAATAATAATAATAAAATATTAGATAAGCTATTACCAGCAGGAGAGTGGGTTTGTGGGGGGGGGGGTGAGAAAACCTGGATTTGTGCTGGAAGTGGCCCAACTTGATTATCATACACATTATAAGGAGAGTGATCACTTTAGATAAGCTATTGCCAGCAGGAGAGTGGGGTGGGGGGAGGTATTTTTTCATGCTTTGTGTGTATAAAAGATCTTCTACACTTTCCACAGTATGCATCCGATGAAGCGAGCTGTAGTTCACAAAAGCTTATGCTCAAATAAATTGGTTAGTCTCTAAGGTGCCACAAGTACTCCTTTTCTTTTTACTCAATTAAGCAACCCAGCATGAATTCTGAACTGTATTCTCAGCTGTAATAGCCACACTTTGCCCTGTGGCCAATAGTTACATAAAACATCCTATCAGGGAACAGAAAAAAACATCATATGATCTTCTCAATTAATCTGTACAGTCCAAACATACATGTCACAAAGCATTGACAGGGGAGCAGTAGGGCTGCAGTACCAGGGTCCTAGTTTCCTTGGGTGCTTTTGAAAATCTCAGCCTGCAAGTACAAACTAAAAGTGAAGAGCTCACAGGATGGTGGAATTTATGTAGTCACTTATGAATGGCACTTAAACATTTTGCACCAGGATTCTCAGCCGGGGGAAGTCAACAACTTAAACAGAGCTACATCAGAGCTACAAAGCTACTGGCTTTGACCATTGTTGCCTAATGAATCAAGCACTGTACACAGGACAATACACACTTCTGCTGCTGCTGCATGTACCTGTCTGTCATCATGAAAACTTAGAACACATCAGTGGCCTAAGGCAAGATGAAACAGGTTGGATGCTGTGGGACTTTTAACAAGCCCCAGTTCTGTGACTGTGCCATCACCCTAGCAATCCACATGCAGACTTGAGGCCACATATATCTGGTGGATGCAGGTAACTGTAATCTGTTCTTGCTGAAACATCAGAAGAACAAAGCAGCACAGATCCTCCAGTTAAGTGGTTCCCCTTCCTAAAAGAGTTTACACTCTAGAGCTGGAGCCTGGATTGGACCCATTTCACTTCCCAAAAACATGTTACGGAGCCTATATTGTTTAAGTAGGATTGAAACTCTCTGGAATACTGTTCTCATGCCCCTACTTCATGGAGAAATCCGCTACCTACTGTATCCTTCTCCTAAATGAATTCATGTACCACAAGTGGAAATATAGCTCCCACAGGCAGTAACATCAGTGTGAGTATCTGCCTTGAATTCAAGCCAGTAGCACCATAAAACCATGTATCCTTTCAGAAGCTTCCCACCTGTATTTCAAACATTTTTTAATCTTTAATCTGTAACAAATAAAAGCATGAAGCCTGTTATAAGCTTTACAAGTCTAATGTTTGAATTAAAAAAAAAATTGATGGTATTCAAAGAAGTCCATCACGTTTATGAAAGCTGAAAATGGGCTGCAATTTAGAAAATAGTATTAAAACAACAACAGCATTTGTAGTCAGGAATGCTTTGAACTGGAGGGCTCTGGTGGTTGTTAACATTCTACTGTGATGTGCGAGCCTTGGCAAAACATAAAGAATTTTTAAAGACTGATTATACATTCTTTTTTATTTGTGCCATGTTTGTAATATTTGTTTGTCCCCAGTTGGTGCCACAGTCGGTGATATAAAAAGATGCATGAATAATTTATAAAAGTAGTCAAAGAACATTGCTCTGATGATGTAGTACACAAGAAGGTCTTGGATAATGGATTACAGTCAGAGATATTAAAGGGAAACATTTTGGTTTGTGTTTTTATCATTATTTTTTTAAGTCTGGGCACTTCAGTAGGCTTAAAATGTGAAGAGAAATTTTCTCTCTCCTAGTCAACTGGGAAGCATCCTTAAAAGTCTTTAAATTGTCCAGGACCCTGTGGAATAATGGGCTTTCTGATAGAGAAAGATCAGTGATTTCACAGTACCTGCTGTCTTAAAGGGCTCTGTGTATTTTACTCCAAGTTATGCTCACCATCCAAGATCTTTAGATAGCATGGCCAAAAAGGAGTAAATCTTGTATAAAGAAAAGGAGTACTTGTGGCACCTTAGAGACTAACCAGTTTATTTGAGCATGAGCTATCGTGAGATACAGCTCACTTCATTGAAGTGAGCTGTAGCTCAAAGCTCATGCTCAAATAAATTGGTTAGTCTCTAAGGTGCCACAAGTACTCCTTTTCTTTTTGCGAATACAGACTAACACAGCTGTTACTCTGAAATAAATCTTGTATGTAAGTCAATATCTTCTGTGGGTTAGCAATGATCATTCATAGTGGAGCAGGTTGGAGCTGGTTCTTTTTTCATCTGCCATACCAGTTTAATTTAAAAAAGGAGATTCAAACAAAATATCACGATGGGCTCAGTTCTGCATCCTGATGCTAGTAATTCCATTGAACCAAATTCTGGTCTCATTCAAACCAATGACCATGAGGATTGTGTTTGGCTTTTGGCTCATCGGCAATAATGGAAATGCTGCTCAACATAAGGGCTGCAGAATCTGGCTGTATGTAAACCTACCCTGTGTTGTAGTAAAGAGGGTCAGAAGTTCTATAGCACTGCAGTCCTGCTTCCATTTCACACAGTGAAATACAGCCGCATGCCCACATGTGCTAATACACATACAGCCTACTAGTATATTCACCACTTCATAATCTAGAGTACCAGAAAGGTAGTCCTAGCAATATGATTTACCAACAGGAACTGCATCTTAAGAACCTATTATTCAGCTCAGACACATCCAGAAGATGCATTTTAAAAAAACCCTAATATATAGCAGCATGACAGCTTTGGTTACACAGTCATTTTAAGTAGGTGATACTGATGAATCACTAATATTGCACAGAGATACTACATGCATACCATTCCCCAAATGCATTCCTGCAGGACATATACCTGAGGCTGTGATATTCTTCTATCAGAACATACTGTTGGCCTGATTTGAAAAGCAAGTGAGTGTGTCCAACTCCTGAAATCAAGAGAAGCTGTGAGCCCTCATTACTTCTGCAATCAGGCCCACATGGGTCTGTTACACTCTGAAGTAGAAGCTATAGGTTGTTGCAGGAAGCACATTGCAATATGTAGGTAGGGCCTTATTCTCCCTCTGTTACTCCAGTTTCACATTAGTGTAACACCACTAAAAATCAGTAGAAATCAGTGAATGAAAGCAATGGTGCTTCACCACTGTGGTGTATCAAACCTATAGCGTTTTGGCTATTAATTCACAATTATTCCATTTCATGCAAGAATAATGGATACTTGTTCATGCAATTCAGTCTTCCAAACATTACAATTCTGTCTGCTTTAAACGCATTATCTTGAGATACAGCGCAAAATATTAAAAGACAAAGCACTCTCCCCCCACAAATACTTCATTGTGTTTATTTTAAGATTTAATTATGAGTTTCTGATGCTTTTATTTTAATTCAGTTTTCAAAATAATGTGTTATTTCTTCCTAGAGCTATTGGTCTAAAACCAGAACCTCAAAAATGGTGGAAGCTGGCATAGCTCCACTGTCTACTTCTAATATTTCCATCCCCAAAAGACAACACCCCACATTGAGAGAGCATCCTCATTGCCATATTTGACACGTACTTTTTCTGTCATGGGCCAAAAAACTGGCTGGGACAGGGAAAATAGTTGATCTGCTTCAACATCTCCCAATAGAGAAAGAGCTGGTCATAGATGGGTGTGGAAGCAGTCTGAAGCTAGGGGGAACCTTAGCAGCCAGCCAGCCGTGAAGGTGATCTCAGAAAAGACCTCACTCCTTGTACTATATTGTGATTGAAGTATGTGCGTAATCAGTAGTAGAGATGGCAAAAAAAACCACCTTTTTTTAATTTATATTTATTTTTACTTTTTTTAATTTATTTTTTAAACAAAAATGGCTTTTTCAACTAAAATACACATTTTCACATTGGCCAAAATACCAAATACCTAATCATTTTTGGCACAATCTTTGGTTTTCATTTTCATTTTTACCAAAAAACATTTTCAAACGTTCATAAAATTTTTCAAAGAACTCAAAGTTGTTTAGAAAGGTTCCTGCCCCCCCAGCCAAAAAACCAACCATTCAACCAGCTCTAGTGTCTTTATTCAAAGAGTGGTTCTACTCTGAAAATCTCTAAGGTATCTGGCCATTGATGTCAATGGACCTATTTTACACCAATTTACACCAGCTGAGGAGTTTCTAAATGTTTCCTCATGTTTCTAAATATTTTCCTTGCTTTTTGGTTTCTCACTTGAGTCAGTTGTTGCAGCCTCTCTCCCACTAATACTGACTGCTTGGGGTAGTTAAATTTGTCCTTCTAATATGCAGCAAATCACTCATTTAGTTGCTTCAGTGACAATTTTGTTTCTAAAGTGCTGGGCTCCCCAGATTGGATGTCACAACACAAATCCAAAAGGAATTGCAAGGGGGGGGTCCATTAGTCCTGTATAACTTGTCCCAAAATGATCTAAGAAAACATGGTCTAAGTCCACTATTTCCTCACAAGCCCACAAGCTCTCATTTCTGCCAGCTTAGAGATTTGTTTTTGTCTGACCCTTGGTACATCATTTTATAGCAAGTCTCCTTTGAGTGTCACGGAATTGAAGCTATCAGCCCATTTCTAGAGAGCTGGCCATTGCTCTTCCTCTGAAGGAAGCACCACAGCTGGCCTCAACTAGGGCCCAGTCCTGCAAGGTGACATGAACCCTCATCTTTTCTTGCAGCACAACAAATAATGGTTTTGAGAGCAATGAAAAAGGGTGCATTTCTAATCACTTGTGCTAAATGGGGGAGAAAAATAAATAAAGCATGTTTCCAATACACTGATTATTAATACAATACACAATTAATACAATACAATTATCCAATACACTGATACATTAATTCATTCCAAAATAGAACTCTTGTAACGTTGCCACAGATAACGGTACCTAGAGCGATCTGCTGGATAAATTCTCAGTCGGGCCAGTCAAAGCTGTCCAGAGGCAAATTTAACTTCTGCATACATCAAAATTTCAAACACATTTTGCAGAAAGAATACCTGTGGATTGCTTGGATAGTTCACATCTCATCTTCTATTGCAATTTGAATATGTGCTTCAAGTTACACACGTCTTTAAATACCTTGCCTGCATGTACAATCTTTCCTCTCAACTAGGCAATTCTTCTCAAACTGAACTCCCATTGCTGCTCTAAATTCAGCTGATATTTAAGGAAGCCCCTTATGCAGCCCTTTCTCTTTCAGACCACAAGGAGTAGCTAAGTTATGCAAAGCCCAAGATGACTGGACAATTCCCTTCTTTAGAGTCTGTTCAGATTTGTTGTTGTGGATGGTGAGGCTGTGGGGAGATTTCTTTCCAGTAGCTATAGCTCTGTAGCTTCAGAGGAAAAATACAATCCCTTCATTAATGATTTAATGTTGCTACAGCTATTTTGAAATAAATCAATGATCTGTGAAAAGTGACATTTGGGCCCTTAAATCCAGGCAGTGCTCAAAGTTAAGTTAAGGTTGTCTTGCTGCTTTCATTCAACAAATATTAAGGAAATTAGCAGACTCCTTGAATGGAAGCAGGAGACAGAACTATATTTTAAACTTTATAAGGTCAGTCCCACTAACTTGAGAACAGGAACTAAGCATATATTGCCCACGCACTCTCTCTTTCTCCTGTGCAAATATAATAAGAGCAAATTATGGATTCTTATGAACCTGCTGCTAAAAATTTATTTTTATCAGCATTTTTCTAAGGCATCTATCTGAAGCATAGTGATCTCCATCTCACTGGGGTGAGCTAGATTATATACATGACTAGTTGACACCAAAACAGCTTGTATACATTACTGTCACCTTGTCCTCCTCCCATATCCTCACCCATTTATTTCATCCATCTCTTGCATCTTATTAACTAACTTTATACGTTCTTTGGAGCAGGGAATTGCCTGATGGTGGAGAGCCACTATAACTGGCTCATAAACCTGTGTAGGGGGCATATAGTGGACAGAGAGGAGTGAGTGCTGATGAAATGTATTGCCTGCGGCTGTCCCCAGATGGCTTTGTGGGAGCTATTAACAGCTGGTAGAACTCAGCACACAGCCTTCGGCTGCTCTAAACTTTGCTAAGGCCTGCAAAAAGCCAACCTAAGGGTCCAGGAGCTGTACCCAATTCCAAGACAGCCACTCCCCTCCTCACAGCACTCACTGGTGACGAGCTGCAGCAGAAAACCTTGGCCAACATTTTTTAATCAACTAGAGATGAGCAGCTGGGGATCCACCTTAGCAGCAGTGCTCTGGCCTGATCCCCAGTAGCACTGGCGACAGCCCCATGTTCAGGAAAAGAAAACCATTTTAAGGGGTTGTTGTTGTTACTATAGTGATGAGCACAGTACAAGAACCTATATAACATAGAATAGTTACTGTATTGAGTTGATCTGGAGGCACAGGGTTGCTGGAACAATTTGTATACTGGGGGTGCTGTGAGACTTTGAACCAAACTGTAAATCCTGTATATAATGGAAACCACTTCAAGTCGGGGGTGCTGCAGCACCCCCTGCACTCTTAGTTCCAGCACCTATGGATGGGTCCAGGTATTTTAGTATATTTTTAAAAAATTATCAAGGGCACTCAGAGCATTAGTTGGGCTGTTCTTGTTTCACTTTTATAAATCTAAATAAATAACTATCCCTTCCTTATCTATAGCCATATTATTGATATTTGCATATTGATATTTTAATTAACAGGTTGTAAATAGACACTGGACTGTCAAGAAAAATGACTCCAATTTTTACTGCATTGTCAGACTCAGCACTTCCTTAGCACTTGAGATATAAATACATGACTTCTGTTTGCAGATACTCAAGACAACTTCTCAAGATAAAACAGAAATTATTCCCTTTACCTTTTTATTAATGTTTAGCACTCTTATTAGAGACACTACAGTATCCTACAGCAATCATCCCAAACTTGCGACAATATTGCTGTCATATTGGAGGAAACTGCCAGAAAAAATTCCACTGGATTTTTTTTTAAACAAAAGGTTACTGAGATATAGAATATCTATTCTCAGTTATTTGACATGGCAATGCCAACTTAAAAGATTATTCTATCTTCCATGCAAACTATGAGCAACCCTGAAGAGCTGGAGACCTTGCAAAGGAAATTACAGAGAGCCACAAAATAATGCCGGTGCAAGACTCTTGAAGTTACATTGCCATGTTTGAATTGTAATGTCACATCAACATCACCCTATTGCGATGCAGCACCCACAATAAAAATGGTAATGCAACATTTGCGTTTAAGGCTTGATCTAAAGCCCACTGAAGTCAATAGATACTGTCCTTTTCCTCTCTGTTTACCCTTCTTCTGCTTCTTTCCCCTATGCACCCCAACTTCCTGGCTGCTTAGAAGGATGGGGAATGAACTTGGAACACTTTCATCCACTGACATAATTTAGATATGTCTACACTGGCCCTAGAAGTGTAATTTTCAGCTGGCACTGTGGAAAACAGCCATAAGGTTGCCCCCCTCCCAAGGACCACCTCATAAGCCCTGGTGTAGAGGGCACATCAGGGGCAGGACTAAGGCCAGGAGGAGCAGGCTGAGGGCAGGGCTGCAGTACAAATACTGCGAAAGATTCCAGGCAATACTGTGGCCCAGAGTGCAGCCCCAGAAGGCTGTTGTGATGTAGACAGGTAGCCAGGGCTATGTTACACCAGGGCCTCTCACACCACTGGACCGGCCTAGGAGCGGGAGGGCTTCAAAGTAGCTTAAAATCACCTTAGCTTCTCCTTCCTCAGGGCTGAGAGTTTTCTGCTGGCCCAGTATTGTATGCACAGTACAGAATCTCACCCCAGAGCATCATAAACTCCAGTCAGGTCCATGGATGCCATAATGAGGGGCCCCAAAAAGCCACAAGCTGAATATCATGGCTAGAAATAGCAGCCTTTGAAAAAAGGCACAGGAGAAGCCTTTCCTAAATTGCAGCTGGGTTTGTGTCACCCTGCTTAGGTTTCTTCCAAACAATATTATTCCAAACACATCTCTGATTTAGCTAAGAGAGTCCAGCCCTTAATTGTGAGAATTATTCATAACCCATGGTGATGCTTCATTTTACTCTTTTGTGCCACCTCTGTCCTGTCAACAAAGCATGGCATGTTCTGCATTCTGCCTGACAGTGATGTTTCAACAGTCCTATTTCAGTTGAGGCGGAGGGCTAATGTTGACAAATACTTGAAAGCAATTTCAGAATGCAGAACTCATTTGGATACAATGGGCATGGAATTTCTCTGCCCCCTCATGCCCAATGTCATGCATTCACTGGAAATTGAAGCCCATTAGATTGAGGCTGCATGATTCTTTACTCCAACTTACCCTTTTTCAATTAATAGACCATTTCAACAGCAGCTATGGACCCATGGTCTTTCTACTCACATTTGGCTCTGGGTTTCCCATCTCCACCTTGCTCAGAGAGAGAGAGAGGCTGGTACCACTACAGTAGGGAGCAGGGGCATAGCAGAGGCTGGGGATGCATGGGAAAATTTCTACCAAACCGATGGTTCCCCCGCCATTCTTGCAGGGTCCCTTTCCCATCCCATTCAAGCCCCTTCCCCATTAATGCCGTCGTGGCTAATCAACATGCCAGGCTGGTATTAGTTCTCATAACTCTTTTCATCTATTCCCCGCCAACATGTCCCTGTGTGACAGAGAGGGAGACTTAACGCAGACACATTTGCTGTACTAACTGTGACAGTCTCTCCCAGAGGCAAGCCTCATAGAGCAGCTGCTCCCAAATTCCCCCACCCACTTTCATTTTGAGACATTGTAAAACTGAAGTCCCCCACAGCTGATCTGGAAAAGATGCTGGGACTAAGGCTAGATGAATAATTCATAATGAATGCTTTATCCAACCTTTTTACAGCTGTTGTTTGCAATTGGCCCACAAGCAGATGTCAATTTTCTTGAATTTATTTGCTGAATCACCTCCAGAAATAATTCTTGTTTTGAGGATTATATACAAGCAGTTCAATGGTAGCTGAAATTCAGGCTTGTTTTTTTTGCTGGGCATGCAAGTCACATAGTGCATTCCTGTTCCCTGATTGGACAAGCAGAACTCTTAAATTCAGGTTTCCTCTATGTGCTTATGACTCCAGACTTTGCTTTCTGGGAATATTCATGACAAGGAGCTGGTTCTACAGGCATTCCTGTCATCCAGCTCACTAGCTAGAATATTAGAAGCAAGCAACATGAAGAGGAACACACTCACAGCTGAAGCCAATTGGTTTAAAAATTCAAACCAGAGTTCACATGGAATTGATCACAGTATTCACCTCTGTGAATATGTATTCAACTCTGTGCAATGGGGGAAAGGATACCATTTGGCTGCATTTCCTCCCTGTATACGCTCCCCTTTCCCATGGCACCTTTCCCACCAGATGTACTGTGTGTTTGTCCCTCCAGGCTTTCTAAACCAGAGAGGACTATAGGGGCCGCCTTTAGCTATGATGCTTGAGCTCTTATTTTTAGACTGAAAAAGCCTACTGCTTCAAGTGGCTGATGTGATTAGGCTCCATGATGGTGTCCCCTGAATAGATATGTGGACACACACTTCACTTCTCTGCAAAAGAAAAAGAACACTAAACTACTACATGCCACAAAGGGCCACAACAGTGGTTCCCTTAACCCACCCAGCAATATTGTTAATCTATCCAACTATACTCTTAGCCCAGCAGAAGAATCTGTCCTATCTCGGGGCCTCTCCTTCTGTCCCTCCACCCCCACGAACATGATACAGTTCTGTGGTGACCTAGAATCCTATTTTCGATGCCTCCGACTCAAGGAATATTTCCCACACCTCTGAACAACATACTAACCCACAGAGAGCTTCCTACCAAGACTACAAAAAGAAGGATTCTAGGCGAACTCCTCCTGACGGTCGAAACAACAGACTGGACTTCTACATAGAGTGCTTCCACCAACGTGCACGGGCTGAAATTGTGGAAAAGCAACATCACTTGCCCCATAACCTCAGCCGTGCAGAACACAATGCCATCCACAGCCTCAGAAACAACTCTGACATCATAATCAAAAAGGCTGACAAAGGAGGTGCTGTCGTCATCATAAATAGGTTGGACTATGAACAAGAGGCTGCTAGGCAGCTCTCCAACACCACTTTCTACAAGCCATTACGCTCTGATCCCACTGAGGGTTACCAAAAGAAACTACAGCATTTGCTCAAGAAACTCCCTGAAAAAGCACAAGAACAAATCTGCACAGACACACCCCTGGAAACCTGACCTGGGGTATTCTATCCACTACCCAAGCACCATAAACCTGGAAATCCTGGGCGCCCCATCATCTCAGGCATTGTCTGGCTATGTAGACTCCCTCCTCAGGCCCTACGCTACCAGCACTCCCAGCTATCTTCGAGACACCACTTACTTCCTGAGGAAACTACAGTCCATCGGTGATCTTCCTGAAAACACCATCCTGGCCACTATGGATGTAGAAGCCCTCTACACCAACATTCCACACAAAGATGGACTACAAGCCATCAGGAACAGTATCCCCGATAATATCACGGCAAACCTGGTGGCTGAACTTTGTGACTTTGTCCTCACCCATAACTATTTCACTTTTGGGGACAATGTATACCTTCAAATCTGCGGCACTGCTCTGGGTACCCGCATGGCCCCACAGTATGCCAACATTTTTATGGCTGATTTAGAACAACGCTTCCTCACCTCTCGTCCCCTAATGCCCCTACTCTACTTGTGCTACATTGATGACATCTTCATCATCTGGACCCATGGAAAAGAAGCCTTTGAGGAATTGCACCATGATTTCAACAATTTCCATCCCACCATCAACCTCAGCCTGGACCAGTCCACACAAGAGATCCACTTCCTGGACACTACAGTGCTAATAAACGATGGTCACATAAACACCACCCTATCCCGGAAACCTTCTGACCGCTATTCCTACCTACATGCCTCCAGCTTTCATCCGACCACACCACATGATCTATTGTCTACAGCCAAGCTCTACGACACAACCGCATTTGCTCCAACCCCTCAGACAGAGACAAACACCTACAAGATCTCTATCAAGCATTCTTACAACTACAATACCCACCTGCCGAAGTGAAGAAACAGATTGACAGAGCCAGAAGAGTACCTAGAAGTCACCTACTACAGGACAGGCCTAACAAAGAAAATAACAGAACGCCACTAGCCATCACCTTCAGCCCCCAACTAAAACCTCTCCAACGCATCATCAAGGATCTACAACCTATCCTGTAGGACAACCCATCACTCTCACAGATCTTGGGAGACAGGCCAGTCCTCGCTTACAGACAGCCCCCCAACCTGAAGCAAATACTCACCAGCAACCACACACCGCACAACAGAACCACTAACCCAGGAACCTATCTTTGCAACAAAGCCCGTTGCCAGCTCTGTCCAAATATCTATTCAGGGGACATCATCATAGGGCCTAATCACATCAGCCACAATATCAGAGGCTCGTTCACCTGCACATCTACCAATGTGATATATGCCATCACGTGCCAGCAATGCCCCTCTGCCATGTACATTGGTCAAACTGGACAGTCTCTACGTAAAAGAATAAATGGACACAAATCAGATGTCAAGAATTATAACATTCAAAAATCAGTTGGAGAACACTTCAATCTCTCTGGTCACTCGATTACAGACCTAAAAGTGGCAATACTTCAACAAAAAAACTTCAAAAACAGACTCCAATGAGAGACTGCTGAATTGGAATTAATTTGCAAACTGGATACAATTAACTTTGGATTGAATAGAGAGTGGGAGTGGATGGGTCATTACACAAAGTAAAACTATTTCCCCTTGTTTACCCCCCCCCAACACACTGTTCCTCAGATGTTCTTGTCAACTGCTGGAAATGGCCCACCTTGATTATCACTACAAAAGTTCCCCCCCCTCGGCCTCTGCTCTCCTGCTGGTAATAGCTCACCTTAAGTGATTACTCCCATTACAGTGTGTATGGTAAAACCCATTGTTTCATGTTCTCGGTGTATATAAATCTCCCCACTGTATTTTCCACTGAATGCATCCGATGAAGTGAGCTGTAGCTCACGAAAGCTTATGCTCAAATAAATTTGTTCGTCTCCAACGTGCCACAAGTACTCCTTTTCTTTTTGCGAATACAGACTAACATGACTGCTACTCGGAAACCTGTCATTACACAGGTGAGTTTATTAAAGGAAGCTGGTAAACATGGTCTCCCCAATTATTATTTTTTCAAACTCATTATTTTTTCAAATGTTCATCTCCACCTTAAGATTTTTTTTATAAGAATACAGGCTCATTAGCTGTCCAGGAGAACATATAGGTGAATAGCAATGATAAAATTAGTCTCATTGCCAGGTTGACTAAAGTCCTTTAACTCACTCTCTCTCTGCTTAACCAGATTCTTGTGCCTAGTTCTGTGGGGCTTAGATTCTCAGCACACTTGCCCCTCACCAACTCATTTTCAGTTAAAACTTTAGACTCTGGAGGAAAGAAGGAAGTATTAAGTATCTGTTCTGCATCACTAATTTCATCAAAGATTTCTCATTATTCATTGCTGGCAGTTTCATTTTTTTCCTCTCTCCTTTCCTAGAGCAGCCACAGCTTTAATTACTGACCTTCTCATCTTCTGAGAACTATGGTTTTCCTCCCTGGCTGGGCTCTCCTGAAGACTCACTTGGCATATTATTACTGTGGCTAGTCAGCTATTGGAAGGTAAAGTTAATCTGAGAATCCAAATCTAATGGCAAAAACAAGGGATCAGATTCTCAAAGGGCTTGTGAAAACATCCCTGTGCTATTTGTGAGTGTATTCCTCTGGGGGCACAAAAGCTGAGAGGTATCTTATGTTTGGGGACTTCTGTTGCAGAGTGCTCCCACTATGTTTTGTAATACACAGGCCCCAGGAGGGTATTATGTAATCAAGAGAACCTGGCTGACATAAAGTCCTTGGGGTTACCACAGAGGGGAAACTGACGCAGGCCACCACAGGGCCACCCCAGGCCATGAAGGGGTGCTTAGGAGGTGGCCAACCCTGCTACAGGGCCTGGTTTTCAGAAAGTGCTGAACACACATCCTGTGAAAACCAGTCCCCTTTTTAAGATACTTAGTCAGCTACCCCGTGAACTGAGGCACGTCAGAATCACTAATCTCTTCAGAAAACCTTTGCCCAGATGGTTTTACTTTAATAAATCCATACGCTATCAAGGATACAGCTTTGAACAGGTTTATCGGGCCTGAACTTTGCTCTTGTCGACCACCGATAAGAAAGGAAGAAAAGCAGAAGCAAAAACCTGGGCATGTGATTTCTGTGCTGTGAGCTCTCCCAGCATGAAGGCCCTTCATTCTCTTTTGCTTCTGCTCATCATCCTGAAGCCATTCACCTGCCATCCAGCTGGCAGAAATGAGAAGGAAAAGGGCTCTAACAAACTCCTTCTGGTTTCTTTTGATGGATTCCGTTGGAATTATGACCAGGACGTCGATACCCCAAACATGGATCTCCTGGTGAAGCAGGGAGTGAAGGCTGAGTACATCACACCTCCTTTCGTGACCATGACTTCCCCATCGCATTTCACAATCATCACCGGTAGGTCCCGTTCTGCCAGCGCACTCTGCGTTCTCTTCTCTGCTGTTATGCGTAGCAGTGAGAAGATCAGATATAAACAGCTTGAAGGCATTGTAAGGTTTCATTAAAAAAAAATTGAACATGGCTTTAATGTTTAATTGTGTTAGAAAACTGCACTTCCCAGTGCCACCCCTGCACACAGCCCATTAGAGAAGGCATTCCCACAGAATCGAAGGAATTTTCCCTTATTTTTCACTGTGAAGGAATTGCATTTACTTCTGGAATAAGCTACAGCTACATTTAGTAACATCTATCAGCTGATTTTCTTATTTTAATTTTATTTTTGGAGCATTCTCTAGCACAAGCTAAACATTTTAATTACGTGTTCATTTCACTTGTACTCATAAGGTTTAAGGACTTGGCAGCTGAGGGAAGCAGGACTTTATCTCTATGTAAGAACAAACCGACTCCTTCATTTTCATTCTCTCTCTCTCTAATTCAGTCCCTGGGACACTAATCTTTTCTGACCGAGGGTGACCCTTGTAAGCCAAATGCTGCAGTTCTCTTAAACAATGCCCCACTGTTCCGTCAACGTCCAAGTGCATTCATGTACCTTTGAGGTAGAAAAGAGACCATTGCATTATCTGGTAGAGATAATTTTGAGTGGCAGAATATCACCAAAAGGTGATACTTGAAAACATCAAGCCCAATTGTGATTTTTATTAGCTCTATTTTAGTTGCACCTGTGGGCTGGATATAAGCATGGCTGTACTGTTCGTGCACATAGTAAGAGCAGTCTCTGACCCAAAACGGATTACAATCTAAATTCTGCCCTCAGTAATACAGCCCTCATTAAAGTCCACCGGCACTGGATGGGCTCAAAGGAGGACAGAATTGTACATTTATTAAATTAACAAGCACCAAGAAATAGAAGAAAAGACTGAGAACTGAAGGTTCTAGAAAGCAGCATAAATATCACAGGCTGAGGTTTTCTAATCAGTTTACAGGATTTAGACATACTCTTCATTACTATTATTTACAATCATCTTCCTTCACTATGGCTACAGATTTTCATAGCAGTCTAGGGTTGTAGACAGCTCACTGCCCTGAAATTTAACAGAAAAGAATTCACCCAAAAACTAAAATACTTAGCCTTGTGCGCCTGTTGATCTACATTTCCTTTTTATATTATATTAGAGTTTCTGAAGCCTTGGACTTTTGTCCAGCTATCAATTTTTTTAAATGAATAAGTTACTTGTATTTCTGCAATAAGATAATGATGATGGAAAGCTTATCAGAATTCACTGTTCTGTGTGTTGCAAACAGACAGTAACATGACCCGGCTTATCCTAATGTGATAAAGAATATCTATGACTGGAAAATAATAAAAATAAAAATATTGGCAGTGCCTTTATCCAGAGGATATTCCTGATGTAAACCACCATAAAATTTGCTCTTTAGGGGCAATTACTAATTAACAGATTTGCTTACAGTGAACCTTCAGACATGTAAAAAGAGAGGACAAAGAGGAGATTGAAGGGAGACTGTATTTTGGCTCCAATCCTACACCAGGTTCTGCTACTGCTGGCCCTTGTGCATTGACATTAGCTGGGATCTGCCTTGGTGCAGAAGAGATGCTAGTGAAGGATGGTGAGGAGGGGATTATTAATGACCAGTACTTCTCACTGATGAGTTAGATAATAAAGAGCAATATTGCAAATCCACAGTGATTCCTGTGTGGATAAGGCCCATAATAATGTCATTATTTTCTACTATGAAAGGCCAAATTAGCCTGTTCCTGAGACACAAATAATCATAACTAACGTATATCTCACTTTCAAAGCCCAAAGTGCTCTCTACATGTTGATATGCTAGTTACCTGCAGAGACCTCGTCTCCCACCACTGAACTGTCGTCACCTCTGCAGTGAAATGGAGACAACTGTGGGCTCCAGGTTGTCAGCACCTCCGTGGCAGGCATTTTGCAGCACTGAGCACATCACTGATGTTGAACAAATAATATATAATAAAACTCTCAATAGGCACAACTCATAGGACAGGGAATGAAGAATATGATACCAGATGCAACTAAACTGCCAGGGCAGTTTTATGACACCAGAATAGAATTAACCCACGTTGGAATTTGGCCAAGACATCAGAGTTCCTACTCTGATGCGAAAGTGACATGGGAAAATTAGTGACCACAGGAGGTTAGGTCTCCAGCTTAACATCTCCTCAGAAAGTTGGCCGCTACAGGAACCGTAGCACCCCCAGCACCACCCTGGGGCATTGGTTTGGTATCAGCTCTGAGGAAAGAGTGTCACCTACTGTAAGAAGCCACCACGGCTGTTTCCTGCAGCACTTGTTCTCTGTATTCCCTGAAGAATATAATGTTCCACAAGGTTTTAAGCCAGTCGGGGTAGCAACAACAACTTTGTGAACAGGAGGCAAGCTGCCTGACCAATAGCAGTGGGTGTAATGAATATGGCTCAGGGAAATGTTAGCTGTCTGCACCAACCTGGCTCCCTACTCCATAGGAGGGTGATTTTACACAGAGATGGCATCACTGCCACACAAAGAGGAGCAGACATAGCTCATGGCAATAGGGGAGAAATCCAGCTCTATCAATATATGTGGCAAGGAGATGCACTAAGTAAGGACAGCATGAGCCACCGTGGCTTTGACCCCTTCTCATCCTATGCCACCTGCAGTGGAGGTGAGGTTATGGCTGCTTTGTAGAACTACAGCCTCTCCCCAACCACTAAAGGGGTTCTCTGTTGCTACAGCCCCATGCTGGGGTTTACATTGCCAGCAGCTGTCATACAAGCACGCTGATTCTGCCCCTTATATTCAGGCATGCAAAAGTCCAACTAGACGCAAACTTCAGTTGGACTAAATTTGGGACTTTCTATAGAGGCTGCGGATTGTGAAATTGATGAAATTTCACAGGTCAAGGTCTCAGATTATCAGTTACCTCACCCCAAGGAAGCATCAGTTACTGTGATGAGTAATGCTGTTGGTTACATTTTCACAGGGGTGTGAGGCTCAGAAAGGCGCAAAGAGAAAAATGACAAAGTAGTTTTAATTGTAGCTTTGAAGTTCAGTAACCAATTACATGCTGTTTATCTGTGTTCATTATTTACTGAGCATTATTTAAAATGAATAGATATGCTTGAAAACCACCTAGTAGATTTTAATTACTTTACACAAGTATAGAAATATGTTCATTAAAGAGAACATCATCAGAGTGAACACATCACCCAGGAACTGATTTAATTAGTATTAATTTGTGATCAATTAATTATATTTAATACAAATTACTTTCATCCTGTGGCAAAGTGCAATCTATTGCTTAGATGAGATTTAAGCTTCCTCGCGCCTATTCCCTGCTCTGCCATTAACTTGCTGTGTACCCGATACTGAAATCCTCATCCAGGCAAAAACTCTTATTGGTTTGTAGCAAGTTACTTGATTTATGCAATGTTTGTGCAGTGCTTTGAAATCTTTGCTGTATGCGTGCAATCTTCTTCTTCTAGAATGGAGAAAATAGTAACAACATCAATTTCTAATTTTCTGTAATAAGTGTGGTGCTCTATACTACTGGGGATCACCTTGAACTAAGGAACGGATATTCAGTACGGGGTATGAAAGCTGGGTTTCCTGGATCACATCTGATCCATGCAGCACTGACCAAATTTCCAAAGTCCATTTCCAGCCAATACTGGCCTAAATGTAAAATCTGGGATGGATTCACTGGGGATAGTCATTGGAATATAGAAATTATCACTGCAATGGCATATCTAGTAAAGGTCTGCTCAGACCTAATTTTAAAACCCGACATGAATCCAACTAGACCACAGCCAATCCAGACCTGATGCAATACCCAATATTGCACGGTTTTCATCCCGCACCCAAACCCGACACTTGTTGAGTGTTAGTTTTGCTTGGGAAGCTAGGGGTAGACACATGGAGGTCACTGCAGGCTCAGGTGGGGCCATCCATGCCCAGAGCATCAGTGTTTTTTGCCCTCATGGAAGCTCAGGACCCACAGGAGCTGATGAGCTGGGCCCCACTCACTGGGGAAGCCAACCCTTCCTCAGAGACCAGGGGGCCGGCAATGGTTCACTCAGATGCCCCTTCTTTGGGATAAGGCCAAGCAGCTTCCCCACCTCTCCCAGAACATCTAGCACCCAGCCATGTGAGCCCAAGGGTCAGAGCAGAGTGTGTGGGCCTGGGGGGCTATCACCGCCATCCCATGCAGAGGCACAGAAGGGAGATGGGACACCCACACCAGACCATCCCTGCAGCTGGCTCAACCTGCCAGCAGCCCCGGGGTGCTGCCAGCTCCCTGGGCAGTGGCAGCACCACGACAGCTACCACTCCCCTTCAGATCAACCCCAGTCCCACTGCTGGGAGCTTGAATCCTGCAGCTCCACCAGAGTCATTCCTGCTTAGGGTACCTCACTACCAGAGGCCAGGCTCTGCGGGCCTCCAGGGGTCAGATGGGCTAGGGAGCGAGGATGGTGCTGGTGGGAGGGGAAAAGGTATGGGGAGGGAATGGAGGACTCTAGGGCAAGGGGGAAACAGTGAAGGGGGCAGGGTTGGAGACACCTGTAGTCAGGTCCCATCAGATTCAAGTACAGCTGGACCAACTGCTTAAGAGGAAGGTGGAAGAAACCCTGCAAGCAACGTTTGTGGGATAACCTACCCCTAGGGAAACTTTTCCTCACTAAACCCAATCCATTAGAGGTTGGCTTCTGGCCTGAAGCAGGGAGTCTCTTCTTCAGTTGTTCCAAAGTCCCAGTCAGAAATCTGGAGGGATATTCCCCAGGACATTATTACAGTAAGTAAGTATTTATTTAATTAAATGAAGGGGAAGTGAATTCAAAGGGACAGATTACAGATCCAAGACCGCTATATTATCGGACAATCTCCTCTACTATATGAATTCCATTCAGACTCCTCCTGACTGCAAAACAATTCTCTGCACGTCAGCCTTATTTTAAGTATAATACATCCTTGATCTTACTCCCACCATCCCCCTCATGGAGAAGTAGTTACTGGTCCATCACCAGTAACGACAATGAACATTTTTTGCTATCTCAGTTTTTATTATAAAATGATTGAATAGCAGTAAGGATAAGTTATGCTGTGATGCTAAGAAAATCCTGTCAAGTAAATGGTGTGTGAATGGAAAGTTCTAATGGAGTGGCATATATTTTCTCCCCCAATGAATCAACTGAAAATAAGAAGCTATTGCAGCAGAGTTTTGGACAAAAGCTATCAAAAAGTATCACGCCTGATATTATAATTTTGTCAATTACATCTTTTAAGATTGAGCTGAATAGACAAGAAAGTAGACAGGTGAAGAGGGGAACATTATTATATATATATAAGGCAGACTTCAGCAAAAAGTAAGTGTGAGGGGATTTTGTCCCCTCTAGCATATACTTTCCCCACCCCCACCTCTCAATTTCAGATTTTCTGCTTCCACAGAATGCACACACTGGGCAGTGTCGGCAGAACAAGGGCTGCACCTAGTGGCTGATCATCAAGCCATGCCAGGCAGGATCCGCAGCTGCTTGCAAGACTCCCTCCAGAGTATCATTGTAGGATTGTTTCTATCAGGGCTTGCATCTTGCAAGCCTTTGCATGGTATGCAAGGATGTTGATCCCAAGGGCTTGTGGGGGTGGAAAGAAAGAGGGTTCAGAGCTAAGCATGGCTTTCTACACTGTGCAATATGCTTCCTCCCCTACTCTCAAGGGCAAAAGTATAAAATGGCAGAGAGAGGGAGGAGAATGTACATATCTGAGGTGGAATTATGGGTTTGTGTATGCTCCCATTGTGTTAACAGGACACTCCTCTCTTCAGTAATCCTCTCCTGCTTCAAGGCAGGAATAGTGAGGTAACATCGCTCTTATTATTACAGGATTAGGTTCTCTTGCTCTCCCTCTTCTGTTCACCCCTTTTTTACATGCAGCCCTGCCTCTCTGCAGCACAAGATTAAACTCTTGAAGCTTTCAGATACCCACGTGTCTCCATAAATGATGCATGGATCTCCAGGTGGGGGCTTGTTTGTTTCATAAGTAGACAGGTGCAAAATGCCCACTTCCTGCCTTTGCCTGCGCTCCCTGCTGCTTCACCTGCTATGTTCAGGTGTCATTCCTAGTAGCTCTGCCGCTGTGGCAACGAGTGTCTGAAAATTGTGACCTCAGAGGGAAGATGTGTGGCAGGGAGGGGAATAGCAAGGACTGCTACTGAAAGGCAGGTGTCTTTTTCTTATTCCATGTTAGAGCCTGCTGAATGGATCTGCTCACCCATCTCTAGATGCCAAGCTCAGAGAAAAGTCTCCATAATCTGATTTCAGTAGACTTAAGATCAGACCCTTCTTATCACCCCAGTAAATTACAGCCTTTCATGCCCATCCTGCATAGCCTTCCATGCTGTCCCCATGTATCATAGGAATGGAAGGGATCTTGAGAGGTCATCTAGTCCAGTCCCCTGCACGGATGACAGGACTAAGTATTATCTAGACCATCCCTGACAGGTGTTTGTCTAACCTGCTCTTAAAAAGCTCCAGTGATGGAGATTCCACAACCTCCCTTGGCAATTTATTCTAGTGCTTAACCACCCTGACAGTTAGAAAGTTTTTCCTAATGTCCAATTTAAACTGCCCTTGCTGCAATTTAAGCCCATTGTCCTATCCCCAGAGGTTAAGGAGAACAATTTTTCTCCCTCCTCCCTGTAACAACCATTTTATGTACTTGAAAACTGTTATTATGTCCCCTCTCAGTTATCTTGTCTCCAGACTAAACAAACCCAGTTTTTTCAATCTTCCCTCATAGGTCATGTTTTCCAGACCTTTAATTATTTTTGTTGCTCTTCTCTGGACTTTCTCCAATTTGTCCACATCTTTCCTGAAATGTGGCCCCCAGAACTGGACACAGTACTCCAGCTGAGGCCTAATCAGCACTGAGTAGAGTGGAAGAATGACTTCTTCTATTAGCAAGAGTGTTGAAAGCAAGACACATCTGTAGTGGTGCCAACTCACTGCTGTGGTGCCTCCTGCTGGGAATTAACTCTCTTGGACCACCAGGGTGCTTTTACTCACTCGCCTTTACTTCCACTTCCTTCACCATCAGGACCCGCGGCACTCCTGGACCGTGGCATCCTCTTCGGGACATGGCCCTCTGGCTGTGCCCCAGCCCACTGCCTCTGACAGGTGGTCCTCAGTCCTTCCACTTGTCTCAGAGGCCAACTGCAGTCTCTAGTCTAGCCCCTGGTTTCGGGGGCAAACTGCAGTCTGGATTTAGGCCACACCTCATTCACAAATGGGGTGGGGAAGGGGGGACACCCAGGCCTGCCACTATTCTGGGTCCCAGCCCATGGACCCTATAGCTGGCAGCCTCTTGCTGTCCCTCCTCCTATTCCCACTGCCTACTTTCCCTGGGGCACTTCCCCCATAGTCCTAGCACCTTCCCAGCCCTTGCTTCAGGGCCTCAGTCTGGCCATGGTCAGCAAAGAGCTCCTCTATTGTTCCCCTACCCTGCCCAGCACTGCAGTATCTTCTCTGGTGCTCCTCAGCAGACAGTCCTTGCCCTCCAGGGAGAGACTGCCTTAACTCTGCTGAGCAGCCCTTTATATATGGGCTGCTCCAGCAAGCCTTCTCTTGATTGGCTCTCCCAGTGAACCCTTTCTGATTGGCAGGGTTCTGCACAGCCTCCCCAAGGCTGCCTTAACCTTTCTTCTGCCGGTGTGGAGCAGCTGTCCCACCACAACATCCCAGAATGATCTTTGCGTTTTTTTGCAACAGTGTTACGCTGTTGACTCATATTTAGCTTGTGATCCCTTCCCGCAGTACTCCTTAGGTAGTCATTTCCCATTTTGTGTATGTGCCACTGATTGCATTTGTCCTTATTGAATTTCATCCTGTTTACTTCAGACCATTTCTCAAGTTTGTCCAGACCATTTTGAATTATAATCCTGTCCTCCAAAGCACTTGCAACCCCTCCCACCTTGGTATTGTCCACAAACTTTGTAAGTGTACTCTCTATGCCATTATCTAAATCATTGATGAAGATATTGAACAGAACTGGACCCAAAACCAATCCCTGCAGGACCTCACTTGTTATGCCCTTCCAGCATCACTGTGAACCACTGATAACTACTCTCTGGGAACAGTTTTCCAACCAGTTATACACCCACTTTATAGTAGCTCCATTTAGGTTGTATTTCCCTAGTTTGTTTATGAGAAGGTCAAGCGAGACAGTATCAAAAGCCTTACTAAAGTCAGGATATACCACATTTACAGCAAACCTTCACACCATAGCATCCCCATGGCTGTACCAAGGCCGGACAGTCTGGTGCAAACTACAATGTTCTCCAACTTTCTCAGCCCTGCGCTGATTGGTGGTCTGCTCCAACCCTCCCCCTTCAATTCTCTCCCAGTCTTCACCTCAATTTCACTCCTCCCCTGCCATCCCCCTCACCCATCTTCCCTTCCCCTTTAGTTGATCTCCTCCTAAGTAAACCACCTGCACAAGAAAGCCAATGTAACTCATATGACATTTGCTACCATGACACTGTTCACTCTGCTTGTGTGTTCTACCCTTTCCCCCCACCCTATGTCTGTGCTGTGTATTTAAACAGCATTGTCTCATTGGTTTCTTTCACTCCCCCATCTGTCTATATCCACCTGTTGGGTCTTTTCTTAAACTTAGATTGTAAGCTCATCTGGGCCTGGGCTGTCTTTTTGCTGTGTTTGTACAATGCCTAGTTCAATGGGGTCCTGTAGGAGTCCTAGGGCTCCTAGATTCTATGATCGTACAGATTATTACTAGTACACATTGAAATTAAATAGCTTTGTACTGTAGGGAGCTAGCCACTACAAACAGCATGAAGCCATCTAACAGTGCTGAAAATTTCCATACAGTTGTTTTCAATAAAAAGGTTTAGAAATAAGAACAATCAATAGAGTTTGTGCTGGAAAAATGCTTTCTATTGTTGTACTAAGGTTGAATAACTTTTTCCTTGAGTGAGTTGGTTCAAATGTTCAAAGAGAGACTTTTAAAGCATACAAAACTGAGGATAAAAGAATAAAGGAATCAAGCAGAATTATGCCAGAAAAAATTTGGGCCCATTTAGTTCCCATTACATCATGAGAAACTTGGGAACATAGGCATTGTCAGTCAGCCTCAGACTGATGGCCCACCTAGTCCAGTATCCTGACTCAGACAGTGGCCAACACCAGGTGCCTCAAAGAAAGGTGCAGGACAGGAGGCAACTGTAGGGTCATCCGCCCCCTACTGAGGTATCATCCTTGGGAATTTGCACCCTTACCTCCACCCTTGAATTTTGCTTTTAGTTTTTGTTCCAGTGTCGTTTATGGGCATCCACATCTCCCACTGAAGTTAATCAGAGATTTGGGTCCACGAAGACTGCATGGCTGGGCCTGTAATTGGGCACAAACCAGAAACCCAAATTTGAAAACTCCCAGGCTTTCCAGAAACTTTGATCCACATCTTAATCCAGTTGTGGCAGCTGTGGCCCATTTCTGCTTGGCTGACAGTTTCTTCTTGCTCTACTTATCTGTTTATTAATTTAGGGTAACTACAAAGCACCCGTCACTTTTGCTATCTAAAGTCCTGATCCAAAGCCCCTGGAAATTAATTGACTCTCACTGACTGCAGTGGACTTTGGATTGGGTCCTAAGTGCTTTAAATGTTATCATGAATGTACCTGATAAGTGAAATGAGAACTGGAGACTGTGTTCCCTCTTTAAGTTTGGTCAGTGTAACCACAGCTCACACCTTTAAGAAGTTCCACTCCATGGCCGATTTTTGAACCCACTGTGTTTAAATGGGTTGGAAGTTGTCCAAAATGACTTCTTCCAACATGGAGCAAATATCAGCGAGCAGACAACTAGCTCTGAGCTCAGTCAGTGTAGACCAACAGGGAGGCTAGCACAGAGGAGAAGACAATGCTTCCTCATACTAGAATGACCAACTGATAGCACACATACACTGTGTAGGTCAGAGGGGCCTCAAATTTAAAAAAAAAAAAATCCAAGTGAAAACAAAAACTCCAGTAGCTGCAGCAGACACCGGCAACAAGGGAACTTTACGCTACTGCTGGCAAATCCAATTAAAGCCACAGCAGATGGTTTTTAGAATCCTAGGTAGACAGAGCTGTAAAAAGCACTCAGCTAGCACACTCCTGCAGGAGCAGCTCATTGCAACTGAAAAATCCCTGAAATTAAATGAAGATCAAAAAAGTGCCAAGTGAAGACTGTAATGAAAAATGTGCTATCACTGACACAAAGAAGAACAAAGGAATACTGGTCATTCCCTCTCCATAATATATCCCATATTCAAGTGGAACTAGTAGTGAAGCAATAAAGTCCTAGAGCAGCAAGTGATACCGAAATAATAAAATAAATAATAATAATAATAATCTTTATTCTGAAGAGGGAAGGGATCCATAGAGCCCAATCTCTGAAAATCTAAGAACCACATGAGCAATTACATGCATGCATGGGTCCCTGAAAACCTCTTTAGGCAGAACAAGTTAAACTCCGTAGAGCAGGACAGGCCAAGCTGCAGCATTTACATCAGGGCACACACATAGCCACTGCTGGCTAGGCAACTGGCATAATAGCTAATAAATCCTAGAGCATGCCCAGCCGGAGAATGAGATTTGGAAGGAGCAGGGTTGTAAGTAGAAAAAGGTGGCTTATTAACTGCATATATAAACAGATTCATTGACTAGAATCAATGATAGTAACTAGCAGGCTAAGTATTACCAACACCATCATAGCTGTGTGCAAAACAAAACAGAAGCGTACAAGATTTGGCAATGGGTTTGAAAGGAGCCTATGTGCAGAAATGCTGGTCCCTGAGTGAAGGTCTGTACCAGGTTCAACCTTGAAAATAATGCATTGCTCCCTCCTTTAGAAACCTAGAAATATGTGACTCAAGCCACCAAAAAGCAAGCAAGCAAGCAACGCAGCCTTTACACTTTTTACAGTAGGAGAGCACAAAACAAGGGGAAGCAAATGGCCAATGACAAGCAATCAGTCACCAAGTCCCAAAACTGGGACATTTTCAAAAAACCACTCAACCAGATATGCATCTCCTCAGGCTGCTGGTGATCCATCATCACTATGCTACATCTCAATTCACGAAGGAGGAATAAAGGCAAGCCAAGGCCCTTTTAGAACATGCAAACGATGTTCAGGGTTCACATACATGTTCCCAGAACTAAAACAAGGAGCTTTATGCCTCTTTTAGACTCTAGAAACTGCTGAGTGGTCAGTTCCACCAGAAAAGATTTACCTTTGCCATGGATTCGTGTACGGGTACCCTCTCATATCACCTTGCTCCTTACCCCAACACAACTGCCACCATCTCTTTTCTTGACTGTTCTCTCTCATCTCTCCTTTTCTGACTGGTTCTTTCACCCGCTTCTTCTCAGCTTTTCCTCTTCTCCCTTTATCCGGCTCTTTTTTGCCATCTTGCTTTGTGACACCCTGGTCCTTACTTCCTTTGCTTTGGATTGGGGCTTTTCACTGGTGGTTGCTTGAGGCTGGTTGCCTATGGTCCTGCAGCTTAGCACAGTTCAATGAGTGTGGCTTATTGGCTCCTCCCTGACTCTTCAGCCCTGCTGATGTAAGGCTACTCTCATGGCTGTCTGCATACCAGGGGCACTGTGGAAGCAAGGAGAGAAGGTGAGCAAGATTTATGGAGCCATCCACTGCATTTTCCATAGCCACAGGCACACATGTGCCTTGGAGACAGTCCAGAGCCATGTAACTTTCTCCACAATCTTCCGCATTGTTCTTCTCTGACCCACACCTTTCCTGCACTAGTCTGGGGCTTCCCCACCCGAAACCAGGCTGATAGACACTGCATTTGGCTCTCCATTGTCCTGCACCTTGGGCAGTCATTCACAGCAGTTTGACTCTAGCACTATTTGGCTCAAAAGGCAGGATTCGTCCCCCACATGAAGGATACAGATATTTGGAAGCAGTCATTATTTGAAAGGGAGGACGAGTCCGAGAGGAGGCAGGGTCAGCTAGTGATCAGGACAGAGGACTGGGAGCCAGGAGAGCTGAGTTCTATTCCCAACTCTGTCTTGCCATGTGACCTTGTGCTTGTCACTGATCTCTGTTGGGGCCTCTTGGTTCTACTCTCACACAGCATTAAATGGGGCTGCATTTCCCTGCATTGTAGCATAGTGAACAATTAACTAAAGCCTTTCAGGACAAATGCTGTTTTCCCCTAATGGCACCCCAAGCAAAGTCTGACAGTGGTTGATCAGCACAACCCCACCACCACCACCCAAATTAAAGAAAGGAAAATGGACAGAAAACGAGAGCTAACGTAGCAGTGATAGGAACCAGAAACCAAAGTGACCCAATCTTTACAGCAGGCTATGCAAAAGGATTGCCAAATGTCAACATTCATATAGACAGCATACCCAATGGCCAGATGGAATTCAGTTGTGACTGTCTGTTCCCATCTACTTGAAAGGATAACTCTTCCAAGTCATCCAGTAGATGGATGAGTGGGCAGAGAGAAACATGCTTCTTTCTCTGTGCATCAGCCATCCTTAGCAAATGTTACCAGAGGCCTCCGTAGGGGTAGATGATCAGGGGAGCCACCCTGAGCACCAACACCTTATCACGTTTAGGAGCACCAAGTTTCCATTTTGGAAGGGGGAGGGATTGTTTTGTTGTTTATGTCTTTTGGGTTGGGGGGCTGAAAACGTTTTCCACCTTGGGCCACACAACACCTAGGGCTGGCCCTGATTATTTCTTTCAAAGGACAATTTGATATCTATCAGCTGTTATGATAACAGAGCATCTTTACATTTCTCCAACTCTGGATTAACTGTGGGCAGGAGATATTTTGACACTTGGCTATTTTAGAAATGGATTCTCTGCTTCCTTTAGAATAGGGCTGCTCTTATGGGATAGTCATGTCCTTCCAGGACAGTACTTGAGGTGGGAGCCCATAAGACTTCAGTCAATGTATTGTTCCCTTGCTCTTTATCTAGATGTACATTTTCATTCTTATCTGTTATTTGGGCTCCTAGCTAAGGGCTTCGTTCTGTGCATCCTCACACTAGCACATGTCAGCTTCTGTGCCTGTGCAGAGCCCCACTGAAGACAACTTGCACAAATCAGACCTTAGTGCCTGTTTTCAGAATTGATGCAGCTGCACTGGGCAACAGCACAATGCCAGCACAAGTGTAGATCAGACAGGTGTTTCTACTGTCAGGTTACGTAGTCCTGCCAGGACATGATGCTGTAAATACCCGAGCTCTGTCTAGTCTTGCACCGATACTGAAGAGCAGACACTACATTTGCTGGTGTGGACACAGCCTCTAACAAGACACCCAGTGAGAGCTTCATCTTGTAAGGTTCAGAATGCCCTGAACTCTCGTTATCTTCACTGGGATTAGAGAGTGCTCAGCACCTTGCAGGAGCCCCTCAGCAGCTCATAGGATCAGGATCTCAGGTCACTAGCAGCTTGGCCTATCACATTGCAAACTCATACGTAGTCATCTGTCTAGATCTGCTTTAGCATTACTGCCTTGCAGCTTTCCTCCTCCCATTGAACTCTTTGTTTCAGAGTATTTTTCTACACATACATTAGGCTGTATTTTTCCGAAACGGAATGTCCTTTTATTCTTTGCTGCTCGCATTTCTAAGCCCATTGTGTATCATTATTATACTACTCCTCCATTCTCATTGCTGTTAATGATGCCTCTCAGTTTAATATAGACTGAGAATTTCACTGATGTGCTACTCGCTTATTCTAAGTAGCTGCATCACAGTAAGGCCCAGTCTACACTAGGACTTTACTTATACCAGTATAGCTATAACTCTCAGGGGTGTAAAGAATCCTCACCACAAAGGATGTAGCTATATGGACCTAACCCCCAGTATAGACAGCACTAGATCTGTGGAAGAATTCTAGCTACTGCCTCTCAGGGAGGTGGATTCCCAATGTCAATGGGCGAACCCCTCTCATCAACGTAGGTAGTGTCTACATTAAACACTGCAGTTACACCGTTGTAGTGTTTGAAGTGTAGATGTACCCCAAAAAAGTGCTACAGTAACTTCTTGACAGCTACCTTGTCCATTAACCCACTAGACCATGGGGATACAATTTTGTTCTTTGGGCAGGATAAGCTGATAGACAGTTCCCCAGTCACCCTGCATCCAATAAAAGGAGAAGCAACAGAGAAGAAGCAGCAGCTCAGAGTTGAGTTTGATGTGCCATAGCCTGGAAGCCACGGGATCCACAACAGCAGCTGTGGCTAGCTTTTCCTTTTGTGGTTTCCCCATTTCCTTTGTGACTGAGTCTGGAGTCAGAGATTTTGGTTCCAGGTGTACAGATTTTGTATAGCACATTATTTGTTTGGGAGGCAGTTGTGTTCTTTTATCTTGAGCTGTTAATATTTTATGATTTGCCTGCACTTTCAATGATTGGATTCTCAAGTACATGTTTACAGTACTTTGATGTGAGATCCTTTTGCCATGCCACTTGGGCTGCACTCTCTCTGAAGAATTAGCTCATCATCTGTATGTTTTGAGTCTTCTAGTTCATTGCATTGCTGGAAGTTGGAAGGATGAAGGACACAGATGCTTGAAAGAAGATGTAAAACTGTTTCTTTGTCACTGAGTGGATGTTGGAATTGAATGCTTACTCAGATGTTCAGAATATCCTCATTTATCTTAGACTTTAGTATGTAGTCTACTGGGTTCTACTGGTCTGACTCACATCTCTTGATGTCTCACTGCAACACAACAGTATCAGTTTAATGATGGAGAGACTAATTCTCATTTACACTATGTCCTCTTTACATTGCCACAATAAGAACCACATTCTACCACCCTTACTCACACTGAGTAATCCCTTAATCCAAGAATAGTCCAGTTGAATCTGGCCCTAAATAAATCCACCATCCGAGCTAATTGCTGCACAATGCACTGCTTATTATCCTTTTAATAGGACTGTCTTCTAAACAAGACAATGTCAATGGAAGCCTTGGGGAGTGAAGGGGGAAAGAGTTCTCTTGTCTTTCATATCTTACTCTCTTTTGGAAAGTCTAGGTCAGATCTTTACCTTGTAGTGAGTATTTCAGAAACTCAGAGCCCCATCCTGCCAGCTGCTGAGTGCATCCTGCAAGATGGCACTGAGATCTATGGGAACGGAATGCTCCCAACAACACACAGGAGGCCCTCAGCACCTCACAGGATCAGGCCCTCCATCCATCAAAATGGCCTAGCTCTAGGATGACTAATTTCCACATACAAGATGGAAAATTAGAGAATTGCTTTGCCTCCCTCCCCGCCCCGTTCTCCTCCTTTTTTTCCCTCTTAACAGAAAAACTAGGCAGGAACAGACCTGTCTCCTGATCTCTGTTGAAGTGCAGCATTACACAAGCAAATACGATTTGGCAGGTGTCTGATATAATTACCCACAGATATAGATGCCCACCGTATATTTTCAAGACAGCAAACAAATCTATAAAAAATACCCAAAATATTACAGCCTGACAGTTCTGAGAGCATGGAACAGCAAACTCCCTGTTACCTAAACTCAGGATGCCCAGATGAAATTGGAATAGTTAAATGGCTTGTCGCTGATTTCTGGTTCACCTAGCTTGTTCCTTGAGCTACCTTTCCCATTAAGTGCTGCAGCTTATACTTTGCCCTGTTTTCCCTTATTCCAATATCTACACCCAGTCAGTCAGGATGGGATGAAAGTGCTCCCCAGTTCTGTTGACAGATCTTGTTCAAGCAAGAATAAAAGCAATTTAGGCTTACTGTCTATACATGTAAGGTCATTGTTAACACAACACCTTGGAAACCAAAGAGCTTTTATGAATGTAACTGATCATGCGAGAGTGGTACGTAGGGGGCATAGGAATCGCTTTGCCCCTCACTGAAATATAACCACCCTGGGGTGAAGCACAGGAGCAGTTTATCTGCACACAGCAACACTACAGAACAGGTTAGAATAAGGAATGAATAAAAATACCTGTTTCACTGTTCAAGGGAACTACACCTTTATTTACCCCTTGTGGTCCGGCAAGGGCACCCACTGTCAGGTTTCTGGCTCCCCAGCAGTCACCTGACTTGGGCAGAGACATGCATCTCTCTCCCTCTTGGCCAAGGTATTTCCAGGCTGCACAGTTCCCAGCTATACTGTGAATTCACCAGCAAGTCAGACTGCCTCAGCAAGCCTGCTTTGTGCTCTCCTAACAGCTGTTGATATAGCCTCAGAGGAATTACCGTACAGCTCTAACCAAGCACACTTATTCTTAAAGTGAAAGCATTACAGACAAACAAACGAACAATGAGAGTGCCTATACACAAGTTAAAATCTCAGCAGAGGTCATCCATCAGTCTTATGGTGCCCCAGTAGGTCAAGTCCTTCCAACTCCTCCACAAGGATTGGGTTACCGTGGGAGAGAAGGTCCTGTCTATTTGATGGATCAGAAGAAAGGCCCAGAATCAGTTTAAACTGTTTATCCAAAAGTCCTTTCTCTGTTGATCTCTGAAGAATCCAGTTGGAACCAGTATATGCTGATTTCCCCAGGGGGAGGTATCACTCTGGAGAGTTACTATCTGAGTGAATTAGCCTAGTCACCCCTCACTGTTCTTAGTTCCTGGAGGGCTGTGGTCACCCTCCCCCATGGAATTACATATACACCCTGGCAGGCAAGAATACATAAACTTCATACAGTGAGATCTCCCAACAATATTACAGAAAGTTGCCATAGCAGTCACAACCATATCCCGCTGACACTGCATTGGGGACTCAGATAGAATAAATGCAACACCCAAAGGAAAAACATAATAAGCAAAAAAAATCCTGCAGTGTGAACGATGAATGCTCGTTTTTACTCCTGTAACACATTGTCCAATTATATCTTTGTTTCTCCCTGGGGCTGACCCACAGAGGACAGGTCCCAGACATTGCTTCCAGCTAATGGATTCAAGTCCTTTTGCTTAGAGGGTGAAGATCTATGCTAGAGGTTCCAACTTCAATCTTTGCCAACAACTCAACCAAGCGTCGCTACGCTATTCATTCACACTGCATTTTCACTGCCTCTTCTTTGTTCCTTTCTTCCTGTTTAGACCAGAAGCTCCTCAACTTCAGACCTTATCATAAAGCAGCTAGCTCCATGCTGGAGATACACAACTGATACAGTTATAGTCAGACAGAATCCAGTCTCCCAAGTTGGAATTTGGCAAGAGTAATGGAGCTTCTCCTATGTAATTTCTCGCCTCCCTCGCTCGCCACCGCAGGAGCCTTACAAACAACTCCAGGGAGTCTTGTTCACAAGGTTCTAGTTAAACACAGTGGACTAAAGGCTTCGGTCTTAGTTCTCCATTGCTATGGGCCTCACTGATACAGAATGGACACTGCTGAGAGGCAGTAGCAACTCCCTTCTCAATATTTCTTAGAACGTTAACACCAGGCTAGCCTGGAAGAGCTGGGGCCTCATTTCAAAGCATCCAGCAGGAGAGAGTTGTGCTGGCCCATCTGCCAGATTACAGTGCTGATAACGGTTTCATAAACCTCAACTGTGTGACTTGTAGCCTCAAAAGCAATATTGTATCTTCTTCTAAAATACATGATCTAGCTCAGCTAGAAATTATAGGCTAAAGGCAAGAATTCATAGATTAAATTCTCTGCTCTGTGTTATGCAGGAAGTCAGACTAGATCAGCAATTCTCAAACTGTGGGTCAGGACCTCAAAGTGGGTTGCAACCCTTTTTTAATGGGGTCACCAGGGCTGGCATTCGACTTGCTCAGGCCCAGGGCTGAAGCCTGAGCCCCACCACGCAGGGCTGAAGCTGAAGCTAGAGATGCACTGCCTGGGACTGAGGCCGAAGCTCAAAGGCTTCAGGCCTGGGCGGTGGGGCTCAGGTTACAGCTCACCCTCCCACCCCAATTGGGGATGGAAGTCCTCAGGCTTTGGCTTCTCCCCCACCCTCCTGCCCAGGCCAGGGGGCTCGGGCGGGCTCAGGCTTCAGTCCTCCTTCTTGGGGTCATGTAGTAATCTTTGTTGCCCGAAGGGGGTCTTGGTGCAATGAAGTGGGAGAACTGCTGGACAAGATGATCTGAATGGCCATAGAATCTCTGAATCTTTTGCAAAGGTCTCACATCTTTCAAAGGGGCTGGAATATATTTAAATTTGGAAACATGAATATTTAAATATGTTTAGAGCAAACAGCCTTGTCACAATTTCCCTAACTGTAAATACTCATTAGCATTTTCCATTAGCATTTCGGTTTGACGGGCAATTAGGGTGACAGCCAAACTTGAGCACCTGAGTTCATGAATCTTCTTGGTGTTTTATAAATACTCCACAGCATGACAAAGAAGCCACCTTCACCAAATCTGCTTTACTTGCTACACCATGAAAGGAACTGGGTGTTCAAAGAACTGGGTGTTCATGAAAGGTTATGAGCCAAATTCTGCCCTGATTTACAACCACTGAAGTTAAGTGGAGTGATTTAGGGCAGAATGTACCCCTACGAGTCCATTAATTCAGTAGTTTGGACACAAAGCTTCCTTTGACCGTACATGTGCCCTTATTCACTGAGACAGTATTAACTTTTTGTTGCAACAAAAAGTTGAGAGGAATAAAATGTTCATCCTCCATAACGTGTCCCATTATTAAAGGCCTCTGCTCTCCAGTTTAACATTGATCCCCAGCCATGGGGTCCTTTGGAACTCCTCAGTGGTAGTGGATAACCATGGCAGCAAAAAAGATGTCCTCTTCCGTCTACGAAGAGCCCAAAGGTTGTGCTCCATCCTCTCAGGCACAGACCTGGCCACAGTGATTCATCCTCCTCCAGACTTGCATTTTGGTACCCATAGGAATGAAAACAAGCCTCTGAGAAAAGCTCTAACTGGCAGAAAACCCATTAGCAGCCTATCTGGTTTGCTACAAAGATCTCCACAGGATGCTGGTGCACTGATCACTGCACTGGCTCCCCATGGAGAGAGTCCAGTTCAAGTCTTTGTCCTGATAGTCAAAGCCATCCATGAGACTGGCCCTAGTGAACTGGAAAAATCTTCTCTCTGTCCACAACCATGATCTCCCACAACAGCTATTGGAACTGTGAAACTATTGACTGAAAGGGGATTGCAGGGTTTGGGACTTTCACAGGAGCTGGTCTAGACAATGGAACTCCTTGACACTAGAGATAAGAACTGGTCACAGGCATATAACCACTTCCAGAAGCAGGGGCCTTTGCCAGCAGAGTACTGAAACAGGTGCATCGAGCTTGTCAAAAAATGCCTATTATTTTTCATAAGACGTTTCCAAAAATATTTGTTTTATTAAAAATATTTAGTTTTCTAAAACAATTTGATAAACAATATATCAGTTTTCAGTAAAAAAATTGGTTTAAAAAATTGTTTTTTAACTGAAGACTGAATAACTTCTTTGGAGGGGGGGGTCGGGGTAGGTTTGTTTTGTGCAGTTTGTTTAGCAAGAAACTAGAAAAGTTTGGCCAAAATGGACATTTTCTATTAATCAAATTCAGCATCAAAGTGACCCAAAACAAAACATTTTGCCGACAAAACTTTTATATTGGGAGATGTCAATTAATTGCAGCTGTTCAAAAGGAAGAGTTAGATTTGATTAATATTCCTGTTCGAAACATTTTTGAATAAAGTTTCAAAACTGTCAAAACATCCCATTCTGACTTTTTAGAACTTACATTTTTCAATTCAGAATGACTTTTCTAAGCTTGTTAATTTACACTAAAAAGAAAGATTTAAGTGTCAAAATCAAAACAAACATATCAAATATTATTGAAACACATTCTCTCAATTGACTTGACCTGAAGGGAAAACAGAAAACCAAAACAGATTCTCAGTTCACAAAAATTTTCAAGATTAACATTTTATCCCATTTTGGGATGGGAAAATTTTCAAATCTTAAAAACCTCACAGGCCAGGAAAACTGGTTCACGCCTACTTTAATAATATGTAACTAGAAATCCTGGTGAATTGCATAAAATCATCTAGTCCTGTGCAATGCCAGGTTAACTGCACTTCTCCATACACTCAGAGTGGCAAGGCAAAGCATGAAGAGTAGCTATTTGGAACAGAGTGAATTATGCATTTGCTTGTGCTTTCCTCACAGTCTGTGTTGCCAGCAGAGCTTGTCACGTGAAACAGGCTCATGAATCTAGCCACTGATGTTCATTCATCTGTAACCAGGATTAAATGGAAGTCATATGATGATCAGCTCTCTTACTCTGTTTATCAACATGATAAATCCTATAAAAATGTATTGAAGAGTAGAGTTTGTCACAAGGACATAGCTCACAATAAAAGGGAGCCATGTAGCTGCATCAGCCCAGGAGCATACCAGGGATTTGGGGCTCAGGGGGCTACAGGTCTCTCTTGCTCTTCAGAGAGAGGTGGGTGGGGGAGGTGTGTAGCAAGGTACTGCTGTCCTATATGAGCAGTAAATTACTAACACTCCACCCCCTACCACATTGACTCAGCAATGCTGCCCAGCAAGCAAGGGATGGACCCAAGACTCTATCCATTCCTTGACCCACCCGCCTCTTCTGCAAAGGGAGTAAATGGCCTGTAAGCCCTCCTGCTCCACCCATCCCCTCACACGTATCCATCTGGACTCAGTATCCGGGCAGTCCCTGAAAAGTGTAACTGGGGGTTCACATCTTACTCCCATATGTGGATGTGTAGTCCAAATCATACGCTCTCCCCAGGGAACGAGGAGTGCTCTCCAGGCCCAAAGCATTTATTCAGAGAGCTCAGCACTTCCTCTTATCTAGCACAATTCAAACTCCAAGGAAAAGGGATTTGTATCCCAATGGGAGTTTATAAAAGGAAGAACACAATTCAATTTGGTTTGAGTCACCAAAGGTTTGATTTCTAATATTCCCATCACAGCATCAGAACCTCTGATGGAGGATTTCCGTTTGTTAATATGCATCATTACTACTTCTTGAGGACACATGGAGCATCATAGTAGGGCCAGCAAAATAATGAAAAAGCATGACAAATCCAGCACTATTACTTGAGATACAGAATTTTACCAGCTACTGAGCTGATCAAATAATGTAAAACAGTTATTCATGAAATCGTTTATTTGATGAAGAATTAATATGTGAAAAAAGGACCAGATTTTACTCACTCTTTCTTCCTTACCCAGCTCATCAGATCTAGGCAGGTTAACACGGATACATCAAACCACCAAACATCTAGATCCCCCTCTGACATCCCATTCACCAACCCCTTCAGTGAGAATGAAAAGGGCTGCAGATGGGCTTTTAACAAAACTGTGGTAAAAATAAAATTAGTAAAACAATAGAATTATTAAAATACAGTGCGATAGTCTTGCCTTAACTAGCTATAATTCTTTAGGCCACATCCTGCTTTATTTACATCAATGGGCAGTTCTTCCATGAAATTCAATATAATGAAGATTTGACCCTTTGGAAATTCAAGCCATTCATTTCTAGCTTCATCTTTGTGATTTTTGTGATTTTTTGCAATAGTGGTAAACCATTCTGTTCCAGGGAGGTCTACCCATGCCCTCTCTTTTCCTTATACTTCTTCCCAGTTAGCTGGAACAGTTGAAGCCATTTATCTGGAAAGAGCTTGTTCAATGACTGCAGTGTGTTTCCACGATCTGCAACATCGCACCTATGCGACATCCTTATTTATTTCCTTTCAGAGACATTCTCCATGTTTATCTCTTCTCTCATCCTCTTTTGCATGCCAGGTCGCTGGATTGAAGATCATGGAGTGATTCACAATCTGATGTTTAACCCAGAGACCCTGAGGAAGTATTCTCATAAGGCAACCCAAAACAAGACAGAGTGGTGGGACAATGGGGTATTGCCATTATGGATCACAGCTCAGAACCAGGTACCATAGAAAGTCTTGACGCTATGTAATGATACCTGCGCTTAGGTTTGCATTTTAGTAACTTAATCCCTTTGCTTGAATGGAACATGTACAGTACTACATCAAGCAACACTGAAGCTATGTTTGCTAAGCAGTGGCTAGATCAGTGACTTATTTCACACATCACGGCTAAGTACTGGTGGCATATCCAAAGAAATCTATATGGCCAGCGAAGTCATTGGGAGTTCTTCCATTGACTTCACTGGGGTTTGAATCAGGCTCAACATCCTCATAGGATACAAAACCAAAAGGACAAAGGAACATTACAATGTACATGTAGCCTTTGCCCTTGCAAAAGCCGTATTTGCATATGCAAACAGGATAACAGCCTGCTTATCTATTGGTGTATGGAATTACCAGCTAATAGGTACTTGTGTTTGCAACAGTGAGTTTGTACAGCATAGTGCACCACATGCATTTTGACAGGCACTTGTTTTGTGCTAGGCTTTAATAATATGGCCCTAAAGATCTTTATCTTACACTGGGGGTGCATATTATAGGATTTTGGGCTGTAGTTCCTCTGGTGTTTGCAATTTGTGTCTGATTCCTTGGGTTTGATTGCCAATTACACTTCCGTATTTGTTCCTCTCCACCCCCATCACTCATAATCTGAGCTTTTTTTTGTGCCCTCCCTTTCCTCTGAGTTTATAAGTGATTGTTCAGCAAGCTCATGTAATGAAGAACACGACAGACATCTGAATTGATGACTCACTCATCTGGCAGACAAATGTTAAATTGATGCATCCAGTTCTTAACTCCACAGTTACCCTATAGCAGACTGCAAGCATTCTTCCACAAACCAAAGCACTCTGGCTTACAGTTACAGCCACCTGATTGCTGCAGGCCAACTCACTCAACATTAGAACTCCATTCATCAAAATTTTACTTGCATGGGCCGCCTGGAACATGGTCTTGGACAGAATTCACCATCAAGAAATCCATTGCACTCCTTGGTCCATTATGGCAAGTTTTGTGGAGATTGATGAATTAACCTTTAGTGAAGCTAAAATGTTTTCTTTCTATCAAGGTGATTTTGCCAACATTCTTTCACAATGCAGGATATTTGGTATGCTTTCGGTGGAGGTAATCAGAGCAATGGTTGAATCACCTAACCGCCTTTTGTGAAAGAGTCCCATTGGGGCACCAATTCACAAATGCCACAAGATCCCTCAGCATAGCCTAACCAAAAATGAGAGGTTTGGGGACTCCTGAACCAAGAAATTTATTCAGAAAAGGGATTCATCTTTTCAATAAATATACCAGGATTTAATGTGGCTAAACAGATTTCTGTTAAGTCCAGGCTTCTTGTCCTCACCTTCAAGGTCCTTTTCAACTCTAACACTGTTCACTCTTCTCTCTCCTCATTGCAGAGAGACTATGTGACGGCTTACAGTTAAAGCACATGCTTAAGTACTTTGGTGAATCAAGGCCTAAGAAGTATTCTTGATAGAAATGGTTGAGAATTAAGGCAAGTAGATTGCACTGATATTCAGTATGGGGGATCGGCAGGAATGCCAGTGACCTGGCATCCGTTGAGCCAAGAGATTGCCTCTCTCTATTTCTGATCATGAAGTAAGAATCACACTGGGTCACTCGGTCAGTCACAGAGCTGAAACTTTCTATGACCAGCTGTTAGATGTTGTCACTGTAGGGACTTCACTTTGGAGCCTGCTCCTTCCAGCATTCCTAGTGAGTTTCAATACACCGTGCATTGATTTGGCTGGTCTTTGTAAACTGTTCTTGTTGGTGTCAGGTTTAGTGGGAGCCTTGGGAAAGGGGGACCCAGTAAAATTTCTAAACAAATTAATGTCAAGCTCTGTTCTTCCACTCTTTATGAATGGTGCTGGATTGAAAGCAGGAGAGAATTAAATGGCTTAGAACCTTCCTTACTGAGAGAATACCTGTCAACCTCCCTGTCAGACAGCCTGGCTGCCCTGTACCACCCACTTCTGGCCACATGTAGCATGATCAGTGATCTCTGCCTCAGTTTTCTGCTCCCTCGCCCCCTTGTGGGTCTCCTCAGCTCTCTAAGACACTGGTCTGTGCTGGAGATTTGGCTTAGCTCTCCAGTCAAGTCACATACAAAACATAATCCCTTCCAGCAAGAGTCCAACTAAGAATTCACAACAAACAAAAAGCTTCCACTGCCCTTCAGGAGCTACTCTGGGCCCTGTTCCTAGCCACTTTTGAGAGTCTTTCTGGCTTTAGGATAGTGCACCAAGCACCCAAGCTCATTCCCTTGGAGTTCTGTCCTCAGCCCCTGCTGGGTTCTGTTCCTGGTGTCCTTCCTTGTTCTGGACACAGGACAAATTGCAAACAGGGCTTTCACAAGAGCCTACCCACTCCCTGAGGCTCCTCTCCAAACTGCTCTCACTCAGCCCTTTTATGAAGCCCAGGTGTCCATTAAGCTATCACCTGACCCCCTTAGCCCTTCCCCTTTGGGCTAGGAAGCAGCTAATTGATTATGGCACAGATGTGGATCCCCCCCACCCCCACCCAGTGCTCTTAAAGAGGCCAGTCACTCTGTGACACTCCCCCATACCATACTGTTTAGATTGAAGATCTACCTGGAGCCCTATTGGTCCTCTGTGGAATTCACTCCTCCTGCCTTGGGCTGAAATAGTCCGGATTGAATGGTTTTACGATTTAAGATGAAGTCCATCAGTTTTCCCCAAGAATTTGAGAAGTGGGGAGGATTGCAAGGATGACTAATTGTTGGAAGAAGAAGATGGTTTAAGTTTCAATTCGCCTGGCTTGGTGGTTGGGGTTTACAGAGGAGAGGATGGCCGAGGTTTAGTGTCAATGAAGTTTTGACATTGGTAGTTTAAAGTTTCATAGAGTTTAAGGGCCAAAAGAGATCAGATCATCTAGTCAGGTCTCCTGTATGTCACAGGTCATTAAGTTTCACCCACATACCCCTACAGGAAGACTTGAGTTAGATCAAAGCATTTCAGAACTAAGACGACTAATCAGGGATGCAACAAATAAGACTAAGGGGCCACCAGCACTCCAGGGCCCTCCAATGGCAGGGAATTATCAAGAGCTGCTAGAATGTGTGGACTGCACTTCTCAGTGTGTGTAAATGTAAATAAATACATACAAGTCTGCAGCATATATGTAAATTTGTTCTTCCAAGGTGACAGAGCCCGCCTCTCCTCCCAATCTGGTGGGATCCCCATTGGAGGTGGGAGGACGCAAAAGCAGAGGTGAAGTACAAACAACCTTTGGCCACTACCAGTCTTGGCTGACTTTAGACTTTTAACCTTGAGGCAAAAGATTTAATATGCCATTACTGATCCCCTTAGTCACCTAGTTCCCTGCTGAAGTCTGGTCTAATCAATGTCAGCAATGAACAAAATTTTCTAGTGATTAGAATCTGGGATTGGCAGTCAGTATTTCTGTGCTGCATTCTCTCCTCTCCACTGACACACTGGCTGACCTTGGGCAAATTTTGAATTGGGAGGAATGGGGGTGGGCAGGGAGGGTTTGAGCATCCAATAACGTGCTAGGTGGCATACAATAGCGTGATGAGAGATGGTCTCTGCCCAGAGACTGTACACAAGCTGAATGCAATAAGGCACAAGAGAGCAACACACACATACAGAGGTCATTTACACATCCTGTGCCTCAGTTTCCCAATTTGTAAATGGCATATGGTTAAGACTCATCTGTTCACAGGGATCTTTGGAATCTTATTTCATTAGTGTCCACAGAACAATTTGATGTTCCCAGATCAAAGTCCCTCATCCCTATTTTAGCCTAAGTTAGTGCCTAGATGAATACAAAGAACTTTTACAGGCCACTGTTGTTTTAAAATATTAAACCATCTGTGCATGTCTGGACTGTTGGTAATTAAATTAAATGTTGACAAATGTCAACTCATCGATATTAGGTTTTAGAGTAATAAACAAGATTTAAAAAATTAATAAAATCGATCCACTGTTAACAGACTTTAAAAGGGAAATTTGAGTAAAGATTTATTTCCCTGGAGGTATGTTGAAAAGGCTGAGGGGGGTGGGGGAAAAATCAATGGAATGGTAGAATGAGGATCTAGAGCATTGAACCATAATATTGAAGGAGGATGACTCTCTAGAATGCCCTTATATGGCCTTGCTTGAATGACATTACCTCTGATATTTCTGTTCTGATCATTCTGTTTCCCATGGGAAATGTAGCTTTTTTTTTTCCTCTTTAAACAAAGAAATTCACCCTTACACAGCAAGAGAGCTGATGCTAATTTGACACTAACGTGGAACAGTAATAAAGCCCAAACTGGTGTTCAAGGTTCAATTCAATGGATTTTGTACTGAAAACAGAGTGCAAAGGAAAGTGCAAAAGGAGCACAGAGTCCCAAACTCCTTATACTGGGGAAACAGACTACAAAAAGTCATCACGCTGTAAGCGCAAGCATTTTCAAGATTAATAAGCATAACAGTAATAGCTGTGATCATTGTAATAAACGAATGCAGCTGGAACAGAAAATAATGGTCCCAATAAAACCAACAATATTGTAAATTGATTGCTGCTAATAAAGTTGATTACGTTAATAAAATGGGGGAAAGAACAGTAAATACCCACTTGTTTGAACAGGATATTTTCATAGTGTTTTATTAAATTGTTAGTTGGAATTAGGGATGTGAGGAATTCCCCTAAAAGCATTTGGCCACATCATCATTTCAGCCTCTTAGGCTGCAGAGACTCGCATTCAAAACATTCACACAAGAAGTATATGAAGCCAGTTAGTCACATGATTATCATCCACTCTAAGGCAAGTTGGGAGGTAGTGAGATCTAGGACAGTGGTTCTCAACCAGTGGCTCAAGACCCCCACAGGTGTCACAAAAAGCAACCAGGTGGGTCATGAGGTGTTGAAATTGCATTACCATAAAAAGCAAAGAAAAATCTCACTCCCCTACTCCCTACATCCTTCTATCCTTCAAAGTCAGCTATTCTATGTCAGCTTCTAAAAACAAAAACACACAAATGAATTAGCATTGCAACATTGTTCAGTCGTACTTTTATTATAAATGTGAAGGGGGGAAGATTGTGAAAAATCTTTGATTTTGGATAAAAGGATGGACAAGCTGAGAAACACTGGCATGCTGGACAGAGAAGTAAATGGGAGTCAGGACACCTGAGTTCTATCCCCATCTCTGCTGTGACCAGGGGCAAGTTACTTCCTCTCTCTGTGCTTCTATTTCCCCTCCCACCCTTTTCTCCTGTCATATCTTTTTAGACTGTGAGCTCTTTAGGCAGAGACTGTCTCTTTGTGTGGGTATACAGTGCCCAGCACAGTGGGGTCACCCATCTCAGGGCCTTTAAACATGATTATAGAACAACAACTTCCAAATTCTTGAAGCCAGTATAAGCAACTTGAAGAAGAGCTGTGTGCATGACTGATTTTTTGGTTCCTGGCTGATCTGAAAAGACAAATAATTGGGAGGAAATTTGTTTTGGGCTGACCTAAAACAAGGATTTTTCAAATTTTGAGACAAATCAAAAAGTTGGGATGGGGGAGATCATTTAAGGTCAAGTGAAATATTTTGTTTCATTTTTGTTTGTGTTTTTTTTAAATAACATTTAAGTAAGTTTTGAAACAAATTTATTTTGAATTTTAAAAAAAAGTTTTCATTCTGTCAATGTCAAAACAAAACATTTTGATTGGTTTAAAATTTGGGTGGGGAGGAGAGTGAAATAAATTCACTGAATTTGTCACAAATTCGCAGAACATTATGGCCAACCCAAATCTGCATTTTTCAGTGAAAAGAAGTTTCAGCCAAAGTATTTTACCCATTGCTTCCTCAGTTGATTTTTCTGGTCCTAAACAGGACATACAGCCTCCTGGAATCTGGTTTTGGAGCTGGTACTGTATTGATCATACTTTCTGCTATTATTTCTGTAATATTCTTTCATTAACGATATTACAAACTAGGATGTGTCTTCTGCCTTCTCTGGTGTTTCCCGTCGTAACATTAACTTTGAAGTTATTTTTGACCTTTCGATAATCCTAAATGATGTAGAAAAGAATGTCACCAGAAACAATTTTTTTTCAGATTTATGAGCCTCAGGCGAATAATCTATAATTAAAGTCAATGGAGAAAAAAAGTAAGTGCTAGTTTGAAAGTCATTTAATTAAATCAAAATACTATAAATTATTTACAGGGGTAGATTTCCCCCCCTAACTTCTGTGTAGGAGAAGGAAAGAGAATCTACAACAGCCCTGAGAGATAAATGACTCCTCATTGCGGCCTCTTTCATACCACCTACCCTCAAAATCTCAATGTTTTGACCACAGAAACTCAGTCACTGGGCATGTTAAGTAACCTGTTCAAGGTCACAGTGACAGAGCCCAGGAGTCCTGATTGCCAGCTCCTGCTCTAACTGCTAAACAGTCTTCTATGCTTGGGAACAGTAACTAAACCTGGCTCTCCATCCTCATAGTGGAGAATCCCAGGTGACCCCTTTTTATTAACATTTTATTCCTCAGTCCATACTCCCTCTTTCTCTGTCTCTGACATGGTTCAATCAAACTGGTGTCAAGGGGGCTGATTTTGGAGGCTAGTTAAGCTAGTCTGGTGGGAGCTTAGTGGTAGTTCTGTGTACTGTCATATGCTGCCAGACAGGCACAGATTCAGTTCTCAAAGCCTGTGACTAACAGAGAAAGTGCCTGTATGTTGTTTTTAGGAATATCGTGTTTAACTTGGTTTTTCCCCTATTCAAATTTGCATTGTTGCCTGGCCAAATGCATAGAATTCAATCAAAGGAGGCTGTAAAGGGGAGTTGTTAAGGAATCCAGGAAAGGTAAAACAATGGCAGCCTCTCAGGTACCTGCTTCAAAAGAGTTTAAAATGGCTGGGCCATCAATTGGGGGCGGGGGGGGAGAACCATCCAAAATAGGAGGTTTTTCTCTTACCAGCCTCGGGCTGAAATCAAAAGAACCTGAGGGGTTAAAAGGGTGCCCTTGGCTGAAGGGAAAGGGAAAGGTGGTCAGCTCAGCTGGAAGCCTAGAAGGACACAGAGTCAGCATGCAAGAGAGGTTAACTTGAGAGCCAGGCTCTGCAGCAAGCAAGCTGTAACTCAGTGCCCAGAGAGAACAGGGGACACCCAGATTAAGTTATGCCTACCTAGGGGAATGCAAAGCATTGGTAAGACAGTATGCAGATAGGTCTTTGTTAGCTTTAAATCTACTTCACCAAGCTCTTTATGTTGAGGCAGCCAGGAGCTCTTCCTCACTGCCCTGGTCCCTACTGGCAATGAGCTGTCCATGGTGCTGCAGTTCCTTTTGGCCAGCCAGGAGCACCATATGCACTCCTCTGGCTCCAGCAAGGAGCTGCCTGTCTCCAGCTCTACATCTCCTTTTTATATGGCCCTCCTGGGTCCTGATTGGCTGCTCCCTGTAGCCTCTCTGGTTGGCTAGCCCTTTGCAGCCTCTCTAGGCCACTTGGAGGACTTAGCTGCACTGTTCCTTTTCTGGGATGGGTGTGGCAGGACCATGAGGCCTCCTGCAGGAGGCCTATGGTCCTACTCACAGATCCAAACTCAGGTACATCCATAGAACTGCAGCTACTCCACAGGAGTGTAAATGAGAAAAATTTGATCTGCGATCATTTTCTTTCAGTTGTGCCACTACCAGTCCTGTCTCCAGTTTGCTATAAGCCCTCTGCCTTTCTCCCCACTGCTAAAAAGACTAAGTGGGGATAAGGTTATAAAGCAATGATCCCACAGAAAACCAATACCCTATTATAGCAGTTCTGTAAGGTTCTGTACATCACAAAATTTTACATTTCCTCATGGGCTTAATAGACATTTTCTAATTCATATGGTCTCTGATACTAGAAGTCTCTTTAAAATAACAGACAAGATCCAAAGGCTGAAAAGCTTAGATCAGCAAATTTCAAAATGGGACTAAAATGTACATTTTTCCACAATGAAGGTAATTGGAGCAGTTTACCAAGGGATACAGTGGATTATCCATCATTTGAAGTCTTCTCGTATGATCTTTTTCTCAAAGATATTCTCTAACTTAACCACAAAAGGATGGACTCGGTTCAGGAATCACTGGGTAAAATTCTATTGCCTGTGTAGGTGCAGGAGATCAGACTAACTGATCACGGTCTTCTGACCATAAAATCCTTTCCCCTGACTTCAATGCACTTTGGATCAGGCCTGAAAAGATCAAACCCACTTACCAGATGAGTGGCAGGCCATTGGCAAACATTCAGGGAACTGTTCCTCCTCTTCCAATAGCAGAAAGAATGTTCTGTCATAGCTCAACAATTTAGACATGCTGTTCCTCCTGCCCAGTGAGAATTAACTTCATAGGTGGCTTATGATGTGCTAGTCTAATCCAAAATAGCCTACAGGTAAGCCAGAGATATGGATTAAGGCAGTAATGCAATGGCCCACAGGTGTTGAGCTGTAAAGACAATAGCTTAGCCAAACTGAGCCTTGGTCTACATGACAAACTTATGGTGCTATAACTACATTGCTTATGGGTGTGGAAAATCCACACCCCTGAACAACACAGTTATACTAACTTAACTCCTGGTGTATACAGCGCTATGTCAATGGGATGGCTTCTCCCATCGACATAGTTGGAGCCCCTCGGAGAGGTAGAGTACTTACGCCAACAGGAGAAGCTCTCCCGTTGGCATCGGTAACATCTTCAGTATGCACTACAGTGACACAGTAAGTGTAGACAAGCCCTAACTAAGGCATAGGCCCCCAAAAGCCTTAGCATATTCAGCTAACCAGGAGTAACCCTAGATCTTAAGGTATCACTGGTTAGCTGCTTATGCAAAGGCTTTTTGGGGCTTATACCTTCATTAGTGTGGTTAAGATATTGTCTTTACAGGCTCGATACATGTAAGCCTTTGTATTACTACCTTAATCCATACCTATGATTTATGTACCTGTACCTATAGGCTACACCTCAAAAATGAGGGATTAACACTGCATTTAATAGAAAAACACTTTAAAATAGACATGTTTCTTTCTTTAAAAGAACTTAATTTCAGCAGCTTTCCAGGATGTTAATTATATCAGAATATCGCATTATGAACATGCTCAATGGAATAAGTACAAGGTCTTGTGTGACTTCTCTCCAGTATAATCTGAGAGTTTGTACAAGACTGTGAATCAGAGAGTGGCAGAAACAAAAGCCTATTTCACATTTTGGGTCAGGGTTCTTTAAAATCAACTAGGGAATTACCAGGCCAATGGTGACCTCCAAGCAAGTAATAAAATCTGAAGCACAGTGAAATGTGTCAGATAAATTGCAGGGATCAAAGGTCTTTATTTACATAACAATGAAAATGTACTTCATGTGCCGTGTGTAAAAATGAAATCTGAGCCCTCTGGCAGTGCAATTTTGATAAAATTCTTATTTAATATGTGCTGCTTGCTTTTTGTTCCCTCTTCAGTTGATATTTTCTGCATAATTAAAGCCATATTTTCCACCTCTTCTCATCCCCTGATTTTTGGGGCTTAGAAATATCACGGCTAATCTCAATTTTCATAACGAACCAGTGAGCCTGATTTTCTAGTGTGTAGCTCCATTTTACGTTTCTATATCACTAGTGATTTCAAGAAGTTACACAGGTAACAACTGGAGTAACTACATGAAGAATATGGGGGCAGTACGTTTCTGGCCCTTTTACTTACAAAGAAGAGTACCTTGGGATGGTAAACTAATTGCAAGGGATACAAATTTTTGACTATGACTTTTCCAGAAGCCATAGTTCCTTACAACTCTCTTCCCTAACTGTGGCCAATGACAGACTTTTCAGTGTGTGAAACATATGACCCCAAGGTCTCTTGAATTCTGCTTGAGCCACAAACCAATTCAAAAAAGAAGCCAGGGATGCCGCAAGCTGCTTCCAGCCAGTTGCCTGCAGCTGAGCAGGCTTCCCTGCTGAGAAGCCATTGTGACCCCTGGCTATGTGGTAAACTGCATGGAACTAGAAGGAAGGAGCACAGGTTGCAGAAGAAGAGTTTGGAAGAGGTACAAGGAAGTCAGTCTGTGTGCACATGGCTAGAATGGAAGCTGCAGTTGCAGCAGCTCTTTAAATAGTTCTGTTAATAAAGAGCCAGTTTAGTTTTACAAGTGTAGAGTCTTTCATGTTATTATCCAGCATGCAGTACATGAAACAGGCTAAAAGGAGGAGTAGCTCACTAGCTTGTGAGACAGCATGGGCCAGTGGACTTAGACTAATTGAAAGGCAAGAGACTCACGTGCATTTTAATCCTAGTTCTTGGTCATGATCTTGACATTTAATGTCTCTGCCTGGTGTGTAAATTTGAGATAATACCATGTATTGATCAACTGCTCATGTGATTAATTAGTTACGCTCTGTAAAGCATTTTTAAAGTGCTGAAACTCACTATAATGCACACAGAACCCATCAGTGAGTGGGACCCTAATAGCTCTGAGGCCTCCAGCTTATTTGGACAATAGCCCAATGGATAATAAATGAAATGCTGACAATGTGCTGATCCCAGCACAAGAGGTTGGCCCCCACTTCTCTTCCAGCAACAGGCAGGTGGTGACCTGAAGGTTTCCCTACCCCCACCCCACCACTTCCCATGTGCCACGCATCTGCCTCTCCACCTTCCAATCCCTCCTTAACACCCCCTTCTTTCACTTAGCCCTTCATTGCAGATCGCTGTTGACTCTGCTCCTGATCTTACCTCATTGAAGTCAATGTGACTCTTGCCAGTGATTTCAGTGGCATGAGTGGGTGTCACGGTTCCTTCCCCACTCTGAACTCTAGGGTACAGATGTGGGGACTTGCATGAAAACCTCCTAAGCTTACTTTTACCAGCTTAGGTTAAAACTTCCCCAAGGTACAAACTATTTTACCCTCTGCCCTTGGACTTCCACTGCCACCACCAAACTTTATCTGGGTTCCTGAGAAAACATTGTTTGGAAACGTCTTTCCACCCCAAAATCCTCCCAACCCTTGCACCCCATTTCCTGGGGAAGGTTTGGTAAAAATCCTCACCAATTTGCATAGGTGACCACAGACCCAAACCCTTGGATCTGAGAACAATGAAAAAGCATTCAGTTTTCTTACAAGAAGACTTTTAATAGAAGTAAAAAAGAATCACCTCTGTAAAATCAGGATGGTAAATACCTTACCGGGTAATTAGATTCAAAACATAGAGAATCCCTCTAGGCAAAACCTTAAGTTACAAAAAAGACACACAGACAGGAATATTCATTCTATTCAGCACAGCTATTTTCTCAGCCGTTTAAAGAAATCATAATCTAACGCATCTCTAGCTAGATTACTTACTAAATTCTAAGACTCCATTCCTGTTCTGTCCCCAGCAAAAGCATCACACAGACAGACACAGACCCTTTGTTTTTCTCCCTCCTCCCAGCTTTTGAAAGTATCTTGTCTCCTCATTGGTCATTTTGGTCAGGGGCCAGCGAGGTTACCTTTAGCTTCTTAACCCTTTACAGGTGAAAGGATTTTTCCTCTGGCCAGGGGGATTTTAAAGGTGATTACCCTTCCCTTTATATTTATGACAGTGGGAGTTTAAAGTCAGGGAGTTTTAGAGCAGGACTCACCCTTTACATTTGTATAATGCACCTCCTCAGATTAAATTGCATGCCCCTCAGGTGAGAGGCCATGTTTACTGGAGATAAGTAAACACTATGTACAGAAAGCACCTTCACCTCTCAGAACCCATCCCTGCTCACATGCCTTACCTTATAATCATTTAAATTTATCTCACACTGTAATTTAAACATAAAAAAGAAATCCAATGACATGAGCTAATCAGACAGTGGCCAAATATACCACACAATCCCTTTGCTTGTTTGTACTTCCCTTCCTCCTTCTTTTGTCTGTATTCTTCCCATTTATATTGTAAGCTCCTTGAGTGGGGGGAAACATGTCTTAGATGTCTATAAAGCAGAATGCCCACCAACAGCATCAATACAAATAATCCATGGTGCCATATAATAAACTTGAAAAGATTTGGAAAAATTGGTATGGTCACAAAAATTCAAAATTTTGTGGAGCAGAGTCACAGAAATGAACAGTCGGAATGAGTTGATCTTATCAATTTCTAACTAAATGCCTGCGGAAGGTGTTCAGAGTCCATTGGAAAGAGTTTCTTGCCACAGAAATTCTAAGTAGAACAAACCTACCTAAAGCATCCAATATGGTAAGATGATTATAGTGACCATATTTAAGACAGACTTTAAGAATGCCACCAACATGACTTCCATAGCAAGTGATAATATGGACACCATTTGGAAAAAGAAAAAAGTAGGTAACCTAGAGAAATATTATGCAGAATAGAGAGAGAAGTCAAATTCATCAACATGACACTCAAGCCTGAACAGACCAGCACAAGCCCCAGATAAGTGGCAAAAAACATGGACACGCTATGCCTTAAGGCTGTGGAAGGAGAAAGGAAGAATATATAATATGGTTTCAGACAGGCCACCAACCAAAGTTCATATTCACAGTGTTGTGTCTCTCATGTTATCCTGGGCTTTCCTTAAAGCCTCATCTTCTGGAATCATGTTATTTCATGATGATCTCTATTTTCATTAAAGATTCAATTTCTAGCCCTCAAAGTGGCAGAGGAAAGCTGGAAAACATGAATACCAATTGCTTCAGAACCACAAGACAAATGAAAAGAACCCAACATTACTTACGATTTTTATTAGTCCCATGATTTTGGAAGGCCTGACTCATGAATGCTGAATATTTGGGGTTGACCTTCCTGGATCCAGTTGTGTGACGCAGGCTTATTATAGAAGGGCAAACAGGTAATCCTGGATGTAAATCTCTCTGAACTTGGCATAAACGCCAAGATGGATCTGGATTCAGATCCAAAGTCAGCAGTTTAGGCCTTTTCCTAATTATAATTCTCAACTCCCAGTCTCACTCTGCCTGTGTCGATGTTCCTGCACAACCCAATCCAAATTCTCACTCTCCCTTTTTGTTTTGTTCTTCAATATTTCTAATTTCCTTGAATTGCATACACTAATATTCTACCATCCAGATGTGCACAGAATTCACTAAAGATGTATTTCATACCATAACATTTTTTCAGTCAATATGGCTCCAGCTGTACAGCCTGAAATCTTCCTCATTGCAGCATGACCTTCTTTCACAATGCACAGCCAACATGCTTCAATCCTTTTTTGGATGGGGTAACTCTGGATAAAGGGAGTGAGAGAGAAGGTAGTTGGTTTTCCATGTAACTACCTTTTCATAGGGAGTCTACCACCAACATGCCAATGGTATCTGTAGCAGTGATATTTTGGGGAGGATCTGGGGAGACAACTAGAGAGGAAGTAACGCTGAGAATGGATATATACATCCAATCTATCATCCCTTAAGGACTAAGATGAGACTGCAAGTTTATTTCACATATGCCAACAAATTATGTTAAAATGTTATTTTTAAGATATATGCTTTGTATTCATCCTAAGAGCTATGTTCATCAGCCTTTTCTTGAAATTTTATATGCTGATCATACACTACACTTAGCTCTCATGTTTTGAGATCTGTTTAATACATAGGTGTGGTACGCAGCTGTCAAAAGTAATTGACGTTATAGATTTTGCCCTGTTATTAATATAGTACAAATATCACCTTCCATTATTCAATTTTTCAGGGGAAAAAAACAGCCTCATTCCATTATCCTGGCGGTGGTGCCACTTACAAGGGGCAGGCGGTCGACAGAACTCTAGTAGAGTCATTTGATCATCCTGACAGCAATGAGACAGAGTGGAGAGAAAATATCGACATGGTTATGAGCTGGTTTACCAAAGAGAACTTTGATTTTGTCACACTCTACTATGGAGAACCCGATCAAGTGGGGCACAGAAAGGGCCCTGAAACAGAAGACAGGAAGATGATAATTCGACAGGTTGATAGGACCATTGGCTACCTTGTAGAAGCTATTGAGAAACATAGCCTGAAGGATAAGCTGAATGTCATCATTACATCTGATCACGGTATGACCACAGTAAAGAAGAAACCTGAAGTAGAGGAGATCTTACTGTCCAAATATATCAAATTCAGCAACTTGACCAAGTTTGACATACTGGACTATGGAGGCTTTGGGATGATAACCCCAAAACCAGGGAAAGAAGAGGAACTATATCAGGCACTTAAGAATGCTCATCCTCATCTAAAGGTGTATAAAAAAGAAGAGTTTCCTGAACACTTCCACTACGCGAAAAATGAACGTGTTTTACCAATCCTGGTTTATGGTGACCCTGGTTATAGTGTTAATGGGGTAAGTTCATTACTGAATCTAATACAACAATCAGGTTTCTTGGCAGCCATAGAGTAACCTTTAGAAGATTCCACAGACAAGTCACTTTACAGTATTTTTCCACAAGTTGTAATCGGTGTTGGTTTTGCTCCATAATAAATTAAGCAATTTCCAGTGCCGGTTGATAAAACATGTATTTTTACCACATCCTGAATAAGGACATATTAGCCTATGGTACTGATTGTAGCTTTTTGGGGCAGGGACTTCTTTTTTGTTAACACAGTGCTTAGTGCAATTGGCTGCTGATCCATGACTGGGATCCTAAAAGCAACTACTATAGAAATAAATATGTACATGCTATTTTACCCTGTTAATTGCAGGAAAATAGCAATTACACCAACAGAACATTTTCATTGCTACCAAGGGAGGAGAAAGATTTTCCATCTCTTGATGTCTTCCAGTCAATCAAGACTGGGTGCCTTTGTGGAAGACATGTGGGAGTAAAAACCCAAGTAATTGGGCTCAATACAGGAGTCACTGAGTTAAATACCCTGGTCTGTGTTGTACAGAGGTCAGACTAGATGATCAAATGGTCCCTTGAAATCTATGAAACTATGGAGCCCATATTAAAAAAAATAGACTTACGACCTTTCCGAGCGTGCCACCTGAGCTTTGCCATGAAGCCATAGGAGCCCCACACATTTTACTTAATGAATCTTTGAGTTTTATCAGGCTTTGAGGACTCTGGTTTGGAATTTGGAATAATTCACTTGCCTTAAAACCTCTGACCAATGGAACCTTATGGACAATCAAAACATTAAGCCATTTGGGGGATTTAAAGTGCCTGGTCTTTCAAGGTGCTCGCTTAGAGAAACAGAGTGAAAAGGGAGTCTGAAGGGTTTAAAAAAAAAACAAAAACCCACACAATTCCAAGATCCCACCATTGATTTCAGTGGGCTTCAGATCAGGCCATAAATGAGTTCCAGTAAAGTTTATATTCAGCCAACATTTTATTCTAGGAAGGCCAGTAAGAATGATATGTTCAGTTCATCTTTCCATCTTCATTTTAATAAGTTTTGGCATCTGAATGCCATGTCTTCTATCATACACCTCAAAGAGTAAGAAAGCTGAATCTCAAAATATAGGCAAGTGTAAGGATTCTGGTGCGACACTGTGTTCAGCTCTGGGCCCCAGATTACTAGTTGTGAGTAATTTGTTTCCATTGAACTTTGAAAAATCATCCTCAGAATTCTAGAAAGTAATATCCCCGCCCTGACTCTAGAAAACATACTAAGGGATCAGCTCTTCCCTGTTGCTAAACTGAGATTCCTTCAGTCGCTGTGCAAAAACACTGTGATTTTCTTCCCCACATGGATACCTCTATGCAAAGAGTATCCATTTGCCCATATTGATAGAAAGAGTATTTTTTCCCCTCTGTTAGGCTGATAGTTACATGACAGATCTGGGGGAGATAAAAAGCTATAGAGCTTGTCCTATAAATGGTAGGCAAACGCTCAGTAGTCTATACTATAACTTCCAGTTTTGTCCTCAGAAGTTTTGGTCAGCTTAATCTGAGCCAAAATAATGAGCCTGCAGCTACTTTATGGAGCAACAGGGATGTACAGTGGCCAGTGAGGCAGCTCCTAAGGTTTGCCAATTGCTCATTGTTCGAATTTAAATCAGATGGGAGATTTGGATTAGACTATTTAACATGGGTTGTTATCTTAGTGCAATTTACCAGAACCGTAATGCACAATAACATTTTTGGAGCAATACCTACTTTCTACAGTGGATCACTGCAAGTATTTTAACAATGCAAACCTTCTTTTCCTAAGATTTTTCTAGGAAGTCACCCTTTCTGCATGTCATGATAAATGGAATCAGGCTAAAGCTATAAATCCAGTAACAGAGTGCAAAGCTTTGGTGGAATCATACTCACACTGCTGTCATTTTTGGCAATTACATGTCCTGCATTATCACAATCCCCTAATATAAAAACAAGTTCGCTCATCTGGGGCTTTCCCAGGAGCCTCCAGCGAGAAGCAGAGCATTTTGTGTTGCTCCAGGAGCACTTCAGGAAGCAGATTGTGACTTTCAGAGTCACAATTTGCCTCCAAGTTCCCCAGCTGTGCAGATACTTCCCCTGCAGATGGCCTATACCCGCTACAGAATATTTTCCCCATTGTACCAGCATAGCTATGCAAGCCAGTGCATTGTGGGGGCAGGAGCAAAGGCTCTACCCACTCCCACAGCTGGGTAGAATCTACATAGCAGCCCCATCGAGACAGCTGTCCTTCCCATGACCTGGGTAACCAGCACAAGGGAGCATAAGGTGCTCCTTGCTTCCTTGCCCTGCTGCATAAATCAAGGCAAAATCTGGCCTCAGCATCCAGAGGGGAATCAGGTGTATTGACCATTGTCAGAGTTACGATGACATTTTGGCTCCATATTTTAACGAAACAAAAAGTGGATGTACTTTTGAGGTATTATCTGGAAAATCTAAACGAGACGCATGAGCTCAAATTGTCAAAGCTCAGTGTTACGCCAACCTAATGCATCAATTAGCAAACACCAAAGCATATTCTTGAATCTAATGCTTTTCTTCACACATTTCTTACTGAAATTGAGGGAGGTGGAAGACAATTCCCTTGCTGTTTCAGCTGGATACTGTATTTTCCTTCACTGCCTCATTTGTTTGTATTGGCGTGTGCTATTATACAGCAGTTGTATTTCACCCCAGAAGCATCTTCAGGTACGACTAGTGACTGGTGTATGAGAAGTTAAATTTGAGGGTGCCTTTGGGATGAAAGGCACTAGATAAAGCTAAACTTGATTGTTGGTTGTTTTTTTTCCCCCCAGAGGTTTATATTATATGTTAACAAAGGAGATCATGGATTTGACAATGAGGATATGGACATGAAGACAATATTCAGAGCTTTTGGTCCTGATTTCAAAGAGAATTACTTAGCTGAGCCCTTTGACAGTATCCACATTTATCCACTGATGTGCAAACTCCTGGGCATCAATCCACAGCCCAATAATGGATCTCTAGCAATTACACAGAAAATGCTCATTGATACCTCACAGCCAGAGTCAAACATCCTGCTTGCTGCTTTCATTTTAAGTGCCATAGCAGTGATGCTTGTGCTAATATTCATCACATCGGTGACTTACACTGCCATCCAGCGAAAGAAGAGGTAAGTAAAGTTTTCTTTAGGGCTTGGATAGTTACACCAGGGGAAAGCATTGGAAGGAGGGAGATGGGAATTACGGGTTTGGGGCTCAGATATTACAATGCTTGGGACCATGTATATACACAGACAAAAGGAGAAATAAATCTTGGGGCTGACACAGAGTCTAGGACCCTGAATAGGCCATTTAACTTTGCACTCAGCATTCCCATCAGTAAAAATGGTTACCAATAGCTACTATACAAGGTACTCAGTATAGTAATGGGCATCCCCATTTTACAAATGGCAAACAGGGGCAAAAACAAAAACCAAAAAAAAAAAAAAACCAGGTGACTTGCCCACGGTCACACAGGAAAGCTGTGGGTGGTGAAGCAAAGAATTGAATCCAGGTCTCCAAGTCTCAGGTCAGCACCCTGACCACTGGGCAATCCTTTACCCTCTAACAGTAGGGAAAGCCCTACAAGCCTACCCTGCGCCCTGAAAGTCTAGTCCGATGTCCCTGCCTTCCCCGCACATGAGCACCAGTAATAAAGAGGATGTCACGAACCTTTATTTATTCGGCCTCAGATGACTTTTAAGATGCATGTGTGAAAGGTGCTGCAGCAGTGCAGAGCGGCATTATTGACACGAGTGCTACACAGGCCCAGATCAGCCAGATGCTCTTGTGCCTGAAGCCCGTGCCTTAACTTGTAGCGTTGAGCTTCAGAACCAGGTGCCATGCAGTAGACCTGACTCTCCATCTCTTGCACCTTGTGGAGTCATTGACATTAGCGTGAAGCTGGTACGCAACGCTACTGTTCTGATTCAGTAGCATTTCATACCCACTTCACACAGTGGGAAATGGCTACACAAGGTGCAGGACAGTGGAGAATCAGGCTCTACTCTCTTGGGGCTTGTCAGCACAGTAGGGTAAGTCACTTCCCACCATCACAGAGTTCATTACCGAAGCACGCTAATGTTTTGTGTGCTAATTGATCCGTGTCGACCCTGCTGGTGCTATGTAATGTATTTGAAATAGCACCATGGTAAGGCACACTAGAGAACTTACAGTGCACCAGCGGGGTTGACAGGGACCAATTAACATGCAATAGGTTATAGAAATCATACCCTTGTAAATCATATTATGTGACCGTGTAAACAAGCCCCTATTTGTCTCCCCACAAAACAAAGCAGTCTGCCTCTTTGGGCCCGATTCTCTCTCTCTCACTCCTGGCAATCAGGAATAACTCCACTGAGGCCAGAGTTACAGAAGCTTAAGACTGGAACTTGACCCTTTACGGGTACGAGTTCTACAGCAGCAAATGCAACTGTAATTAAAGGCGAATATCCAGTTAGAAAGTTATCTTCTGGTCAGATGATCATTTTTGCACATGTTCTGGAGGAGGGACAGCAATATACATTGGCATGATGAGCTTTTCATAGAACATTGTCTGAGACTAAGTGAGGCCCAGAAAGAAAGAAAATTCCTCCTTTTACCAACATTGCATTCCATTCTTTAGCACAGATAAATATTAATCAATCAGTAATGAAAGCTTAGGGATTCATGGCACAGTCTCCTATCAAACGAGAACAAGATAGACTATTATTGCTGTCATAAAGTAGCTTTGAGGAAAAAAGGTAATACTATGGAAGCTTAAGAGGGAAAGAATAAAGAAGTTTCCTTTTTGCATTAGAATCATAGAATATCAGGGCCGCAGGTCCCTTACTGATATTAATTAATATTTATCTGTGCTAAGGAATGGAATGCAAGGCTGTTGCACTTGGAAAAAAAAAGAATCAGCAAATATGAGATTTATTTTCGGAAACACCAGGTTGTTCATTGCAAATCATGTTTTATTCACGCCTTTAAAATATACAAGACACCAAAAATTGCATTTCCACTCTTTGAAATCTCAATAAAACATTGGCTCAATCATTTTCCAGTCATAATTTAGTCATATTTCACACACACATTGATTATTCTGGATGAAATATATATGTGAGCATTATTACATTCAATGGAAACATTCTAGTAAACAGCATGCATCTGTGGAATGCTTCATTATTTAGGATTCTCTCAGCCAGCAATTATGAGGACCATTTTTCTTGTGACAATATAGAAGATGTCAAGGAATTTTAATTTTGTTTTATATTTCTTTAGTTATTTAAAAGGGGACTGCAGTAGCATTAACTATAGTACAGAGGGGTCCGATTCAGGGCAAGTAAATAGCAAAAAGTTACCCATTTAACTGTATTACATTGGAGCCTGCTAGAAAGTCACAATACCTGGGTCCAGGGGCTACTCAGGCTCACACTTCCAAATGGTGTAACCACCTCAAATTTCACAGGTGTTTTCCACATCCAGCTTTGAATTGCAAAACTATTCAGGCTGGATTTTCGAAGTGCTGAATTCTTATACCACCAACTGAAGTCAGTGTGAAATGGAAGGGCTTATAACCTCTGGAAACCAGGCCCTTGAGGGTAGGTCTACACCGCAAAGAAAAACCCACAGCACTGAGTCTCAGAGCTCAGGTCAACTGACTTGGGCTCATCGGGCTAAAAATAGCAGCAGAGACGGCTGGCCTCAGCTTGGGGCTCAGGTCCTGAAGCCCAGCACAGAGGGGAGGATCTCAGAGCCCAGTCTCAAGCCTGAGCAGGAACATCTACACTGCTATTTTTAGCCCTGCAGCCTGAGCCCCGTGAGCCCAAGTCAATTAAGCCAGGCTCTGAGACTTGTGCCATGGGTTTTTCTTTGCAATGTAGATGTATCCTTAGGGTCTTGAATTTATTTCAGCCTCTGCAGTGTCATTGTGAGTCAGATCCATTGATGTCAATGAGAATCTTTTCAGACCCTGTGACTTCATCTGATATTGGATCAGTACATAATACTGCATCACAAAGTGATGGGAACATGCAATTGTCATACAACACTGAGACCAGTGTGGTTGCACACATTCATAAGTGATCTGGAAAAAGGGGTGAACAGGGAGGTGACCAAGTTCACAGACCGTACAAAGTTACTCAAGATAGTTAAGTCCAAAGCTGACTGCAAAGAGTTACAAAGGGATCTAACAAAACTGAATGAGCGGGGAACAAAATACCAGATGGAATTCAATGTTGATAAATGCAAAGTAGTGCATATTGAAAATGTAATCTCAACTATACTCACAAAATGATGGGGTCTAAATTAGCTGTTAGCACTCAAGAAAGATCTAGGAGTCACTGTGGATAGTTCTCTGAAAACATCTGCTCAGTGTGCAACAGCAGTCAAAAACGCTAATAGAATGTAAGGAACCATTAGGAAAGGGATAGATATACAGAGGCATGATGATATTTTCTGTCTAAGTCCATGGCATGCCCACACCTTTAATACTGCATGCCTTTCTGGTCACAAAAAAAGATATTAGAATTGGAAAAGCTACAGAGAAGGACAACAAAAATGATTAGGGGTATGGAGCAGATTCCATAGGAGGAGAGATTAAAAAAGACTAGGACTTTTCAGCTTGGAAAAGAGATAACTAAGCGGGGGGGGGGGGGTAATAGGATAGAGATCTAGAAAACCATGACTGGTGTGGAGAAAGTGAATAAGGAAGTGTTATTTACTCCTTCTCATAACACAAGAGCCATGGGTCACCCCAATTAAATGATTAGGCAGCAGGTTTAAAACAAAAGGAAATACTTCTTCACACAATGCACAGCAACCTGTGGAACTTGTTACCAGAGGCTGTTGAGAAGGTCAAAACTATAAAGGGGTTTTTAAAATGAACTAAATAAGTTCACGGAGGATAGGTCTATCAATGGCTATTAGCCAAGGGATGCAACCCCATGCTCTGGGTGTCTCTAGCCCCTGTTTGCCAGAAGCTGGGAGTGGATGAAAGGGGATGGATCACTCAGTGGATTGCCTGCTCTATTCACTCCCTCTGTAGTATTTGGCGCTGGCCACTGTTCGAATACAGGATGATGGGCTAGATGGACCAGGTGGTCTGACCCAGTACAGCAGTTATTATCTTGGTTTTATAAGTATTATTCTTGTGCAGCAGCAAAAAGCCAAACCCACTGGAGTCAAAGATAGAGAGGCGATGAGATGAAATCTGGACAACTGATATACTGAATAGTGTTTTTTCTGGACAGCATACTACCAACAGGAAGGCAGATTGTCAGAGCAAGTGCCTCAGTGAGAGGAGCCCATTTCAAAGCCATGCTGATCGTGCTGTGGGTCAATTAGCTAGCAGTTGTCGATCACACCCAACCCCTTCATCAGAATGAGATCGCACTTAGCACAATAACTTAATTACCTGCAAAATTTTCCCCAGGAAACACACATATTAAGTAGATTTAAACAGGAAAGAGAACGACAACGTCTGGTTCTTTTCCTGTGCTACCAGCAATCACATCCCTTGCCACATTTACAGCATCCTCTTCAACCATGTGAATCACTTCCACTCATACAGAATGCTAAACTAGACAGCACTTCAGGTCAGCATTATGTTCCTGATCCAGTGCCCACTGAAGTCAACAGAAAGAGTCTCACTGCCTCCAAGGGGGCCCTGCCCCTTGTGCTCAGGGTCCACACAAAAAGGACCATGCCAAATATTTTGGCTACAAGAGCAACCCGTCTCATCTTTTACTCTTAAACAATCAGCAACAGCACCACAGCAGTGCCATCACTGTACCCATAAAGTTCTGTGAAAAATTAGAGCTGGAAAGAACGTTAAATAAAGTTACATTATAAAAATCCTTCTTCCCTCCACCCTTTCCCCACTGGGGGACGGGTGGGAGCAAGGAAGGTTTAACGTCTCCATTGTTTAGAAAGAGATCAGCTCAAGATAAAAAAAAAAAGTGCTTGCAATTCGTGCTGTGGTTGAACATTAAGGAGGAGAATGTAACTCATAATACATACTCCTGTTCATGCACATATGCAGGAGGCACTGCTGCCTTCTGTCCTCTGAACGCCCAGGGTTTCGTGAAATCTAAACTGCAGTTTACTCTAAACCAGTTCCGTGACAGGTTAAAAAATAAATAAAAACAGATTCTGCATCAAGTTCAGGGAACAATTCACCTCAGAATAAGTCTGTTGTAAGAGTTGAGCCTGACATAGCAATGTGTATTGCAGTAACACTGATGCCTACAAAAAGCAACAAGATAGAGAAATCTAAAATAATGAGCAGTATAGAAAACATAGGAAAAGGTCAACAGGATCTCCCAATAATATTAGAGTAAGGGAATGGCTTATGAAATTTAGAACAGCACCAAAATTTAAAATAGAATAGAAGAAATACCATTTTTACCGATCCATAAAATAACCTATGGAACTCACTGCTTTGAGGTACCATTAAAATTATGTACTTTGCAGGATTCAAAAGAATATTATTCACATAAATGTCTAATAAGCCATGTTCAGGGAATAACCATCTAGGGTTAGGGAGAAATTTCCCTAAGGACAGGTTTTTCCATATTTGTTCCTTATAGGATGCCTTGCACCTTTCTCTGAAGCATCTTGTACTGGCCATTGTCAGAGAAAAACACTGAGCTAGATGGGGTGTCTGTTTGAGCCAACAGGCCTATTCCTACTTTCCTACGTTTGAAAGTTGGACTGTGCATGTATAGGAAACATCTCGATTCGGTTTTTGTATGCTCAAGGTATTGAGCTCAAAATGTTTGGATGAAGGAAACCCATTAAGTGTAATGCAAAATGACATACAAAATCTGTATCTATAACTTGAAATAAATAGGTGTTCCGTCCCGTCCCCCCCACACACACAAAAAGCATTTTCAGTTTCTAATTAACTGTAACATACCAGATGTTTTGTTAGCTATATCATCTGTCTCTGGGTACAAGACACTGGAAATGGCTTGAACCATCTGTTATAAGCAGCAGTAATCTATAGCAACACTGGTGAAATGCACTCACTCAAAATACAGTTGGCAAGGCTTCTTTTTTAGTCTGAGCACGTGTTTTCCTCTGGTTTTGTCGAGTGTGAAATGTGAAACCACTCGACTCCTCAGAAACATCTTACCTACCGTGAGAGTCTAAACCTCCAAAATGAGCATAATTTAATCACCTCTGATAGCTGTAGTCATGGTGAGAGCAGTGCTTTAACTAGATTTAGAAGTGAAGGGTAATAGTCTTTGACATTCATGGAAGCTACCCAGGATGACAGGAAGAACAGCCACATAAGCTGGTTCTAGGTATTAGTAATAGTTGACAAAGTGGGTATTCACCCACAAAAGCTTATGCTCCAATATGTCTGTAAGTCTATAAGGTGCCACAGGACTCTTTGCCGCTATCACAACATCTGTTATTCGTATTTGTTGAGAATAGGAAAGATATGACCCTTTTTCAATGCAAGTGGAAAAGTGCCCAGATTAGTAGAAGGCCACTTAGTGAGATTTGTTTGTGTGATCTGTAATTATAAATCTGTCTCATTTCCTACATTCCACACCTTTACATTTGTAAGAACAATCCCTGTGTACAGATTTCAGCTGACATATTGTCCTCAGAGTTGCTGCAGACTGTAATGGACGCGACGCACACACACACAATGCTCTCTTGGAGACTTGACTTCTGTTCTCTCTTTAATCTAAAATAGGTCATTATAGACAGAGCCTGAGATGCGCAAAGCCCAAATGGTTCCCACTGAAATTAATGGAAATTGTTGGGTGTCTAAATCTCCTTAGTTTGCTTTGAAAATCTCAGTCTGGAGGTTTGCATTTTATGGCCTATGAAAACTTAACACCACTGTGTATACCTCTATTACATATTAGTTCCAAGTAACGGCAGTGGGAGATCTGTAAGTAGGAGTATATCATATGCAATACAGACCTGTGGCATAGCTTAGAGAGGAGAATTCTGCCCCAAATGTTTTTTGCAGTATTTATTGTAACTTAATGAACAAAAGCTTCCAATCTATTTAACAAGTATTTTCTCACCCCACCTACAGGCTAAAGAAAAATCATCACAAAGCAAAGAACAACCCACCTTTATCATCAACAACATTGTGAACCATTTTCATTTTGAGAGAATACATATAGCATTTGAAAAAATCAAGTCGCATCTTGTTCTTTCTGGTTCTATTTGCTGTGTCTGCTACCAGAAACTGGTAGAAAGCTAGATGAAATGATCATTTTACATGTTTTGAGTTTTTTAAACTTTTGGCTTGATACATTACAATACAGGTCCTAAAAAAATCCTTGGTCTCAAAACAGCGAGGATAGTAACACGTTATCATTTTACAAACAAGAGAGCATCAGCATGTGCAACAAAAAGCTGTACAATGAAAGTGAGTGAGCATGTGTGTGTGTGTATGTATGTATATTGCCATTCCTGTTACAAGGCTTGTCCCCCACTCTGGACAATCCGTTGCAAGTGGCCCCAAATGCTGGATCTCACACGCTCCTAAACCAACCGGTTCTGGGCAGAGTCAGGTCACTGTTCCTAGCTCTGGGTTTCTAAGGCACACTCCAAGGTGCTGATCTCATGTCTGCCACCCTTCCTTGGGATGTGGGGCTCCGCAGCCACCTTAAACTCCAGAATTAGTGCCTTAGCCTTCTCAAACCCCCCCCCCCCATTTGCTTATTTATATTCCCTTAGTGCATCACTGTGCTGTGAGAAATCTCAGCTACTGTCCTTTCAGGGACAACATGGCATGGAAATAAGGAATACAGGCTTAGCCAAGGAATTCCTTAACTAGTCACTTTTATTCTTGAAAGCACTAGAGAGTTACAGATCTTTGAGAAACAAAATCCTAAACACCCCCAGTTAGCATGATCTTACTCCTCCTGTGAATCCTGTATTTGGTCTGCATCCTTAGACTAGACAGCCCTTTTTGCCTTCTCTCTCCTTTTTCCTCCCAAAAGATATCTGCAAATTAAGCATGAACTAAAGTGACATAATGGCCAGTTTCAGACCTTCACTTAGCTGTTTTGGACAATGTTCAAACATTCCATGCACCAATTTTACGTTTGCCACCTACATGCAGTATACTCAGTTGCAAGGTTACATTGGTCATTTTCACCTAGCAGCATTCTGACCATTTCAGTTCTAAGGACAACTGACCAGACAGTCAATTGACCACAAGTAGTTGGCTTCAGTATTAACACCCTCATGACATGAATGTACAAACCCCAGAAGGCCACTGGACCATTTATCCTCTATCTCCACCAAGTTTGCCCAAAGGTTTATTAGAGTACCTAGATTCAGCTGGGTGTTCTCGAATTGTCTAAACATCACTGTTGAAGTGTTTATAGCTGAACAATGTAAATTTGAACAAAAACATTCAACACCCCTGCAGTCATGCCTCCTTGGACTGCCATCCCATTACATGTCATAAAACAAGCAATGCTGGGTTTGATAAACACTCAGGGACCTCTCCAAGAAAAATCCAGGGTTATACAGGAAGTTGTGATGGTGAGTCAGTATTTCTTGCTGAACTAAATACCTCGGCCATGTTACAGTCACTGTGTAGTACGAGGTGCCATCTTTCAGTTTTGATTTAAACTCACTGACATCCCAGGCCATACCAAAAAGTAATATGATGAACAAATTTCAACTGAGTTATTACATCTTGTCTACTAAAGTTCCCTCTGCATATTTTCTTCTTCACTTCCTGTCGTACACTAGCATGCAGTGTTGTGTATTGCTTAAACAGTGCTCATGTTTTACCTCAGAAGTGGGTACATTTGAATGACTAATGAAAAGACTGGTTATCTATTAACAGTGCAGCTCTTAGTACAAGCCACATGAAGGGTGCTAAAAACAGCAGGAGCCTGTGAAACTGCCTAGCATAAAGATCTGTTTCTCTGAAATAGATCTCAAATGCTTCACTTGGAATCCTTTTTTCTATGCACAGAGAATCTGTGCGCCAAACAGGTCTTATGGCATTCACGTAGGGAGATTCAAGTTGCCACTTCTTGTGATTTTTTGAAAGAATGCCATTGTAACAGATTGTACTGTGCACTCACTCAGATTCTCTACAAATTCATTCCTCAAGAAAGGAAACAAAGCTGACAAAAACCTGCTCCAAGAGGGCCAGGAAACTGCATTAGAAAGATGGCAGGTATTCATAAGGCACAGGTAAGGGGTGTCCCAGTGTCTTTTGTGAGGGAAGACAAGAGGTGGTAAAGAACAGGACAATTTCCATCATCATTCAGAGTGTAACACATAGTGCTCAGCTGAGTTTTACATATGAAGAGTGCCTTTAAACAGCAAGTGTAAATGAATAATACAACCGATATACAATCTGTTTACCTTACTGTTCTATGTGTAGATGGATGAAGACAAGTCTTTGACCCGCCTCATGCAAGCGTTCTGGGTCTCTACAGCTGGTCCAGAACTAAACCAGACTGCTGGCTCAATGAGTTGACATCTATAAATAGACCCAAAGTTAAGTTTCTTGTCCTTTCCTTCAAGGCCCTTCACAACTCTTCCCCCGCCCCCTATCTTTTTATCCCTATGCACATCACCCCTGCTCATTTCTGTTCTGCTTCACCAGCAATTCCCCCTTGAATGCACATTTGTCTGCTTCTCCCACAATACCTCAACACATTCTTTCATGCTGCCTCCTCTCTGAGGCAATCCCCATGGCCACTACCCCCTCCTCCTTCAAATCCTTTCTCAAGACCAACTTCTGCTGGGATGCTAAAGAGAACTCAGCTAGCTATGACAGGGAGGTTGAGCAGCACAGCAGGAAACAGAATGCTGTTATATAAGAAAACACCTACTGAATTAAACACACAATCAGGTCACACACTTTGGCTGTGTGTGCACTATGAGTAGGGCCTACCAAAATCACAGCTGTGAAAAATGTGTCACAGACCACAAAATCTGGCCTCTCCCTGTGAAATCTGGTCTTTTGTGCACTTTTACCCTGTATTATACAGATTTCAAAGGGGAGACCAGCATTTCCCCAAACTGGGGGTCCTAACCCAAAAAGAGGAGGTGGGGGAGTCACAAGGTTATTGTAGGAGGTGGGGTTGCAGTATTGCCACCCTTGTTTCTGCATTGCCTTCAGAGCTGGGTGGTCAGAGAGCGGTGGCTGCTGGCCAGGTGCCCAGCTCTGAAGGCAGCGCCGCTGCCAGCAGTCATACAGAAGTAATGATGGCATGGCATAGTAGTGCCACTCTTACTTTTGTGCTGCTGCTTTCAGAGCTGGGTGCCAGGGCAGCAGCCACCACGCTATGGCAGCCCAGCTCTGAAGGCAGTGCTGCCGTCAGCAGCAGCACAGAAGTAAGAGTGGCAATACTGCAATCCTCCTACAATAAACTTGCGACACCCCCACAATCCTCTTTTGGGTCAGGCCCCCTACAGTTACAACACTGTGAAATACCAGATTTCAATAGCTGAAATCATGACATTTGCCATTTTTAAAATCCTATGACCATGATATTGACCAAAGGGGATCATGAATTCGGTAGGGCCCTGTGAGCAAGGGAGGTGATTCCCTGCTTGGGCAGACATACCTGCACTAACTCACACCAACCTAGCACGTTAAAATTGATAGTGATGAGCAGCAAAGAACAGTCACAGGAGCTAGCCATGCCAAGTAAAACCTGCCTGAACCCTGCAGGTACATACTTAGCACAGCTAGCCCATGCCACCGCTGCTCGTGCTGCCACAGCTACACTGCTATTTTCATTGAGCTAGCACCATTGTGCCTACATGAGCTGGGAGTGGTGAAGCCGTAGCCTCAGACAGCTTATGTAACTGCCGCAGTCACTTATTGACCAGCGCACCTCCTCATGGCCAGGCATGACAGCAGTCCCATCTCAGTTAACCACACCAGACAGTTGCTTGGCCTGCAATAATCAGCCTCTTTTCACAACTCCATCCCTCTGGCCAGGTCATTTACTACTACCCCAGAAGGGATAAGAGTACAAGTACCAAAGGCCAATTGGCCTGCATTAGGTCACTAGGCCCAGCCCAGGCTCTATATTCCTTTCCCACTCTTCCTCAGGGAGGCTTTCCTATCCCCTGGTCTGGGGGGTGGTGAGGAACCCAGACCTGTCCACTGCTCTGGGTTCCAGCCCAGGGACCCTGCTTTTAATCAGCTAGAACCCACTCCTTGCAATCCCTTGCTGCTTCTCTGGACTGCTTCCTCTCTCTCTCTCTCTCTCTCTCTCTCTCTCTCTCCACAGACACCTTTCCCTGAAGTCCATCTTCAAGTCTTCTCTCAGTGGAAGTCTCACTCCTTGCACAGCTTCCCACCAGCCTACTGCTGGACAGCCTCCTCTTAGTAGCTCTCAATCTCTCTAACAGCTGCCCCTATGGCCCATCTGCAGCCTTCTTATCCCAGCAATTAGCAACTGCTGAGGAGGCAGCTAGCTTAGCTGTTAACCCTTTAGTGGCTGTGGTACACCTCATCAAAGAAACCATATGACATCATCACTGTTACCCTCATCCTTCCTCTCTGCCTTCACTCTATTACTTGTTACACCTACAGTACCTGTGTCCTGTTTCCAATTAGATTGCAAATTCTTTGGGGTATAGACTGTGTTTTCCTATATATTTCTATACCACCTAGTATCATGAGGCTGTGTTCCTGTCTTGGACCTTTGGGAGCTCCCACAACACAAAAAATAAAATAGGAAAACTAATTATAGTCCAACCATCTCACCCATATAATTATGTCTGGAGAAGAAGCCCCTTTCATAAATGACCAGTCCTCCATTTTGAATCCTGTCTAGAAAAAGGCAGCTCTTGATGGAGACAGCAGCAAAGAGCTGATATGTTATAAAAGGAAAGGAAATAAAAGGATGAACACAGAGAGGTGAAAGGAGGTGTGTACCTTCTGTTTTGTCTCTGAATAACAATATTGCCAACTCCTGTGATTTTACTGTGTCTCATGATTTTTTTTAAAGCCCCAGCTTCTGGAGTCAAGTGATTATGTCAAAATCAGACCTTTCATTTTTAAAGAAGAGTAAGTTTCTTCATGGCTGCAGAGAAAAGTTTGAAAACTTGATCCAAATACAGCCAAAGGCTCAGAAAACAGAAGGCATATATAACTACCCTCTCCCAAAAATTTACTATTTTAAAAAACTTGTGATTTTTGAGACCTGGCTTGTGATTTTTGAGGCTTGGAGGTGGCAAAACTGACATTAAAAAGAAAAGGGCAGAAAGGGAAAAAATAATACTTCCTGGATGTCCTGAGAGCTGCGGCTTTCCAGCCTCCCTGTCACAGAGGCTTTGCTTTCATTATCTTATAAACTTTATTCCTCTCCACTGGCTAGTCAAGAAGAAATTGATGATTACTTAAAAGACTCATTTGTCTGCATTAGAGGGACCCTGAGGTAAGCTTAGAATAACTCAGTTCTGTAGATGGAATTAAAAATGCTATGAAATAACAGAAAGCTAATAAAATGCCAATGGCTCCAATGTAACAACATCTTTATAAACATAGAATAAAGGGGGGAAATCACTTTTTATTGCAAAGTTACCCTGGAATTGTAAATTCTGGGCCCCACTCCTAAAAATTACATTCTAGAGCAATATTACTTTTATACAGAGACAAGAGAAACCTACAAAGACCCATCTCTCTACTAAATAATATTGTAAAGCTGAGAAATGTATTCGGTACAGTATCAGAGTATGAAACAAATTACCAAAAAATCTCCAGATCTCTAGAGCAATATGGACTATCAGATGATACCCTCTTTCCCCTTCATATGAAAAACTAAAACAAGCAAATTTTAGGTGGGAACATTCACCAAAGCCGATGGAGTTTTAAATATTAAGCTGCTTTTTTTTTTAACCTGCAAATTGAGGAGTTTTAAAAATAAAAAAGTAATGGCCCAAAAGGGCCTCTGTTATAACCTGCAGAGGAGGAGGTGTTGTACAAATTGAAATCACTTGGCTGATAGGAATTTATTCCCAACTCCTTATGCTCCTAGATAGAAGCCCAATAAAATTATTAGTGCTACATGCAGAATAAAATTGCTACTATCTTTCCATTGGGTAAAAAGAAAAAAAAATTACATTTCAGCTGTTTCAGAATAAGGAGAACAGATTCCCAGATTTTCTTTGGCGGCTTGCCTGAGACAGCTGTCAGACAAGCCAGCAAAGAATACCAGCGTGGTGTGCTATAGGGCAGCGGTTCTCAACCAGGGGTCCAGGGCCCCCTGGGGGGCCACGAGCAGGGCCATCATGATACTCACTGGGGCCCAGGTCAGAAAGCTGAAGCCCCGCCGCCTGGGGCTGAAGCCTGAAGCTTTGAGCCCCCCACTCCGAGCTGAAGCCAAAGCCTGAGCAGATTAGCTTCATGGTGGGGGCACTGTGGCATGGGGCCCCAGGTAATTGCCCTGCTTGCTACTCCCTAACTCAGGCCCTGGCTTTTATATGCAGAAAACCACTTGTTGTGCAATAGGTGGGCGTTGGAGATTTTATAGCATGTTGGGGAGAGGAGGGCTCAAAAAGAAAAAGGTTGAAAACCCCTGCTGTGGGATACTGACTGCCAATTTCACTGGAAAGGAATGGATGACCATGGACCAGGTCTTTCCCTTTTCCAGAACTTAGGACAAAACTCCCCACTCAAATCTTCACTGGGACTAGTCACATGAATAAAGCTACATACTTAAACATGTTTAGCATGGGGAGCCAAGCTGCTCGTGTGTAGGTTTCACAGTATTATATACTCTTCGGTAGTGCCTAGCAGCCCGTCATATACCAGGGCTCATTGTGCTAGTCCAGGGGTGGCCAACCTGAGCCTGAGAAGGAGCCAGAATTTACCAATGTACATTGCCAAAGAGCCACAGTAATATATCAGCAGCCCCCCATCAGCTCCCCCCGACCCCGCTCCCAGAGCCTCCCACCCACCAGCAGCCCGCCAATCAGTGCACATCCCTCCCTGCACCTCCTGATCAGCTGTTTCGTGGCATGCAGGAGGTTCGGAGGGGGAGGGGGAGGAGCGAGGACATGGTAGGCTCAGGGGAGGGGGCGGGAAGGGGTGGAGTGGGGGCAGGGCCTGTGGGAGAGCCAGGAGTTGAGCAATGAGCACCCCCCGGCACATTGGAAAGTTGGCACCTGTAGTTCCAGCCCGAGAGTTGGTGCCTATACAAGGAGCCGCATATTAACTTCTGAAGAGCCGCGTGTGGCTGCAGAGCCACAGGTTGGCCACCCCGTGCTAGGTGCTGTACAAATACAATGAAAAAAAAGGATCCATGCCCCCAAATAGTTTACAATGAAGTAAGAGAAGAGACAACTGGTGGAGACAGATGGGGGAGCATAAGGAAAAAATGAGTCAATATTGGTCGGCATGACAGGCAGCAGTCACAGCACACCAGCTGTCTGACTTTTGTGAAGTTTTTGTTTTAACGAGGGATTTTAATATATTACTTTGCACTTTTACAGCACTTTCTACTATCCAAGGATTTCAAATTTAAAAATAAAACACTAAACATTAATGAACTGAGCCTCACGGGCTAGGTCAGGGGTGGGAACCTATGGCCTGCAGGCCGCATCCAGCCCACCAGACCTTTTAATCTGGCCCTCGAGCTTCCACCGGAGAGTGAGGTTGGGAGCTTTCCCCACTCCGGTACTCCAGCCGGGGAGTGGGGTCGGCGCCTTGCCTTGTTCCGCTCCATGCATGCAGTAGCTCCACGTGAATCCCGGAAGCAGGGGCAGCCAGGGGGCTCCACACGCTGCCCCTACCCCAAGCACCAGCTCTGCAGCTCCCATTGGCTGGGCACCACGGCCAATGGGAGCTGCGGGGTTGGTGCCTGCAGACGGGCCAGTGCGCACAGCGGCGTGGCCCTGCCTCCACGTGGAAGCCGGAGGGGGGACGGGCCGCCATTTCCAGGAGCCACTTCAGATAAGCGCTGCCTGGATCCTGCACCCCTGAGCCGCACCCGCAACCCAACCTCCTTCCCCCGCCCTCCAAACCGTTTGATCCCAGCCCAGAGCACCCTCCTGCACCCCAAACTCCTCATCCTCTGCCCCACCCCAGAGTCTACACCCCCAGCCGGTGCCCTCATCCTCCCGTGTGCTCCAATCCCCTGCCCCAGCCGACCCTCCATACAATTTCCATACTGTGATGTGGCCCTCACACCAAAAAGTTTGCCCACCCCTGGGCTAGGTACTATTATCCAAACTTCATCCACCTTCCACTCTAAGTACAAGGCATACTTTTTTGACCTTGCCTTTGCTAATATAAACTATGAATGTGTAATATATTTTCTAAACTCCACTAACTAAACACTACACTGCACACACAATTTTCCCCCTGGGAAGAAGGTGAGAGACAGAATGCTGCACACATGAACAGATGTTAGTTATACTGCTTAATGTACTACTGGAAAACATTCAGAGATACTGCTGTGATGTGGGTGTTACAAGAATCTGAACAAAATAGAATTCTCATTTTACAGCTGAGAAAACAGAGGCATGGAGAGATTATGTGACTTGCCTGATGTCACACAGTAAGTCTCTGTCAGAGACAGGAAAGGTAATCAGAGCACCTGACAGTCTTGTTCTGTGGTCCCACGACCACCCTTTCCCTGCATGTCTGCCTGAAATAACTCAGATGGAAAGGAAAACAAAGATGATGGGAAAGGATTTATCTATAATCAAACTTTTCATGCAAGTGTATTCTTCTTTATCTCCTTTTGCCACACTAGCTTTCATTTACTAGCCCACTATTCTTTTTCCTATGTCTACAGATCCAGACTTTTAATGTTATTAAGGACATGGAATCTAGGATGATTAGAAGAGCATTAGACTGATTAAAGAACTCAGAAATACAGCTTTTTGTTGGTATGTATAAGAATGAAAAAAGGAAGGAAATAGAACTATTCAGTACCACAAAAACAGTTCCATCTTAGAAAATTACTTAGGCCCTGATCCTGCAAACACTGAAGTACATATATAACTTCATGCACGGGAATATTCTGACTTCAACAAGACTATTTGTGTGAATAAATGTATGCACATGCTTAAGTATTTGCAGGACTGGACTCTTAGGACAAAATTCTGGCAATTACAGATTCTTTACAGTAACTAAGATAAAAGTTGTAGTTTGAACAATACAGAGACAAGAAGAGCATGGGATATCATCTGTGAAAAATCCTGTTAACCTGAGGTCCATTCTATGGATGCAATTCTTTTTGGGTCACTTGAAAATTTCTCCCCAAAGGATATGAGAAACTCCCAAAACTCCTGTCTCCTTTTATTCAAAACGTGCTGAGGGTTGGAAATTCATCCCAACAAGCAGTTCTGAGGTGAGACATGACATATGGCAATGCCTGTGAGCATTTATATAACACAGATAGCAGTGCTCAGTATAAAAATACCATTCATCTTATTTGGGAATTGGCTATTGTACAAATGATCAGGGTTCAGCAAAGACCAAAGGGGAAGAGAAAGGAAAGGACAGAACCAAGGATGGAGCAAGAAAGAAAGAAAGAACATACTGATGGAGAGAAGTTATCGATGACGGATTACCAGCTTCATCCTGTTTGTTTCAATGTAGAATCTTGCACCTATTGATGCAAGAGCCTTCTCCTCTAATTTCTTACCACCTGGAACAACTGCCCTTTTCCTCTGTCTCACCAATTCCATCCTTTTCAAATACCATCTTTTCCACACTTCTTTCTCCCTCTTGATGTCGTTCTCCCTCTGCTACTCTGAAGCTCTCTTTTTGTATATAGCAATAAGTAATTCTGTAAATATGTCATTTATATTATGGTCGAGCACTGATTTTTGCAAAACATATCCATAAATGTTTCAGCTGTAGTTGAATTTCCAAGGGGAACAGTTTACATTTAGAGCAATAACATCCGTTTGCAACCCAGACACCACAGCATCCTACTAAGCATACAAAGACAAGAAAACAAAACTGATCAGAAAATTCTGATTTCACAGAATTAAACTGATCAGCCTATTTTCATTGACCAAGCTGAATGTACTGAAAAAAGAAAAACAAAGCATGAAAATTGAAAACGATGTTTTTACTTCTTTGTTTTATTTAATCGATGTTCTTGTTTCAGTAATCCATGTTATTTTTAGTAACCAAGGGTGCTATTAATTATACTAATTAAAGTATTAATTTTGTACCTGAGTGTCCCTTCGTTAAGGCCTGATCCTGCAAAGTGCTTCACATGGACTTCAAAGGGGCTCCTCTCAGGAGCAAAGGTCCCTCATGCAGAGCTCCTTGCTAGATCTGGGCCTGAAGTTATAGGGGCAACCGCACAATGACTCCCAGCCATGATTTAACCACCAGCAACCTCTTCAGAATTTGGGTATGGAATGTTACCATGGGGTACCATAATGGGTCATCCCCAAATTCACAGGAGAGCTCCTTTTTCTCAGATGTTCCCAGTGTGTTGCAGAATAATTAGACAGTCCTGAATTTAATGTTCTCCAATTTTTCCAGTAATTAATAAACCTCAAACCCTCTCTCTCATTAACTTGTGTTAGGTGACAGGTTTGTCTCTCCTGCCAGGAGTTCCACGCACTCAGCTGTGACAGATGCTGTTATGTGGAATCCAGATATCGCTCACTGTGTGGAGGTATTATGATGTGAGGCCATAAGCATTGGCCTGTGATGTAGATACCATGACATGGGATCCCAGAAACAGATAAAGTCATGTAGGAATGCAGGCAGCAGGCCATGAATGTGTGACATGAGAACATGGGCGCTGTGCAAAAAGACACAGAGCCATGCAGGGATGAAGGTGCCAGGCCATGACTTGTGACATGGGAATACAGAAGCCATGCCACAAGAACACAGAGCCACGCAGGGATGCAGGCACCAGGCCATCAAGTGTGACATGTGAACACTAGCATACAGTCATGCAGGAATACACATGTAATGGCGACAGACCCCAGTCGTTGACGGGCGGGATTCTGGAGCTTAGTGCATGAGCCTCTACTGCATGAGCTAAAAGCCAACTGGCTGTTATTGAGTCTGCTCTACAGCCTTAGCTCTCTCTCTTTCTCATCTTGGTGCCAATAGATGGGACAGAACACCACACTGAGGTGATGTGTGGGTTATATACTTCCCCTAGCTGATGAAGCAAGTCCCGAGGTTCAAACACTTCCCAGTTGAAATCCAGGACGAGCCCCCACTTGGAACACCGACAGACCCTGGTCGTCAGTAGGCGAGATTGAACACCACTAGATGGGACAGAAGACCACACCCAGGAGGTGTGTGGGTTACACAGGCACCAAGCCATCATGTGTGACATGGGAACAGGAGGACACAGAGTCACGCAGGGATGCAGGTGCCACGCTGGGATATGTGACATGGGAACAAGACACAGAGACACGCAGGGATCCAGGCCCCAGGCATCATGCATGACATGGGAACAGGAGGACACAGAGCTACGTAGGGACGCAGGTGCCAAGCATTATGTGTGACATGGGAACAAGAGGACAGAGCCACGCAGGGATGCAGGCTCCAGGCATCAGACAGGAACACAAGGACACAGAGCCATGCAGAGACGCAGGCTCCAGGCGTCACACATGACAGGGGAACATGAAGACACAGAGCCACACAGGGACGGAGGCTCCAGGCGTCACACATGATATGAGAACACAAGGACACAGAGCCAAGCAGGGACGGAGGCTCCAGGCGTCAAGCGTGACATGGGAACACGAGGACACAGAGCCAAGCAGGGATGCAGGCTCCAGGCGTCAAGTGTGACATGGGAACACGAGGACATAGAGCCAAGCAGGGACGCAGGCTCCAGGCGTCAAGTGTGACATGGGAACACGAGGACATAGAGCCAAGCAGGGACGCAGGCTCCAGGCGTCAAGTGTGACATGGGAATACAAGGACACAGAGCCAAGCAAGCACGCAGGCTCCAGGCACCACACGTGACATGGGAATACAAGGACACAGAGCCACACAGGGATGCAGGCTCTAGGCATCACACATGATATGGGAACACGAGGACAGAGAGCCATGCAGAGACGCAGACACCAAGCATGACATAAGGACATGAGGACACAGAGCCACGCAGGGACACAGGCGTCACACGTGACATAGGAACATGAGGACACAGAGCCACGCAGGGACACTGGCTCCAGGCGTGACATGGGAACACGAGGACACAGAGCCATGCAGGGACGCAGGCTCCAGGCGTCACACATGACAGGGGAACATGAAGACACAGAGCCACACAGGGACGGAGGCTCCAGGCGTCACACATGATATGAGAACACAAGGACACAGAGCCAAGCAGGGACGCAGGCTCCAGGCGTCAAGCGTGACATGGGAACACGAGGACACAGAGCCAAGCAGGGACGCAGGCTCCAGGCGTCAAGTGTGACATGGGAACACGAGGACACAGAGCCAAGCAAGCACGCAGGCTCCAGGCACCACACATGACATGGGAATACAAGGACACAGAGCCACACAGGGATGCAGGCTCTAGGCATCACACGTGATATGGGAACACGAGGACAGAGAGCCATGCAGGGACGCAGACACCAGGCATGACATAAGGAACACGAGGACACAGAGCCACACAGGGACACAGGCGTCACGCGTGACATGGGAACATGAGGACACAGAGCCACGCAGGGACGCGGGTGACATGGGAAGACGAGGACACAGAGCCACGCAGGGACGCAGGCGCCAGGCCTGACATGGGAACACCCGCACCCTGCAATGGGGACACAGAGCCAGGCTCCAGGCCGTGCCTTGGGGACACCCACGCCCCAGGGATCTGGTGAAACTGGCCGCATCGTCCCCAAGGCGGGGCGGGGGCGGGGCGGCGCCTGGTGCCACCCCCGCCTGGTCCGAGGCCTGGGCCGCAGCGGAGCCCGTGTCGCTCCCCGCCCCCGCAGGACGGGAGCGGGGGGGGTGTCTGCCCGGCAAGAGGCGATCACCCGAGGCCGGGGACGCGGCCTGCCCTGAGGGGACGGCGGGACCCGGCTGAGCCGGACTAGCGAGCGATGGATCCCGCGGCGGAGGAAGCCCGGCACCTGGGGCTCCGCTTCCAGCGTGGCTTCCTGGCCGGCAGGCAGCTCGGCGCCTTCCCCTGGGCGGTGAGTAGGAGCCGGGCGCCCCGGCACCAGCCCGCGACCCGGGAGTGGATGGGGCGAGGCCGCTCGCTGCGGAGAGGGGGCGGCAGGGGCCGCGAGGAGGGGCTGCCTGGGGCGGGTCCATGTGAGGGGCGGGCGGCAGCCGGGTCAGCCTGGCCCCGGAGCCGCCGGCTGGTCCAGGGCTACCCAGTCCTGGCCCCGGAGCCGCCCGGGCCTGGTGATCTGGGGCAGCCCAGTCCTGGCCCCAGGAGCCGCCCGGTGCCTGGGCCGGGTGATCCGGGGCCCATAGGTGCTGCTGCACCCCCTGACTTGAAGTGGTGTCCATCGTATACAGGGTTTACAGGTTGGTTCAATAGCTCTCAGCTCCCCCACTCTACACACTCTTCCAGCGCCCCTGTGTGGGGCTGCCCAGTCCTGGCCCCCAGCAGCAGCAGCCTCCCCCTTCTCTGACTCCTCTTACTGCGTTCGCCCGTGAAGAGTGCAGTGCTGGGGCGAGCCCGGCCAGCCAGAGCCCTGCTTGCCGGCTGTGCAAACATCTTAGCTCCCCGCTCTGCCAAGCCACCTCTGGCCTGCCGTGCCACTGGTACAATCTCAGGGCTGGAAGGGACCTCCGGAGGTCATCTAGTCCAACCCCCACCAAATCAGGATGTTCTGGAAATGGGCTGCCCCCTGATGGACCTGCTGCTCCCACCTGGTTTATTGCTACTGTTGGGAAAAGAAAATTAAATGATGTAAAAATTCTCATCTCAGTCAGCAAAATAAGCTCCTTTCTCCTACTTGAGGTGAAGCTGGTGGGCTGTGATTTTGAGACCTGTCATCTTTGAAAAGTGATCCTGGTTTCAAAATCAGAAACAGTTCTGTGAGTAGGGGCACTAAAATGGCTTTTATAATGGGGCTGCCGAAAACCATTGAACAAAAGCCCTTTAGGTGCATTCAGTTGCTATTGTTACTGCAAGCTGGCCCTCCTGGTTGCTGTGCTCTGTGGGGTTGTTTTTTAGAGTTGGGAAATAGCCATACAAAAGTTGGGGTTTTTTAAGGTGTGCTGTTGTCACTAGTCCCAGCTGTTGTCCTAGCAGAGAGGAAGGATGGTCCAGGGATTAGGACACTTTTCAAGAATTTGGGAGACCTGGGTTCAATTCCCTGCTTTGCCACAGACTTCTTGCGTGATCTTAGTCAAATCACTCGGCGTCTCAGTGGTGATAGTACTGCCCTACCTCCTAGAGGTGTTACAAGCATAAATACATTAAAGATTCTGAGGTGCTCATAAGTACTTAAAGTAAATTGGTGTGCATATCTCTGAGTTGAGGATTTTTTTCTAGTAATTTAGTGTTCTGAATGAGTTGATCATGAGACACTACACAACTGTCATCAACATCAACAGCTTTTCTCTTCACTCCAAACACTGTTGATCACACTGAGCACTCATTGCATTGGACTGTTTGTACCTGGAAAAAGCCGACCAAACTCTGCTCACTATAGAAGTATATCTTAAGCAAATGTTATATGGGTATTTAAAAAAAGAAAAATACCCATTAAATTAAAAATGGAAAGAACCTGAAAGAAGTGCCTGGTACACCTGGATGTCATAGGAAAAACTAGAACTGTACCAGTGAAACCAAGATATATGGTCACTATGTTTTTGCAGCTTGCTTGGACAGTCTGCCTATTCTTCCTCTTTTCAGCTTTGCTTTTATAGCATCTGAGGAATCTGCACCACAGAAAGGCCTGGGATTGTGAAACAGAATTCTGTTGGATTCATGAGTGAAACAGCTCTGATTTCATTCCATAGAGGGCAGTGACATGCACACACTAGCCAACTCAATAGCTTTATTTTACTTTTTTAAACCTAGGGTATGTCTTCATTACCTGCCGAATTGGCGGGCAGCAATCGATACAGCAGGGATTGATTTATCGTGTCTAGTCTAGACGCAATAAATCGACCCCCCCCCCCCCAACACTCTCCTGTCGATTCCTGTACTCCAGCGCCGCGAGAGGCGCAGACGGAGTCGACGGGGGAGCAGCAGCAGTTGACTCACCGCGGTGAAGACACCACGGTAAGTCGATCTAAGTATGTCCACTTCAGCTATGTTATTCTTGTAGCTAAAGTCGCATAACTTAGATCGATCACCCCTCTCCCCCCCTTCCCCACCCCCCAGTGTAGACCAGGGCAGAGAGAGAGAGAGTGTGCGTGTGTGTGTGTCCCCTCTTTGATCCCGTGGAGTTCTCCATAGGCCTATAAACAGTCAGATTTAAAAATTGTATTAAAGCTAATGTTAAAAAATTATATAGTACACAGGTTAGGAAAAGAGTGTCTGTAATCTGGGTATAGTTCATAGATTATCCACAAATACAAAGTTTATTTTAAAAGTCATAAGATACATATCGCGCATAATCAGCAATAACCCAAATGTAGATGAATATATTTAACAATACATTTTAGATATTAGCATCCAAGTATTCGGGTACATCACTCATGAAAAGTTGTACAGAGAGTTGGTTGTGGAAAGCAAAATATACCAATGAGTGAAGATTGTCCCTCAGTAGTTGAGAATTTAGGGTAGGTTGTCCATTAGAAAATACAATCCATCAAGGAAGTATTTCAGTTACTTTCCGATTTCACTTTTCATTGGCACTCCAGCTCATCTCTCCTGGTATTGCCGATGTCCAGTGATGTGTTCTATGTAGATGTTCCTCGATCACCTGATGGCATCCAACACCATGAGTTGCCGCATCAGCTGGGCATAGCGCTGACTAATTCTGCATTCTCTCAACACTCGCTCGTTACTGGGGTCCCATCCACCCCGGGCTCCGACGATTAGCACGTGTGTCTGAATCTGGTAACACTTAGCTCTCAAACTTTCGGCCAGAGGGATGTATTTTACTACTGTGATAAAGAACCATCTACACCAGAAGTACCTGCTTAGGCAGACAGCTACTAAATTGTGTTACACAAAATTCTTCAGTCTCTAAACTTTCTTTTGTATATGAGAGAGTACTGGCAAAATAAGCTTCTGTTTTTGATTGGCTCAATCACTTATGATAACATGTTTAAACTTATGTCCTGGACGTTTGTGAATTTAGCCTAATTTCAATGGTTGGTCCTTTTAGTATAGCTATTTTGGAATTCTTCACATTTATATTTTCAACCTGTTTAAATACTGACAGAAACATGTGCAAACTACTGCTTCTCAGCACTGATTGAATCAACATTACGAACAACCAAATGTTTCTAACTTTAAGATGATTAAGTAATGTTCGGAGACCTGTTATCAGGTGTCATCCATGGCTCACCATTATAGTTTTCATGAAATTTAAGCCAAATTGTTGACCCTACTTTTTTTCATTTAATAGTTCCCGTTATCTGTGGCTAAAGCACAACAGCCAGACAGATTCAGAATAGTCATGTTTGTTGCAGGCACTAATACACTATTTTAGTGAACAATTTATTCACTTTCCATGATTATTCACCAGACCAACAAAACACTCAGAAAGTAAGTATTAGGCAATTTCGCGGGAAAATTATATATAAATGTAGCCTTCACCTTTGAACACTGTGGACACAATTTGATCTGAAATATGCTTACAATTAACTTTGCTGGGAATAGTAATAATTACAAGATGTCTGATAGTAAATATGCATCTAAAATTTGTCTCGGGTCTCAACATTAACTATAAGGTATACAATCTAGAATATCCCCATATTTACAGATATTTAAAGTTTATCTAGTACACAGCAGAATTCAGAGGATATGGGCCCCATCATAGCTGAATAGTCTGATTTGTCAGAAAGTATTTAAGAAATATGCTACTGAGACCCAGAGATCTAAATCAACCCTTAGTTCACTGTGACAGACCTAAAGATGGGTTTGCTCCTGAACTCTGTGAGTAGGGGGGCTTAGATGACTCTAAGAGTTTGCAGTGTGAGGCCATCATTAAGGCTAAAGATTCTTCCAACAAATCCTAGGAGCTGCCACATCAGATATTGAGATTTGAAGTGAAAAGTTGTCAGGGCACTTTCAGAGTCTCCTTACTTCTATTTTGTAGATGACAGAAAAATGGTAAATTAAGTATAGTATCCTCACAGAAGGGCACAAAACATAGGATTCATGTTGTTCTGCCATCTGTCATCAGAATGAAGAGACAAGAAAAATCCAGATGTGTCTTAAGAATTTTCCTTTCCATTTCTGTTATTTGACATAGAGAAGGAGGAGATGCAAACCTTGGGACCTGTTCAGCACATGCATGGGCCAGATGATCAAGCAATGTAAATCAGTTTTAACTCTATTGATTTCAGTGTAGCTAGTTTATACCAGGCAACAATCTGGCCCCATATACCTCAGTAGTGACTCCAAATATTAAAACTAAAGATTGTTGACTGCAGTGATTCTGCAACAAAATCCCTCAATTTACAAGCTAATTCCACAGTACAAATAACGCTCATTCGGAGGATTTTTTTTCTTTCCTAAAATGGCTGTGCTTCATGGTCTAATTCATCTGTTCATAGCATCTGGTATTAGAGCAAAGCTAATTTCAGAAAATCAATTCACCATAGAATATTTGCAGTATGTTCAGAATGGTGCGTTGGCAGCTCCTGTTATGAGTTTATTAGTATAAAATAAAGAATGCCTGAGTTTAGCAGACAGTGGGTGTCACCACTCATTCCTCTTGAACCCTCTGTGTTTCAGTTGCAATGTGCTGTAGTGTCACTTTTCAGACATCAGCCTCAATATACATTGACCCTTTTGCAGTAAAGTAAGTTTTTTCTCAGAACAATTTCCCTGTAGGAGGATTTGCAGTTTACAGACCGCAGTGTTTTGAAACAATTCAGGACATCTGTTTACTTCACTATCTAGTGAGTTTTACTACTGTTGATTTCACCATTTATACGTTCCTCTGTGAACCATTTTCTCAGCATTTCAACCACTAATGAAGGGCCAAAAACCCACTTGCCTTACTTGCCTTATTTACACAAATATGGACTTCAGTGGAACTAGTCATCTGAGTAAGGTGAGCAGGTTTGGCTAGAAATGGATCAATGAAAAAAGGCTGAAGAAATATAACTGGCCACTGAGGTTATATTGAAACAGCACTCTTGGTTATAAGATTTCTGTTAAAGACAATTAATGCAATAAATCTATGTGGGGGATATAGTGTCTAGCAACAGGCAGATTTTGTTCTTACTTCGATGCCAAGATTTCCAATGTCTGGACAGATACTCAGCTCTCCTCTTGGAGAAGGGAAGATTTAATATTTCTCACCTCATTGGGGTGGGAGCTTTGTACATTAGTGTGGGAGGGCTGACTGATTAGTCATCTGGTCTTCATCTTTGTTTTTTACTTTCCTCATTCAATTAATAATAATTATGTATTTGTATTGCAGTAGCAGCTATATACATTATAGATTATGTTAATATTATGGCTTACAGAAGGCTCTTTATTACTTCTTTATTTCCTACCATCTGGGTGTGATTTATTTATTTTTAATCACAAAGCAAGTAACATACTCTGTTAAAGGAGTTTTCACCAGTTTGTGGTGTTCAAACGTGGTAATGGAATAGCATCCTGGAATATTTCTCAACTTTTTTCCCCTCCTTTTGTGTAGGAACTTGAAAAAAAATTAAAGAGTTCATCAGATGCCTTGCTACTACTGGATATTTTGCAGAAGGTAAAATATGTTATTTTAATATAATCAGATTTCAATACATATCATAGAACAGACTAGAACTATTCTAAAGATACGATGCCACCTAGTGTAATGAAAACTATTGCATCGTATTCTTTTTAAATTGTATTTAAAAAACAGTAAAGGAGTCAGATCTAATACTAATCTCTGTGTTTACCAATAGAATAGCAGATTTTCTTTTATTCATGTTATGTAACTATCCTTCATAGACAAGGGAGTTGGAACACAAGAAACCCATGTTTTTATTTATTTTGAAATTTGAGAAATGGTTAGAGACTGTAGTGTTCATGCAAAGTGTCAAACACTGAATTTCCCTATTGATTCATAGAGGCAATATAGTGAGAGGTGCAGCAGTATAAACTTCCCAGAATACTCCGCCAGTGTGCTTTAACCTTGACGTGAGGGGCCATCTCTAAGGATAAGAGGGTTAATTCACTCTCCATTCCCATTCAGTCCTTTGCTGCGTCTGAGGCTACAATAAGAATGCCAGCTAGTACCAGTTTAGGGGCGTGGGATGGGTTGTGATGTGAATTCTGTTCAGTAGGTCTTGGGCTGAGACCATTGTCTCCTTTCCCATGAGTAGGGTCCTACCAAATTCACGGTCCATTTTAGTCAATTTCACAGTCATAGGATTTTTAAAATAGTAACTTTCATGATTTCAGCTATTTAAATCTGAAATTTCACAGTGTTGTAATTGTAGGGGTCCGGGGGTGGGGGGTTGCAAGATTATTATAGCGGGGTGCAGTACTGCTACCTTTACTTCTGTGTTGCTTCTGCTGGTGGCTCTGCCTTCAGAGCTGGGCAGCTGGAGAGCAGCGGCTGCTGACTGGGAGCCAGGGTCTGAAGGCAGAGCCTCCGCCAGCAGCAGCGCAGAAGTAAGGATTAGGGATGTAAATAGCATTTTAAAAAATAACCATTTAAACTATTACAATTGTATCAGTGAAGGTTTAACTGTTAATGAGTTCACAACATAGGTGCAGGAACTAGGGGTGTGGGGACTGCTGCAGCATTCCCACATTTTACCCAGGGTCCCAGCTGCCAGCCCCGCACCCGTGAGTTGGCCCCTGGGGGTCCCAGGGCTCCAGCCCCGCACCTGCCCCCACCTGTGGCCCCGGCCTCATCCCTCTTACTGTTTACTGAATACATTATTGGTAAGACTAATGCTTATCAGTTAACCGGTAACATTTTACATCCCTAGTAAAGATGGCATGGTATGGTATTGCCACCCTTACTTCTGCACTGCTGCTGGCAGGGCGTTGCCTTCAGAGCTGGGCACCTGGCCAACAGCCACCCCCTCTGGCCACCCTGCTCTGAAAGCATCACAGAAGTAAGGGTGGCAATATCACAACCCCCCTAAGCTAACCTTCTGACCACCCCCCTGCAATTCCCTTTTGGGTCAGGACTCCCAATTTGAGAAATGCTGGTCTCTCCCATGAAATCTGTATAGTATATATAGGGTAAAAGCACACAAAAGACCAGATTTCACGGAGGGAGACCAGATTTCACGGTCCATGATGTGTTTTTCATAGCCGTGAATTTGGAAGGGCCCTACTCATGAGTGATAAACAGTTGTGATATCTTCTAGCACTGTCTGGATCTGAACTGGCAACCTGGAAGTGAAAGGCTGTTCATCTCTCTCCCAAATCTGTGAGATTGCTAGTCTCCCACAGTTGCCTTTTAATTTACATTGGAACATACGAAAAGGCAGTAATTGCTTTCAGTGGGCTTGTGCCCTCTGATCAGTTGCATTAAAACAGTTACAACTCTGTCTTATTTTTTTAAATATCAAGTATTGGGCTTTTAGAGCTGGTGGAAAGTTTTCAAAATAGCAATTAATTTTCAATACAAAAAAATCAAGAAAAAGCTCTAACTTCAATTTTTCTTACAGGCTGTTTGTGACATATATTGTCTATTGACTGATAGTGTGTCTTTGTGTGTATGGAAATAGGGTACTACATCCTCACATGTGGTACAAATACTGGGAACACGAAGCTACTCCCATTTCCTGTCTATCACATGTGACTGCAGTTCACTCCCTACTTGCTTCATAAAGGATAGAATATCAAGTACTTCTCCACAGTCTTTAGTATCAAATTCTTGTCACATTGTCACAGTGAACACCTCCTTCTGAACAAAAGTGTGTTCCCAACTGTGGGGCACAATGGGCCTCAAGTCCTATGTATTGATCGCCTTCCACATGTGGAACCCCTGACTGAGATGCCCACATGTAGGGAGAGCACAGCTTTGGAGTCAGGGTCCATCATGCCTAGCTGAGTGCAGAATTCAGCCTAGGCCACTTATATAAAGGGAACTGTAACTATTAAGAGTGCATTAAGGGACCTAATTCACAATAACATAGTTGTTGGGGCTAATTGAAGAGCTGAAGTGACCTAACTTGCCAACTTTTCATTTGCTGGAGGACCAGTGTGACTAACACTTTCTCAGTGAACATTGCCTTGATTCAAAACAAAGGGTAGACATGTGTGGGGAGAGTCTCTTTCCTGAGTCCAGCATGGAGCTAGAGTGAGTATATGTACACAGAAAGAAAAGGAGTACTTGTGGCACCTTAGAGACTAACCAATTTATTTGAGCATAAGCTTTCGTGAGCTACAGCTCACTTCATCGGATGCATCGGATTGCGAATACAGACTAACACGGCTGTTACTCTGAAACCTGTCTATATGTACACAAGCTGGGAATGGCTCCCAGCTCCAAGTGCAGATGGAGCAGTCCCGTTTATTTATTTGTAGGGATGGGGCCTGGAAGAAAAATTAGAGGAAAGAGCCACTCAGACTCATTTTCCTTTCAGTTTTACTGTTTATTTTTGGGGGGCAAAGCAGAGGATGTGTGGCTCCCTCACATCTGTGACCGGCTGGGGGTACCAGAATTCACTGCAGGAATGTACATGGAATTTGTTTTTCCAGCTGAGTATCAAATAGCTTAGCTGCAAATTGAAATCACCCAGCATTCCTAAGATACAAAGTGAACCGAGCAAATTGGTAGCTATCTTTTCCTCCCCTGTTCCTTCAGTGCCTCTAATAAAATCCTCACCTGGTAGCTGGTTGGTCTGCAGGTGTTGTTTTATCATTTCAGACTATTCTTCACCCCTTATGCCTGAAATATCCCCCTTCCTTGAAGTACAGAAGATGCTTCATATCTGAACTCATTAAAAAGGTAGTGTTGGGATTATATATTGCTTGGCACTCTTTTTCCATTCAACCTGTTATTAAAAGTAACTTGAAAATTTGTTTTTTGCAGTATTGGCCCAGGCTCGGCTGATCATTTGTTATAACAAAAATTAGCATTAAATGCATATGTTATGGTTAAAGATGGAATAAATGGTATTTGACTATGTGTTCATTGCCTGTGTTTCGTTAATAATATCTGGAGATCTGAAGTTCTTCACTGATCTCTCTTCTCTTTCCCACAGCATGAGTCCGTAGCAACCGAACCCCTGGATGAATTGTATGATGTACTAGCAGATATTTTAAATAAAGAAGAATCTACCAACTGTTATAAAAGCTACTTACTGGTAAAAGCTAATATCATCTTCATTGTTATATGTCCTTTTTTATCGTTTAAACTGAGCCATAACTGGTTTAAAAATAAAACCCAGAAACCCCAAGTGTAAAATACTTCTTACCTTCTCCCAGACGCTAATGTTGATTTAAAATTGTGAAATGTGGTGGCCGTGCCAATGCATCTTTCTTTCCCTGCGTGTGTTTTCTAGCCCACAGGAGACTCTGTTACACTTTCTGAGACGGTGGCAATAATCTCACAGGGAACCACAGGACTAGTCACGTGGGATGCTGCTCTTTATCTTGCTGAATGGGCAATAGAGAATTCTGCCATTTTCAATAACAGGTAATGGAGCTCTAGTTACATGAAATCACAGCTAGAAAACTGGGGGAACAGAGTTAACTTAAATGTTTTCATTCATATTATAAATGAGTTACATGACAGTAGTTTGACATTATACTATATATGCCCCTAATGTAACTAAGAACTGTAACAATGCATATTTTTAAAATCCTAGACAAAAACTCCAACTCAGGTATCCATAACCCACAGGGGAGAGGGGGGGAGTATAAATTTCCCTTGTCCAAAACACTTTTAAATCATCAAGTAATAAGGAAATCATAAAATACTTGGCAGTCCAAGGAGGTATAACTAGGAGGATAGTATGAAATTTAACAAGATAACATTTTAGTCTGGATATATGCATAATATACCGCAGGGCACAGTCCTGTATTGGTCCCCAGGAGATGTTAATTTTATTCATATTTTCACTCTCTAATTGCTATTATTATAATTGAATCCTAATTATTTTTCATTCCTGATACTTATTTGGAGCAAAGACTGGAATCTGGATAGTTTATTCAAGAATCACTGAAATCATTTACAGCTAGTTTCGCTCTTACGTGTATACATTTCTATTGGTTTTGATTCCGTAACTGAATCTTGTCTAGATCCATGTGTAAATACTGATTTTAATCCATTAACCTTCAGGACTGTCTTGGAATTAGGAAGTGGGATTGGCCTCACAGGAATTGCAATCTGTAAAACCTGTAATCCTAAGGCATATGTGTTTAGTGACTACCATCACTGTGTTCTTGAGCAACTGAGAGAAAACATCCATTTAAATGGCTTTGTTCTGGAGTCTGAAACTGAGAATCACACCAAAATGCAATCGCAAAGCCAGAGGGCAGAAGTGATGGATTTACAAGGACCAAAAATAACAGTTGCAGAACTTGACTGGGATTCTGTTGCAGAGGAACAACTTTCAGAGCTTCAAGCTGATGTTGTCATTGCAGCAGGTACAGTACATTTCTGATCGCATCTCACTGTGATGAAATAACAATAGAAATGCAAAAATAATAATTACTGAACTTTATTCAGTCAAGATGACTGGTCAGTCAACTGCAAATTCTGAAATGTGAGGGGTGTAATTCTGCCTTATTTTACCATCCTGTCTTCATCTCAATATTCAGTGGTTGTTTACTCATCCTTGAAAAGCAATTTATTTCTCTTTTGTCACTTCTTCTGTTTTAAAATTGGAGGTGAATTCCACGTTTCCAGAGCACCGCTGGCTGGCACTCTCAACAAGGATAGTGCATATTAAAGAAATTTTACTTTTACAGCACTTGCTCATCTGATAATGTTAAGGAGTTTAATAGTAAATCTAATAATACTAAGTCTAACAATACTAGGGGCTTGTCTAGACAAAGTGTGTGGCAAGCGGGGGTGTAAATCTACAACATGCACTTACTGTGTCCCTACTACCACACACTAAAAGTTCCCAAGTGAGCTTTGAGGTACCCTGGTTTCAAAGTCAAATACAGCGAAGTGAACTACAGAACTTTTAATGTGTGGTAGCAAAGTCCACATGGCTAGAGGGCAGCACACTCTGTGCAATGTAGAGTCACATGTCACCTTGCCACACACCAACTGTTCTTCTAGACAAGCTCCAGAGCTGCACAGATGTAGCTGAAGGCAGAATTTCAGCCCATTTTTTGGGTGTGTGTGAACTAAGCAAGCTGCTTAAGAGTTCAGGTGAGGTGCTGAAAGGTGTGTGAGGACTGATACAATGTATCACGTGTAGACCATTAGCCATAAAAAGATGTTTATTCCATAAAATTAATTATCATAGATATCTAATCTATTACACAGGGCTCTGAAAACGGCCTAACTTGAGCTCATAAAAACAAGGAAATTTAAAGTTTAGGATAAAGTGTTATGCTCGGTATGTCTAGATAGCACAGTTCATATTTTTATTAGGTTAAATCCAGTGTGACTGATCTCTTTGACCATTGGCCCATACACAGGTCTTGGCTTTTGGGTGCCCTAGTTGTACATCACAGGGATTACACTGAAATGACCAACTCCTGAACATCAGGGCTCATAACTGAAAGACCAGAAGAAAATTGCAGAATCAGAATGTTAATTTGTGAGATTGACACTTGTGATACTTCAAGGGGCAGTTTTTACATTGTTTCATCAGGGTTTCCACCCTTAGAAATTATTCCAGAATCAACCAACTGTAATTTAACTCCTGGCCTTTGCAATGAGGTGTGCAATGTGAGCTGCTTTCAATTCAGTTGCAACCTGAGAAGGCCAAATCTGTAAAATCCACATGTGCAGACCATTTTTCCCCCTTCACCAGCACTCTGCATAGTAGTAAGGGTTAAACATCCTTTGCAGGATCAGGACCTAATTTTCTTTTTACTTATTTGTGCACCAGCTTCACTGAAGGGCAATTCAGTAAAGTGGAGAGGTCTGTTTAAAAAAACACTTCTTAAAAATCCTTTGATAGTTGGAATCTGGAGTGAACCTCTTCACCCACCAGCATCAAAAGCAATCTTTAAAACAGGTTGTGATAATCCATCTGTACCAGCACTCTCTCTCGCCTCAGGTACGCACACTTGCAGGCCCCACCAGCCACCACAGCAGTTCTTTCAACCCAATGCCACTCCAGTCAAGGCTCTTCTATCGGTTCACAGGGTTATCACCTCACCCCGCCCAAACATCAACAGAAAGTCCATGAGGAATAACATGAAACAGCCTCATGTGATTCCTTTTCACCCACTGTTTGTCCCAGCCTTTCCGCAGACTTCTACTCTTCTTCTCCCTGAAGGGAGGACGCTAGCTCTTTGATAGGCCCAGGGCCTTTGCTTCCTGGCATCTTCTTATCAAAATAAACCTTTAATAGTCTTTGCCATCCAACACAAACTCCTAAAAGCTCAGCCGTGCCAGAACCCCTTATCCAGACAGGTCTATCTCTAGTGCCAAGGAGAACTAGCTAAATCCTGCTTGTTTTATATTATCTTCTCAGGCCAGGTCTACACTACAGACCTAGGTCAGTATAACTACATCACTCTAGGGTGTGAAAAATCCACACCCCTGAGCAACGTAGTTATACCAACCCACTCCCCCCCTGTAGACAGTGCTATGTCAACAGGAAAGCTTCTGCCGTCAACATAACTACTGCCTTTCAGGAAGGTGGATTAACTACGCTGATGGGAGACACTTTCCCATTGCCATAGGAGTGTCTTCACTGAAGAGCTACAGCAATGCAGCTGCACCTGTGCAGCGTTTTAAGTATAGGCCTACCCTCAGTCTCCACCCCAGCTGAGTGTAATAAATGACTCGTCAGTCACAGGTACATTCCCTCTGGTCTACATGGGCTCCCCTGAGGAGCTGGTCCCTAGTCATAGGGGCTGGTCCTGGTTCCCTTTTTAAAGGGCCATGTTCCCATAATACAGGTCAAATTCTCATCTTAAATTACTTGACCGTGCCTCCATTTAATCCTTTTATTTTGTATTTTTAGTCTGCTTTTTGTTTTGTTTATAAATATACAAACCCTTTCCTTTTTATGTAGATGTGGTGTATGATCCCCAGATAACTTTATCCCTTATCGGTGTCCTGCAGCAACTTTCCATTTCCAAAACTGTTGGAAAACCACCTGAGATCTACATTGCCTTCACAGTTCGTAATCCAGACACTTATCACCTCTTCCAGACTGAACTCGGTAAGAATTATGCTGTATATATGCCATGATAGGTTTGGACTTCTTCCCAGTTACTTAATCTTGTTACAGAGCTGAAGACAGCAATCTTTGATGGTGGGCATTGCTTTAGTTAAGGTTCCAATACACCAGCTGAATCCTGTGGGGTCTGAATAGGAGAAATGGTCTGCCCCACATAGAGCTGATTTCAGGAATGGGGCCTCTTTTTACTGTGTCCTAATGAGACTAATATTTGCTACATTGCCTCCTCAAAATGAATTGCAAGCTTGGTGACCGCTAGCCAAGCAGATAATGAGGGTTAATAATAACAGTAAATAATCATCTGTGCTCTAATGTTGTACAGGTAACATTCCAGCTGAACCCTAAAACTGAAGCTTTGACCATATAGACAGGGTCATATACAATTAAATTGTGGGCGGGGGGAGGGAGATGTTTGGGATTTCCCTCACAGCATCCTCAAAATCTAGACTTCTACAGAATACAAGCTGGATGTGTGGTCCTTCAGAAGTGGGTAATTAATAAAATGATGCTGAATATATGGCACAAGCATGTAATAGAAATCTCTTTAAATTACTTACCGTGAATATTTGTGTCTCTTGCTTTCACCGCCTACTAATGATCCATTATTACAAGATTTGGCACACGGTAGTATGTATGTTTTGTATTTTACTAAGCAAAAGAGTGATTGTTTTTATTTCTGTTTCTCTCTCCAGATAAAGTTGGGATCGGATGGCAGGTTGTTCCTACTCACACAAAGAACCTTTTCCTATATGACCTGCATTCAAACATAACTCTTCTAAAATTACTTGCGTAGACTTTGTAAATCCAATATTACTACTAGACATTTTGACAGACTAAGCATAAGATCTATCATGATCATGACAATGACCTTGAATTCTGGACATGTACTTGAGTGGCAGACTCAGAAAGCAAGTTTAAGCTCTGTACGTTGTCAGTGTGTTTTAGGCCCCAATGCTGCAATTGATAGTGGGTAAGTGGACAGCCTCACCTGTGTGCAGCCCTGCTGCCTCCAGTGTGATTCCTTGGGAGTCCATAGGTTGTCAGCTGCAGGAATGGGGCCTCATTCAGACTGAGATTTTATTCTTCCAGAGGGCACAAGGAAGTAAACTGTAGTGATTCTATGGTGTTGTGATATGCACACATTGTAAATAAGTTTTGTGACACCAAAAATAATGACTCTCTTCCCGGCATGGTGAAATAGAGCAATGAACAATTTAAGTTTATATATTAAAGAATAATTTATATTTGCTATTGTTTTTGAGCCATGATCTGTTCGTTCAGACTTTCTGCAGTGCTTGTCTTCCTGTCACAACTTGAATAATAGAATAGCTACAATAAATGCATTGCTGTTTATACAGTGCCATAGGTTTGCCTGGTTTGAAATATAAGTCAGGGCATCAGATTCTGATGTAAATTAGAACTAGCTCCTATTTTACACTGGTGGACATGTGATCAGAATCTAGCCCTGGGGCTCAGTCCTGTGCAGCATGGTGTTCTCTTGGGAAACACGGAGCAGTATCAGCTCTCACTGAAGTTGATGAGTTTTAGGCTGTTCAGCAACTTGGAGCTTCAAGCCACATATTAGACATAACACACCTGAGGAGTCAAACAAACAGCAGGGGATGGGGGAAAAAGAAGGGCAGGGTTTGAATAGAGTCAGAGCCATTTATTTGTTTTGTTGTAGGTGTGTCATAGTGGTTCCAGTTGGGGACGGGAAGGAAAGTTAGAGCAGGGTGGGAATGGAGTAAGTTTGGCTATAGAAGGCCAATTGGAAGCAGGAGTTCTAAACATGGGCTATGCAGGAAAGTGAGGACATTTTGCCCATGAGAAGATGGAGACTGTGCCAGACTCGTGGGGAGAGGGGCACAGAGGGGGTTAATATGACTGAGGGGCAGGTAGGTCTATCTTTGGAAGTATCCTATTTTAAAATTCTATGATCATATAGACAATAAGAAGATCCCATTTCCTTTGCACCACACCAGAAGATGGACAGATAGTGGACTCAGTGAGCCTCCTCCTGCTAATGGGAACTAGGTCAAAAGAATACATTTTCAGCAGGGAACACTTAAACACATACAAAATTTAAGTGCCAACAATATATTTCCCTCCACTACCCAGCCTCCCAAATCTGCTGCTCCCAAGGAGAAAAGACAGACCCTTCAGCATTCCCTAAAGATCACCAAACATGGGCTACATGGGTCTCAGGGGAAGGAGCAAATTCCAAAAGCAACAGCCCCTCCTGGAGAATGCCCTCCAGCAGCACTCAGCACCGCCGATCTGGCAGATAGTGAAGACATACCCTCAGAAAGCTGTTTACGCTCCTTTCTCAAAATTTAAGCTGATATGCACAGATGGAAAGTTGAATCCAGGAAGGAGATAAAAGGGGATAAAACATATCGCTGAGTGGGGCAGTAAACACTTATCTTCAAGCTCTCTCACACCCCAAATTTAAAATCAGCTTTGCTGTTGTCTATCATGCTGGGATCTTCTATTGGAAATCCCCATATGGAATCTTTCACCACTACATTCTCTCAAAAAGAAAACACTGACAAATGGAGGACATGAATGATCTGAAGAAACATTTCGCCCTTGACACTTTTTTCTTTTTAAAATAAAGTATGTATCAACTCCACCCAGACTCTAATCTTCAGCATTCCCTAAAGATCACCAAACATGGGCTACATGGGTCTCAGGGGAAGGAGCAAATTCCAAAAGCAACAGCCCCTCCTGGAGAATGCCCTCCAGCAGCACTCAGAGGGTCCATTTAGGATCAAGACCCCGTTGCGTTAGGTGCTGTACAAAACTTTACAACAAAAATATTTAAAAATCTATTCAACCTTTGCGTCTCTTCCAGGACCAGCGTTGCAGGTTCAGCAATTCCCCTCCTGTCGCAGATGGCATCGCAAATATGGGGTAAAGAACGAAGCACCTTTCCCCACCAGCAGGCGTAAGACATGCCTTCTCCCATTGTCATGGAAACCAAAACCCTCAACAAGGGATTCAGCAGATAGCATTTCAGTTCCATTTTAAATATTTACTGTCCTGAGAAATGGTTACAGTGACTGCAACTCAGGGAATTCTCTTGTGATTAATTACGGCTTTTAAGATCCTTGATTGCTGGCAATGGCTTCACCTCAGCCCTGGTCTACAAGAGGGCGGGGGATAGATCTAAGTTACGCAACTTCAGCTACGTGAATAACGTAGCTGAAGTCAATGTACTTAGATCGACTTACCGTGGTGTCTTCACTGCAGTGAGTCGACTGCTGCCACTCCCCCATCGGCTCTGCCTGCGCCTCTGGTGGCACTGGAGTACAGGAGTCAATGAGAGAGTGCTCGGAGGTCGATTTATCACGTCTAGACTAGACACGCTAAATCAATCCCCGCTGGATCGATCACTGTCCGCCGATCTGGCAGATAGTGAAGACATACCCTCAGAAAGCTGTTTACGCTCCTTTCTCAAAATTTAAGCTGATATGCACAGATGGAAAGTTGAATCCAGGAAGGAGATAAAAGGGGATAAAACATATCGCTGAGTGGGGCAGTAAACACTTATCTTCAAGCTCTCTCACACCCCAAATTTAAAATCAGCTTTGCTGTTGTCTATCATGCTGGGATCTTCTATTGGAAATCCCCATATGGAATCTTTCACCACTACATTCTCTCAAAAAGAAAACACTGACAAATGGAGGACATGAATGATCTGAAGAAACATTTCGCCCTTGACACTTTTTTCTTTTTAAAATAAAGTATGTATCAACTCCACCCAGACTCTAATCTTCCACACTTCAGGATACTGTTATATATATATATATATATATGCACATATACCGGCAAACAAACACCAACAGGAAGAGTGCTTGAGCCTGTTTGTAGGAAGAGACATTCCAAACCTGGAAGAGAAAACCATTTGAAGACCTGGCCAGAGGGCCAAGTCAGGAGGAGGACACTAGTTCCGGGAGCGAGAGGCCCTGCAGAGCTGAGAGAGAGAGAGGAGTGACAGTGTGCAACTGCAGGAAGGGACGTCGACCTCATGAGCTAATCTCTAGAGTGGCCAGAACCAGGCACCATCCCTGTGCTGAGTGGACCACCCTATCACAAGGCTTAACCTATTTCATTTTTACATCAGAGAAAATAGGATATTCCCATCACTCTAGGCAAAATTCTGGTTTTAAGTTGCGTATATTGGGTCTTCAATGACACTTTGTCTTTATTGACTCAAATGCTCCATCCATTCATTGGAATCAGTTTTCGATGGAGACTCTCCAATCTGCAGGGCTGTTTCACTGACAGGAGGGTGAAGATGGAGGGAAGTCATTTTTTTCTTGTTCCAATTCCATAAATACCGTCTCTGACTTTTTCCTTATTCCCCATCACCTACATCAATACTCATCTTCAGGAACCAGGCCAAAGACCACTGAAGTACAGTAGATGAAAATTCATTTATAGATTTTTAAGGTCCAGAGACCATTAGATCATCTAGGCTGACCTGTATAGCACAAGCCATAGAACTGCACCCAGTCACCCCTCAACTGAGCCCAATAACTGGTGTCTGACTAAAGTACATCTTCCAGAAAGGCACAAGAGACGGAGAATCCACCACTTCCTTGGGTACTTGGTTCCAATGGTTAATCATCCTCATTGTTAAAAAATTGTGCTTTGTTTCTAACTAATGTGAATTTTTTTGGTTTCAGCTTCCATCCACTGGTTCTTGTTACGCTCTTCTCCGCTAGACTAGAAACTCCTTTAGTAACCCAGTATTTTTGCCCCTGAAGGTACTTAAACACAAAGCAAGGGCTTTGTGGCAGCATTTTAACAGGGCTGTGTAGCTGCAGCACCAGCGCTGGGAGAGAGCTGCGCTATAAAAAACCCACCTCTCTCAGCACTATAAAAAAAATCCATCTCCACGAGGGGAATAGCTACCAGCACTGGTGCACTGTCTACAGTGGCACTTGACAGTGCTGAAACTTGAAGCACTCAGGGGGGTGTTTTTTCACACCCCTGAGCGAGAAAGTTGCAGCACTGTAAAGTGCCAGCGTAGCCAAGCCCCAAGTCATCTCTTGAAATGCCTCCCATTGACTTCACTGGGCGTTGGATCAGGCCCGAGGCTGGAAAGTTATATACAGTGGAGGCTCCTCAGGACATGCTGGGTTGGTGCTGGGTGCTTTGCTTTGAGTCCGACACATCAAGATCTTTACTTGGATGCTACGCATTTGTTTTGACTTCTTCTTCCTTAAAAGATCTAGTTTCCCCTGTCCTCCCTCACATCTCAGCAGTCAACACTGGGCATATGGTAGGGAATGAAATACAGTAGCCTTAGAACACTATCTGCTTTCTAGGTGGCTGTATGCAATCTGGAGACTTGGCACAAGGTGGGGGCACTTCTGGGGGGTGAAGGAGTGTGGAAATGAGAGCAAAGCAAAAAGTGAGGCAGAGCAGAGGTGTATGTACACCTAGATACACTGGTGATGGGGCATTATGGCACATAACTATTTCATCCCAGTTTTTTCATAACAATAACATCATAAAGAGTATGTGAACACCACCACCATGCATGTGTGATAATACCAGCAATAAAGATATGTTACAGAGAATGAACATCCAGAAAGCTGATCTGGCGTTATGTGCTGTACAAACAGCAAGAAGGATATTGTACAAGCACAGCCAGAGAAAGACTTCAAAAAACTTGGGGGTTCTGCTACCATAAAGATATAAAAGGAGATATTCAACATTTTCCTGAGAAAGAACAGCCAAGAACATAAGTTATTTTAAAGTTACATTTAAAATAGAATGTTTCTTTATGAGCAAATATTCTTGTTCAAAATGAAGAGTGTCTCCCGTTCATGTGGAAGAGCCACCTGTAATTACCCAGAGCAAGCAAAGTGTTCAGGCTAGGGACAGAAAATTTAAGCATTATACCATATGTAAAAATCCACAGGAAAGCGACCTTTGTGTTTAAAACTGAAATGGCAAAACTCAGAAAATTCTGAGTTTAGGATTCCTAAAGCAGCCTGAATTCTTCCCCCTTGTATAAGAACATCAGAACAGCCATACTGGGTCAGGCCAAAGGCCCATCTAGCCCAGTATCCTGTCTTCCAACAGTGGCCAATGCCAGGTGCCCCAGAGGGAATGAACAGAACAGGTAATCATTAAGTGATCAAACCCGTCGCCCATTCCCACCTTCTGGCAAACAGAGGCTTGGGACACCATCCCTGTCCACCCAGGCTAATAGCCATTGATGGACCTGTCATCCATGAACTTTTCCAGTTCTTTTTTGAATCCTGTTATAGACTTGGCCTTCACAACATCCTCTGGCAAGGAGTTCCACAGGTTATTTCCTTTTGTTTTAAATCTATGTCTTTTAATTACATCTGGTGACCTCTAGTTCTTGTGTTATGAGTAAATAACACTTCTTTATTTACTTTCTCCACAATAGTCATGATTTTATAGACCTATCATATCCCCCCTTAGTCATCTCTTTTCCAAGCTGAAATCACAGTCTTATTAATCTCTCCTCATATGGCAGCCGTTCCATAACCCTAATCATTTTTGTTGCCCTTTTCTGAACCTTTTCCAATTCCAATATATCTTTTTTGAGATGGGGCGACCACATCTGCACACAGTATTCAAGATGCGGGCATACCATGGATTTATATAGTGGCAAAATGATATTTTCTGTCTTATTATCTATCCCTTTCTTAATGATTCCCAACATTCTGTTCGCTTTTTTGACTGCCACTGCACACTGAGTGGATGTTTTCAGAGAACTATCCACAATGACTCCAAGATCTCTTTCTTGAGCAGTAACAGCGAATTTAAACCTCAACATTTTGTATGTATAGTTGGGATTATGTTTTCCAATGTACATTACTTTGCATTTATCAACACTGAATTTCATCTGCCATTTTGTTGCCCAGTTACACAGTTTTGAGAGATCCTTTTGTAGCTCTTCGAAGTCTGCCTGGTACTTAACTATTTTGAGCAATTTTGTATCATCTGCAAAATTTCCCACCTCACTATTTACCCCTTTTTCCAGAAAATTTATGCACATATTGAATAGGACTGGGCCCAGTAGAGACCTCTGGGAGACACCACTATTTACCTCTCTCCATTCTGAAAACCGACCATTTAATTCCTACCCTTTGTTTATCTTTTAACCAGTTACCAATCCATGAGAGGACCTTCCCTCTTATCCCATGACAGCTTACTTTACATAAGAGCCTTTGGTGAGGGACCTTGTAAAAGGCTTTCTGAAAATTTAAATACACTATATCCACTGGATCCCCTTTGTCCACATGCTTGTTGACCCCCCTCAAAGAATTCTAATAGATTGATGAGGCATGATTTCCCTTTACAAAAGCCATGTTGACTCTTCCCCAACAAATTATGTTCATCTAGGTGTCTGACAATTTTGTTCTTTACTATAGTTTCAACCGGTTTGCCCGGTACTGAAGTCAGGCTTACTGGCCTGTAATTGCCGGGATCACCTCTGGAGCCCTTTTTAAAAATTGGCGTCACATTAGCTATCCTCCAGTCATTTGGTACAGAAGCTGATTTAAATGATAGGTTACAGACTACAGTTAAAAGAAAAGGAGTACTTGTGGCACCTTAGAGACTAACAAATTTATCTGAGCATAAGCTTTCGTGAGCTACAGCTCACTTCATCGGATGCATTTTGCATCCGATGAAGTGAGCTGTAGCTCACAAAAGCTTATGCTCAGATAAATTTGTTAGTCTCTAAGGTGCCACAAGTACTCCTTTTCTTTTTGCGGATACAGACTAACACGGCTGCTACTCTGAAGACTACAGTTAATAGTTCTGCAATTTCACATTTGAATTCCTTCAGAACTCCTGGGTGAATACCACCTGGTCCTGGAGACTTATTACTGTTTAGTTTATCAATTTGTTTCAAAACCTCCTCTAATGACACCTCAATCTGGGACAGTTCCTCAGATATGTCACCTAAAAACAATGGCTCAGGTTTGGGAATCTCCCTCACATCCTCAGCTGTGAAGACTGATGCAAAGAATTCATTTAGTTTCTCCTCAGTGGCCTTACTGTCCTTGAGTGCGCCTTTAGCATCTCAATTGTCCAGTGGCCCCACTGGTTGTTTAGCAGGCTTCCTGCTTCTGATGTACTTAAAAAAAAATTTGCTATTACTTTTTGAGTCTTTGGCTAGCTGTTCCTCAAATTCTTTTTTGACCTTCCTAATTATACTTTTACATTTAATTTGCCAGAGTTATTTCTGTTTTTCTCATTAAAATTTAAATTCCACTTTTTCAAGGATGCCTTTTTGCCTTTCACTGCTTCTTTTACTTTGTTGTTTAGCCACGGTGGCACTTTTTTTTGTTCTCTTACTATGTTTTTTAATTTGGGGTATACATTCAAGTTGATGTTTTTAAAAAGTTTCCATGCATCTTGCAGGGATTTCACTTTTGGCACTGTGCCTTTTAATTTGTTTAACTAACTTCATTTTTGTGTAGATCTTTCTGAAATTAAATGCTACAGTGCTGGGCTGCTGTGGTGTTTTCCCTGCCACACGGATGTTAAATTTTATTGTATCATGGTCACTATTACCAAGCGGTCCAGCTATATTCACCAGCTCTTGTCTCTACTTAGGACTAAATCAAGAATTCCCTCTCCTCTTGTGGGTTCTAGGACTAGCTGCTCCAAGAAGCAGTAATTTAAGGTGTCAAGAAACTTTATCTCTGCATCCTGTCCTGAGATGACATGTACCCAGTCAATATGGGGATAGCTGAAATCCCCCATTATTATTATTACTGAGTTTTTTATTTTAATGGTTTCTCTAATCTCCCTGAGCATTTCACAGTCATTATCACTATCCTGGTCAGGTGGTTGCTAATATATCCCTACTGTTATATTCTTATTATTAGAGCATGGAATTACTATCCATAGTACCAAAGAATTTCTATTTGGTTCATTTAAGATTTTTACTTCATTTGATTCTACGCTCTCTTTCACAAATAGTGCCACTCCCCAACCAGCATGACCTGTTCTGTCCTTCTGATATATTTTGTACTGTGGTATTACTGTGTCCCATTGACTATCCTCATTCCACCATGTTTCTGTGATGCCTATTATATCAATATCCTCATTTAAAAGGAGGCACTCTAGTTCACCCATCTTATTATTTAGACTTCTAGCATTTGTGTATAAGCACTTTAAAAACTTGTCATTTTTTAGCTGTCTGCTATTATATGATGTAATTGAATGAGAATTTTTCTCATCAGATTCTACCTGTAATTTATCATTTTCCATCCTCTCCTCCTTACTAGGACATAGAGAATCTCCATTAACAGAGCCTCCCCTAAGGGATGTCACTATCCAAACCATTCATTCCAAACGCTAGAGGTAGATTAATGGTCTGAAGAGATTGTGAAATTTAAGTTCCTTCATGCAGGGACCATGTCCTTCCTCTATCTTTACATAATGCAAAGTATAAGTTCAGCTGCCAACAAATCTCAAACCATACCAAATTATTCATCCAACTGGTTCAAATCACAGATCAAAGTGTGTGTTGCAAAGGTTATTTCAGGATGGAGAGATTTAAAAAACACCTGTCTAAGACCAAATATAAAGGTTTTATTCACCATTTCCATCATGTATAACCAAACTTGGGAATGTGAAAATCGTAAATGCAAATTCTTTTGTCCATTTTTTGAAAACCATTAATTGTTCCTAAACACAGGAAGCACAGTCTGTTCCCAGCTCTCATCCCAACGCAGCTGCTTGGATGCCCGAAGATTTCTTCTGAACATATAAAGTTTACTTTCAGCTGTAGGAAATTCTAATAAGAGCATCTGCAAGATTAAAGAAATAACAAAGAAGTAGTTAAATATCACACTCCAAGCTTCTCCTGCCCCTCCCAACTTTAATTTGATTATTAAAAGAGAAGCAGTAAAGTGGACTCTTCCCTCTAGAGCTCTAAGTATTGCAAGATAATAAAATATTTAAAATGTGCTTTCTTGCTTTAAATTCATACACAAACAGATGTGGCCAATAAAATCCATAACTATAGGCGGGAATTTAGTCTTACAATGTATATTTTAAAGTTAAATCCACAAAGTACAATTATTAATACTCAATACTATTCAATGTTGACTAACAATATATAAAAATAAGTAAATAAACAAAAAGCATCACTGCCCAAAAGTAAACAATGAGAGAAGACAGAGGGAGAAAAACATGACAACCGGATCTATAATCTACTAACTCCAAATGTGCAAAAACAGTACCTTTCCATTAACCATAAAGAAAAAGGAAACAAAAAGGACTTGAGCCTCTCTTTACCTTCAGCTGTTCTGCAAGTTCATTCGAGTCCCTAAATATCAAGCCGTTTTCATCATGTTTCACAAGTTCATGTAAACTGTGAACAAAACCAGTGAAGAAAATGTAAGAACAACATAAAAGGCTTCTCCACTTAAATACCTGCAGAGATTGTTTATGTACTGTAGCCCTATCAAATACTCTAGGGACAGTCTCTCCAGAGGTTCCAGCTTTCTCCTAATTGGTCTCCCTCTATTCAACTCAAATCAGCCCAGTCCATCAACTTAACCTAAAATGAGTCAACCAGCCCTTAAACTCCAGGGCTTGCAGTCTTCTCTTGTCAGTTTCTTAGAGGCAGCATGGCATGGGGCTGTTGCAGCTCCACTATCTCAGGCCTTTCTGCCTCCCTATCTCTCTGTTCTCCTTCCATTATAGCTGGGCTTGTTTTCCTTATTGGTCTCAGCTGCGGGTACATGCCCCTATGAAGGTGGTTCTGGCAGCTGTGCTGGGGTGTGGTCAGTCTGGTTGCCTGTGAGCAGGGAAGACTCTCCTCTCTCTTCTACCTATGCTCAATATGGGGTTTGTAAGCCCTACTACAAGCCCCACATTGTTAAGATCCTGGATCTCTTAACATAAATTCCATTCCTTGCATTGGGGTACAAGCTGCAAATGATTGAAACAAATTAGTCCTCCTTCCTAGGCATAAGCCTGTCCAGAACTGCTGCTATACAAACTGTACTGAGAAATTCCTCTTAGGAAGGAATAAAAAGGGTACAGTGGCAACATGTTATTTCGTTTGCCGGCACAGAATAATGTAGAAGTTTGTGCAGCATGCTTTGTTAGCCTGTTGTAACTGAAGCCATTCATTTCCATAATGACGTGTCTTCAGTACTCTATTGTACGTAACCCTTCTGAAACACAGGTCTTTCACAGTCATGGAGTCTAAATGAATCCAAGGGAAGCTAAGACAGAAATAATATACATCTTCTTTCATCCCCTTCACATATAAGAGGTTCAATTATACTTTCTGAGTCTCCCTTACATTGCACTGGACACACACATTTACCAACATGTAGCTTACATACTACAGTGTAATTTACAGTAAGGGTAGTTTACTTTAATTTGCATCCTCTATTAGCTGATTTACATTCTAACCCCTCTGTTCCATCCCTATAGCATACAAATTACACCATCTTGGACTTCTTTAGACTAAGTCAGTCAAATTTGCAGGTGATATGTAAAACTGTGTAAAATTACACATTGAAACTTGATACCTGGATGAGAGTCTAAGTTATACATTACACACCGAGATGGTTGGAAAAATGGATGTTACAGCAGATTTGATTCTCCTCTGAATTGGCCCAGGAAGCAGGATAGATTAAATAGCAGCAGTCTGTAACATAGTGCAGCAATTTTCTTCAACTTTTTTGTTTTGTTTTGTTTTTTTGTTTGTTTTTTGTTTTGTTTTGTTTTTTAAGTGGAACTCTAAAATTTGAAATGTGCATTTTTCACCTGAAGATACCATGATCATACTGAAAGCTAGTGTATTTTACAGGCTTATTAAAAGATCACAGACAAAAAGAAAAGAGTCTTCATTATATATTACAGTCATGAACAAAGCTATCACACAGTATTCTATGCTGCTGTCACCACCAACGCTATAGCACAAGACAAAGTATCTTTACATTACGAAAGTCATATTTCTCCCAAAGGATTACAAGTACTTTATAAACTGTAGATACAGTAACCACTTCATCCATCACTAAGGTTTAGACAATCCCAAAGTGCAATGAAGCATCTCTCAAACAGTATATAGAAACAAATCCCGTAGTTTAGAACAGGATATGAAGAAGAGTATAATTTCCAATTGGGATCACAGGTGGTTGTTTTTAAAGCAATCTGGCTAGGACACTGCAGTTAATGCCCTAACTTTTGCATGCGTGTGCACACACACACAAAAGCAGCGTTAATTTTTAAATGACCTCTAGAAGTCATAAATTAGTTTTCATAATTTTATTTACCTTTAGCAAATTAAAGCAAACATATTACTGTGTTGTAACTAGGAATCAATTCAATATCAGCAGAAATTGTTATCATATGATTTTGTAGCAAACTACATATTTGTTTTAAAAAAAATCTATTTGAGTTATTTTAAGCTATGTCAAAGTAAGCAAGCTCTTACCACTGGAAATGTACTGCACATACAGGTAAACAACAGCCAAACATATCCACCACCTTCATAGGCAGATCTAAGCCACTAGATGATTTGTGGAGGCAGACACCCAAATCTGCTGAGCCTACAAATTATAAAAGAAACAAAACTGACTTTTTAAAAAGTATATTTTGAAAGTGATTAACTCTAAAGATTATTTTCGAAACACATAATTTTGTAAACATTAACAATTTTTGATGTAACTTGATGTCTTTGGTGCCATTAAAACAAAGCTACTTGGAACATGATTTAGGTCAGAATTTAGGAACTCAGTGAGTAAAAGCCACATAATTTTTTATTTTTCAGAGCAGCTGAGATTTAGAAACATAAGTAACTGATATTAAAATAAGGGAAGAAGAGAAATTAAAAAACTAACAGACATTATACACATAATCTACCCCCATCTATTTGAAATTGTAAATAATTAAATCAATCCTGCCACAATGCAGGGGACAGGCTAGATGACCCACTAAAGAACTCTTCCAATCCAAATGCCTTTACAATACATGGATAATTTACAGAATCCAAGTTTACAGATATGAATACTCATTCCTTAGAAACCACCACAGATATACAAGCCAAATAAACTGACAGTGAGGGGTTGAAATTAGGCAGAACTTGTATTTTACCAGTATTTTATCCATACATAGCTTTTATTGAGCTTCATTTATCTAAAATGCTAAGGGAGTATGAACATTCTATTTCCTAATCTCCTCAGCTACCTTCAACAGCTCAGCTAGAAACTCTCCAATGTTATTTACTGAACAGAATTTGAGAATACATTGAATAGAGACAACCCACTATGTTTTAGCCTACCTAGAAGAATAGAAGGCGGCAAACAGAGGCTTTTTAAATACAGATATATTGGCAAACCTTCAAGATGGAATTCTACACCTAATTACCAGAATAGGAGGGGAAACTGTGCAGTTTCAAAAATTAAACAATTTCTCAGGCATAACAAAAGGCACAAGCTACAGTTATATACTTTGTTCTTAACAAGCAATTTAATTTTACTGTGGTATTCATATATCTAGCGCCCAAAATCAGGGTTGGCCATTTCCCGGGAAAAACTAGTTTAGGACAGGGCACTGGTAAATACCAACGTAAACCAAGTTTAAACGGTGAAAGCGGGACGAATAATTGCATCAGGATCCAGCAAGTTCAGCAAATACAGAATGAATCTTTTCAAACTTTGGATACATCCATTCAAAGCCGAGGAATAGGCTTGGCCTACCCACTACATCGAAGTTGGTCTTCAGCTACAGGATGTTGCATGGCCAAGTGGACCTGGACCGTTGGTCTGCAACACTGCATGCTTCTGACTGCTTAATGCTTTAAGTCTACAAGTCTGCATTGTTGTTTTCATATAATCAAATGTTTTCAACTTTTGTTTATATAATATTGAAAACTGAAATGAGTCATAACATGTATAACTTCCTTCAGAAAATATCAAACCAAAATGTAGACATGCCGATGTTCAGTACTGTATTATTACATATATTAATATTATGCCCATTTCAGTTTTACTTTGTATTTGTACAACCCTACATTAATCTACAAATCTACTGCTTTACATAACCACAATTGGAATATGTAACTAAAAATAAGTATAAAGTGGCATCATTAACTAAACAGTTTTAAACACAGACATAGGTTACCCAAATTGCTTAATGCAGGTTCCCATCTTTCTTGAAATCATTTCAATATAAAATGCCTTAAACTGGGACTAACTCGTTTTTCCTGAGGCGCTAAAAACCATGATTTTACCTGGTAAAAACCATCTCTGATAAATACCACACCATCCCTACCCAAAATCATCAATAGCTATCCATAGCCTTTGCTTAAGCCTCACACATTGTTCTTGAGTCTTTAAAGCTTTTTCAGCAACTGTAATCCATTATTTACCAAGTAGAACAGGGTAATCCTCAGCTTCTAGCCACGGTGTACAGATCTGGATGTGTTTAAAGTGCATTTTGTCTATCAGGCTATTGTAGTGCTTTTTTAGAGGCCCTTTACCTTTTAAAAGGAAAACAAACAAACAATATATATTAGTGTTTTTGCTGTGAGCACCCAAAGTGGGTTTTTTTCTGTACATTAAAGTGTAGGGATATAGAGCAAACCTCATTTGTCTTCCTAGATTGTAAAGTATTAGAAGAAGGGGGTGCATCATTCATCAGTGTTCATATAGGGCCTAGCATGGTGATAGTGAATCCGACTGGGTCTTCTGAGGGCAACCATGAGATAAAATGCTATATCGTTGATACACCATTATCAGATGCAAATCAACTGAGAGATGACACCCTCCAGCAGCACAGTGCCCTTTTATCATCATGCTAAGTTATTAGTTTAGTACAAGGAGGAAAGAATACCATTTGTTGAACCATCTATACCATTTTGCAAAAACCTCAAATTCAACGGTTGGTCTCCTTCCCAAGTACTAGCCAAATTCCTCCCTACTTAGCAATAGGCTAAATACCATTTAAACCACATTTTAAGTTGTTTTACCAGCATTTCTTCACTATTCAAATTCTGAAAATACATCCAAAGGAATTACAGAGTACAATAAAATGGCTAGATTCGTATACTGTGGTGTATATTTTATTTTAAAATGCCTAACATGCCACCATTGGTTTGCTTTTTCTCCAACCACTGATCTGGTAAATTAGTGCCAAACAAATATTTTTTGAAAGACACACAAAAATCAATGTAAGAGTCAATATAATGGGATGATAAAAATTAATCCTCCAACATCAGCACCGAAAGGGAACAGAAAATTACCATGTAAAAGTGGTACCTGTTATCACACATACTAAAGAAGGAAGCTTGATTCCATCACTGACATACTCTTCATAATCTGCAGAACAGATAAAGTTATTTTGTGTATATCTAGATACACACACCCCCATTTAAGAATAATTTTGATGTACAAATGAGAACTCTATTTCAAGTAAATAGTTAAAAAAAACACTTCAGGCAAACTAGCAAATGTGGAAATTCACATTGGGAACCTTGATCCTAATTTGGGCCTCTTGTAACAGCCATAATGCAAAGTAATAATTCTTCACAAGGAATCACCTAGCCCTCTCTGAAACATGCCTGATACTTAAAGGAAACTGTCTGGAAGGTGTAGGTGTTTGCCACCCACAACACTGCTGAGCCAAATTCTGCTCTTCCCCCCCACCCCATACAGATAATCCCACTGATTTCAAAGAAGGAACAAGACTTTTCATTTTACAAAAATAATTTAAAACTGATTTAAGAGATTTTTTTTAAATATATATGTTAACATATTTCCTTTTTTATACTATACAAATAAATTATATGGACATCATGCTTTTAAATGTACAGTTCATAAAATCTGCAGAAACCCAACATTACTCTGTGACCACTACGAGCTGTTTCTTGTTGTTAGGTTCAAGAACACAGACACAGATTACCCAAATTGCTTAATGCAGGTTCCCATCTTTCTTGAAATCATTTCAATAGGTATTTGAAAGTGTGTGTGTGCACGCACGCACGCACATGTTGTATAACAGGGTGGTTTGCCTCATGGGCTGGAGACCTTGGATCTAAGCCAACACTGATTACAGGGTGAGCCCCACCTGAGCCAAAGTTCCCCCAAATCAATGGCTCATCAGGCTGATGTGGTTAAGGTATGTCAGTTTCACAGCCAAGGGTACACAAGGGAGTGATATGTCCAACCGCCTTTGACAGCCCTAACCTGGTGGAACAGGTACCCATTTTGCATCTGGGTGAACAAGAGATGGCCTTTCAGTGGGAGATCAAGTGCAATTTGAACCCATAAACTTGAACTTCAGATCTTTAGTCAAGCAACTTAACCACTCACCCACTGAATCTTACATCAGGTAGTTCCCAATAAAGGACAGCAGTGGCTGCACTGAAGGGGAGGTACTCAGGGAGAACAGAGACTGCTAGGATTGGGCAGACTCCAGCAGAGTCCTGGGATTTGGGACTAAGACTCCAGCCAGAAAGGGTTAGGAATAGCCTGCTAAGGCAGGAGAGACCCTGGGCAAGCTAGGGAAAGGGCACAAAAGCTCTCCCGGCAAGGAGACCTGGGAGTAGAAAGGAAACATTTGGTTAGGGGACTTCGATTTGGGACTTTGAATGATTTTCTATGAATAAACCCAGACCTGTCTGTGTAAGGAACCTGAGAGAGAAATTATTCACAAGGCATTGCAAAGGCACCCCTGGCCACAAGAGGGAGCTCAGTAAGCGGCCACACCACATGATGAGTACAAAGTAAAGCTGTAACCCACTTTATCAAGTGGTTAGAAATTTATTTCCTCGTGACAAAGGTTTTAATTGTATCATGCATGTCACTATGATCTTAAGCTTTTTTTCACTCCCACACTGAGAAACTACTCTGGTCCTTAAACGCATTTGAATTTTCATTTGCACATGAAGGCACTGTTCTTTGAAGAAGCTCTTAGAGATTGTTGAGAATACATCCATAAGACGACTCTTTAAAAAGCCAAAGAAAACTCCTTGATACTTACCTTCTAAAGCTTTTAAAAGAATAGAAAAATCTTCATCCTCTGAAAAAGAAAGGTTTATTAGTGACACTCGTAGCATTTTTAGCTGTAATGCCTTATTCTTTTGAAAAGATAGTAATCATGACTTTCCTCATCTTCACTGAAGTGACTAAATATACAATGTGCTTTTACCATGATAGGTACTATAAATGTAATACTACTAAACAAAAGCCTATAACTCTCATATTATTCCTACTTGCTGCGTTTAATGGAAACTTTTCCAACAATTACACAAATACTAAAGCCAATCAGCATCTCAGAAGCATGACGTTTCACTGTCAATTTTATTAGACATTATTGCCAATTAATTTTATTTCAGGAAGATGCACACTTCCATTCTCAATTACAATACAGCAGATTTTGTTCCAGCTTTAGACTTTTTCACAAACAAAATAATTATCTTAGTGCATAAATATATGTAATAAATGTACCAGGAAATGAAAGACAAAACATTGTAACTTATTAGAACCATTCTAGAGCACCATGCAAGCATATTAAATGTACTTCTAATGTTAGACGAGGGTAGGACTTGTTTCTCTAATCATTCATGGAGCTCATTTACCTTATAACTCCATAATTAAACTAAAAATTTCAACGGATTAGGGTCCTCATATGTAGACACAGATAGTCCATACAGCTGTTCTGCAAATTCTTCCTGTTAATCAAAGAAATGTATACAACTTTGTTTTTGCTGGCTGTAATGTCCTGTATCAGATCAAAGTTTATGTGTGGGGGAGGGAGGTACAGCTCTAATTTTTATCAACTGTTTAATGTAAAGATATTATAAAAGAATATGAACAATAAACACCAATTTGATTCAAGACCTGTCCAGCTGGTGCTGCTGATGAGAAGAGCTGGTCTTTCTTTGACTTGTGTCACATTTCCATTTCTGATGTCTAGTTCTGTAAATGCAGACTTCTCAACAACTGGACGTATGGAGTCTGTTCTGTGTAAACAGGATTTAAAGAATGTAATTATTAATTCCAAGATATACTATGTAAGGATGTGCCTGGATATAATCAAACACTGTACCAAATGGTATGAATTTCACAACATTCTGGTTCCAAATTTGTCATTCAGCACCTCTGGGGGCTCATTCATTTTGCTGGTGAGCATCCAGGTATCATGATCATGCGACTCAAATGATTCTTTTCCTAGCTATCACGAATATCCTAACAATACAACTTCCGAGGGTGTTCCCTTGGCAATCTGTGGAGAGTGTTTAGCATGCCTTCCAATTCTCCAGCCTGTACTTGTTTTACCTTGAAGATGATGGCCTATCGTGCATGGAGTCAATTCATTCTGCACTAAGGATTTTAACAAAGAAGCTGGACTGTCCTGAGGATTTTTTAAGCCATTTCTCATGGTGCAGTCGTCATCTGCCATGATATTTATTATATGCAGTGTAGCTGTAGCCATGTCAGTCCCTGGATATTGGAGAGACAAGGTGGTGAGGTAATCTTTTATTGGACCAAATTCTGTAGGTGAGAGAGACAAGCTTTCGAGCCAAACAGAGCTCTTCTTCAGGAGTATCTTTATGGCTGAAAAGCTTCCCTCTCTCACCTGCATAAAATAAGAATGGCCAAACTGGGTTAGACCAAAGGTCCATTTAGCCCATTATCCTGTCTTCCAACAGTGGCCAATGCCAGGTGCCCCAGAGGGAATAAACAGAACAAGTAATCATTAAGTGATCAAACCCGTCGCCCATTCCCACCTTCTGGCAAACAGAGGCTTGTGACACCATCCCTGTCCATCTTGGCTAATAGCCATTGATGGACCTATCCTCTATGAACTTATCTAGTTCTTTTTTGAACTCTGTAATAGTCTTGGCCTTCACAACATCCTCTGGCGAGGAGTTCCACAGGTCGACTGTGTGTTGTGTGAAAAAATACTTCCTTTTGTTTGTTTTAAACCTGCTGCCTATTAATTTCATTGGGTGACCCCTAGTTCTTGTGTTATGAGGAGGAGTAAATAAACATTTCCTTATTTACTTTTTCCACACCAATCATGATTTTATAGATCTCTATCATATGCCCTCTTAGTTGTCTCTTTTACAGGCTGAAAAGTCACAGTCTTATTAACCACTGCTCATACAGAAGCCGTTCCATACCCTTAATCATTTTTGTCGCCCTTTTCTGAACCTTTTCCAATTCCAATATATCTTTTTTGAGATGGGGCAACCACATCTGCACGCAGTATTCAAGATGTGGGCACATCATGGATTTATATAGAGGCAATATAATATTTTCTGTCTTATTATCTGTCCCTTTCTTAATGATTCCCAACATTCTGTTCGTTTTGACTGCCGCTGCACACTGAGTGGATGTTTTCAGAGAACTATCCACAATGACTCCAAGGTCTCTTTCTTGAGTGGTAACAGCTAATTTAGACCTCATCATTTTGTATGTATGGTTGGGATTATGTTTTCCAATGTGCATTACTTTGCATTTATCAACACTGAATTTCATCTGCCATTTTGTTGCCCAGTTACCCAGTTTTGACAGATCCTTTTGTAGCTCTTCGCAGTCTGCCTGGGACTTAACTATCTTGAGCAATTTTATATCATCTACAAATTTTGACACCTCACTGTTTACCCCTTTTTCCACATCATTTATGAATATATTGAAAAGGACTGGGCCCAGTACAGACCCCTGGGGGACACCACTATTTACCTCTCTCCATTCTGAAAACTGACCATTTAATTCCTACCCTTTGTTTCTTACCTTTTAACCAGTTACAGAAGTTGGTCCAATAAAAGATTATCTCATACATCTTACCTCTATGATATTTACTATGGCAGACGTTCCACAAACTGTTGAAGAAATCTTTTTAATATTAGTTCAGGATTTTGAAAAATCTGAGATTTATATGAATGAGGTCCCTCTTTATGAGGCACATGATATTTAGCTCACTGGGAATTTGACAATTGCCAAATTTCTTTCTTTTGATTTTCTAGTAAGGGATGCTTCAGCAGCTATGTCTGTGAGCTTTTTACACCAAGACTCACATTAGCCTCAGTCTACCTTCCCCATATCTATTTAGGGGCCCTATATCAAAGTTCATACTTCAAGCCACAGAGGCTCGTGTATTCACCAGATGAGTGAAACCTAAGTAAGCGAACAGATCTCGCTCCCTGAAAGCAACTATGAAACAGAAGAGACATTTTTGCCCACAGATGGACAAATACAGAAGATCAGGTGTTCCTGAATCTTCATACCATCTCCAAGAAAGACGGTATTGTTACAAGGATTAGTACTGCATGTGAGGGATAAACCTCCAAATTGATGCAAAATAATTTTATTATAATAAGTTATACGTTTATTTAATGTTACTATAAACCTGCCTTTGCTGAATTTTGCGAGATATTTCCAACTATTTTTGTACACATGGTGCTTGGAGAATAATAGCTCATATGCTTATGGTTTTGGTTGCATATTTTAGTAAATGAAATATTCAGGCTAATTAAAGAAATTCCTGGGAACTTCTTGCTTTCTTACAATAATGGACAGATACAAAAAGCTTCAAGGAGAATACTGCTTCTGTGTGCTTATCACCTCCAGGTGCAATTTCAGATCCTTGAAAATTGCATGACAATTTTTATTATGCTTTAATACTTTATATAATTTTTATTGTGTGTGATGCTAGAAAGATTGAGTATTTGTTGTGATTTTTGTCTTGCATAGTATGTTTGGTAGGAGTTTTCAATTGCAACTTATGGGTGAATCTACTGTAGACTGCAATCTTGGGAACCACTTGGTTAAAAAGACAAACTTCCAAAAGGAGTGTCTTCTCAAGGAGCAGAACACCCACCCTCTCCTCTTACCGCCTATGAAGATATTCTTTGTCTACGATTTCACGGAGACATGTAGCACCTGCTTTATCCAGGCCACAAAAGCTAAGCCAAGAGCCTCTCTAACTCTTACTTCTCCTTCTTCCTTCTGAGGAAAAACCGCAGTTTTAAACCCACTCTAAGGATTCCAGAAATATTCCTATTGAAAATTTCTTCTTCTATAAGCACTCTAGAGCTTCATTCATTTAACACTAAAGAAAACGTGTATAGTTCAGAAATGTTTTAATTACTTCTAACCTGGTGTTTCCACTAAAGGTGAAGACCTTTGTTTGTTAGATACCTTAAGTTCCTTTTGCGGTGTTTATTCACTAATATTTTGTACCTAGATGCATCTAATGTACTAGCTTTCTGATGCCATTGTTATGTGAATAGTGATGTTTTATGTACCAACATGGAATCAAATGACATTGCTCTAACTGGTTACTAATGTAACATACAAGAAGCCACTTGAATATAAGGTATCTATACTAATTGGGAAATTAGTTAACTTACTTAACAAATCAAAGACAAGAAACACATCTCCAAGGATTCTTAAGAAGAAACAATGTTTTGAGAACTATTTGAGTCTAAATACTCAAAAAATCACTTAAGTTTAAGACGACTATTTTAAAGGTAAAAGGCTTATGTAGAAAGGAGGAGTGTTTAGACTCATCTGAAATAGAAATTCATCTCCTATTAAACCCTGATAGAATTACAGAGATCTCAGAAGATTAACTAAAAAGAAAGAATTAAGACTCCACCTTTAGAGACACCCTGAAAATTCCCCACCACAAACACAAAACAATAGGATCACAAAGTTGAAGATTTACAATGCTGTTGCATATGTATTAGCAGACTGCATATTCAGGAGCTGAAGATGTTACCAATGTCATCCCATGAAGGTGCTGAGCCAATGAAAGTGTGATAACAGCTAATATTTGGATCCTGCCACTCCCCTGAAAGAGGTGTATCTTCTACCTTCAGTGGGACTATGGAAGGACAAGAGTATACATCTTTCTGAACTGAGATACCAATTTGGCACATTCATCTCAGTCTGTTTAAGCAGCAAATAGCAGCAATAAGGAAAAGAAGCCATAATGCAACATCAAGAAGTAACCTTGCAGTCTAGCATTGTTTCTGCAACATGATGACATCACCAAGACTTCAGCATCACTGGTGAGATAATGTTTGCAAAAGCACTGCCGAAGGATTAGATTTAAATTTTTCTTATATTATTTCCATGTGCTATTATAATTTAAGGTATTAACACTAGATTGTTCAGATGGTATATTCCTGGAGAGGAGACATCGGATAACCTTGACAAAGAAAGAAATAGTGGGATTTATTTTGAAATTCAGATTCCTAATATTCATTAGTTTGCCTATCTTAAGACCAGTCCTTGCAGTGAGTTGATGGGTTTATACAAACACTGCCTTCTCATTTGAGAAAATACTGAATAGCTTCTTTACATAAATGAGTTAATTATTTTCTTCCTTTTCATAGGACTCAGTTACGATCATTTACCTCTGCCCATTTATAAACTGTTTAGGTTATCCATAATAAACCAAACAGGATTCATCAACCCTTAAATGAAATTCCTTTGCCAATCTATAAATTGTTTTAGTTACCAATGTACACTAAGACAGGACTACTGATTTTGGAAAACAATACACTTCGGTCTCAAATTATGTAGAGAAGAGTGCCCCCAACAGGTAGGACTAATCCTCCAGAGTATAATCTCTGATGAAAGCTCTCCACAGAGAGATGTACAGAAGACACACTGACTGAAGTAACCATTATTTACTGCTTGCTTGCGTTTTGTTTTCCTTTTTCTTCTAATATTCAAAACTAAATTGCGAGTATCTTGCTTGTTTTTAATTGTGGTGTGCTCTAAGGCATGCTAAGAATCTCATGTGACTAAAATAGTAGGGGATCACATCTCTGGATTTGCATTAAGAAAAACAATTATTTAGATTTGGCCTATCAGTTTTTGTTTCTCTGGACTATAGATGTTTAGTAACTTTGGGGATAAAATGATTTGGTATTTGACACCTTAAAAAACACCCCATTTCCACTCCACATGCATTTGGGAATCACATGAGCTGCAGTCAGTTAACAGAGAAGAGGAGTCACAAGCAAGAAGTATATACTCAGTTTCTAAACTAAGTGTGCTGGCCTTAGTTCGGTTAATAAAGACTAACTGCATCTGTTACTTATACATACCCTCTTTTAAATGGAGCACAGTCTTTGGCAAGTTTCATAAACAATTTATGCTGGAGTTCTAATGGTGTTTCCTTAAAAAAAGCAGCTGGCTTGTCATAGAGGGTTATTGCTCTGTAGTGAAACAAATTCATTAGTCAAATAAAAAAATATATAAAAGGCAATTAAAAGCATCAATAAACCAAAATAATTAATGATCTGATTCTGAAAACTCTCTATATTTTAAAAGGTTTTTTGGCATAGAAGAGCTATAATGTTGGACACTTCTGCCACCCTAAGGATGTACAAGAGAGCACAACAGTGCCCCAAAGCTGTAAACAGTTAAGCAGCTCCATAGTCTTGACTTCAATCTGACCACTCATCACATGCATAAAGTTAAATACATGCCCGTATCTGCAGGATTGGGGCCTTGCTCTATCAAGAAGGAAAAAGATCTATTCAATGTTTTAATGCTTTTCAATGCGTACTTTTTTTAAAAGTCCCATTTAACTCTTGGGGGCATTCTGTGCCAAAAAATTCAAAATTCTGCACCAAAAAATTCAAAATTCTGAATATTTTATTTGTCAAAATAATGCAATATAGTCACACCAGTTTCAATTGTTTTGGTAATTTATTTAAACTACAACACAGAAAAAAGTCACAATAACTATTCAGCATTTCCTAAACACATGAAATTTAAGTTACAAATACTTGGTAACTAATACCCTGCATGCCAGTTATAATCCTGGATTTTCATTTAAATTACCATATATACTCGATCATAAGCCGGTTCGTTTATAAGCCGACCCCCCCAAGATGGATACGTAAAAATGGAAAATGTTTATGACCCATTCATAAGCCGACCCTATAATTCAGGGGTCAGCAAACTGGCTCCCGGGCCATCGGGATAAGCTGCTGGTGGGCCGAGATGGTTTGTTTACCTCGAGCGTGCATAGGCACGGAGGTAAACCTAAGTAAACAAAGTGTCCTGGCGCGCCAGCTGCTTCCCCTGATGGGCCAGGACAGCAACTGGTGGGGAAATTTTTTGCGGGGGAGAAGCTGGGGGTCAGGGGAGCAACCCCTGTGACCACCCCCTACACGCTCCCCATCCCATCCCTTCCCACCTTATCTGGGGAGGGCCAGGGGAGGATGTCTCTGGCCCAGCCGGAGCTGCTCCAGCAGGCTGGGTAGCACGGCCGCAGCCTGCTCTGGCAAGCCAGACGGGGCAGCACGGCAACAGCATGCTGCAGCGGGCCGGGCAGCGCGGCCACAGCCTGCTCTGGTGGGCAGGGCCGAGCGGCAGAGCTGCAGCTGCTTTGGAGGCTGGGGAGAGAGCAGCGAAACCAGAAACAGAGAAACTCTTCCCTTCTGGCTCTGCTGCCTGTGCTGCCTCTCCTTGTTCCCTCTGTTGGGGGGAGGAGCTGTGTCCCACCTCTCCCTCTCTATGCCTGCTCATAAGCCGACCCCCTTTTCTGCTGCTTTCCTTTTTTAATAAAAAAAAATTTGGCTTATGAACGAGTATATACAGTACATTACAGAACACCAAACAGCAAAAAAAAATAAAAAAATAAAAAAGTAGAATATCATTTTAAATTGCTCAGACTTCCACTCATGAAAGTCAGACAGTTTTGACTGTATTTTCCACTGCATGCATCCGATGAAGTGAACTGTAGCTCACGAAAGCTTATGCTCAAATCAATTTGTTAGTCTCTAAGGTGCCACAAGAACTCCTTTTCTTTTTGCAGATACAGACTAACACGGCCGCTACTCTGAAACCTGTCACAGTTTTGCTAATCATTGTCCTGCACCTGGCTGGATACTTTGGGAAGTGCTTAGTTCTGATTCTCCTGACATTTTATTGACTGCTTGGTAAATGTTTTTATTTGCCCTCAAAAGCTTTTTTTAATGGGTAAGTAAAATAAATCCTGAGCTGTAATCTAAACCCATTGTGCCACTTTGGCACAGGAAAAAAGTGAGAAAGCACACAGACCTTCCTAGCTGAGGATTCCCTTCCTGTCATTTAATAATTTTATTAAGATGATGTTGAAGTAAAAAGAAAACGGTACAGAGTTTAAGCATAGAAGTTTCTGGTTATCAGGGAATAAGGTACAGATTATCAAGAGGTGCGAAATTTGGTTTAGGAACGGGTGGCGTAAGGAATACATAATCTGCAATCTCCACGACTGGCATAAAACTTTAACGGGTCAAAGTACAGACATTGAGATATGGCGGTATGTTGTTCATGGCTATGTTCAGGTGTGGAATATACTGAGTGGATACGATGATGAAGATGGATTTACCCTCATTTGGTGGGATTTAATGTTCCATGAGTTTATGGTTCCAGTTCATACGCTAAGACTTCTTTACATCACTCTGGCAATGTAGGGGCCTTAAAACTTTCACAGGTTTTAATGCTCCTGGGAGAATGGACTGAGAATGGGAACAGTTAACGAACAATAAGCACTGTGCTACATTTCTGCCTCAGAGAAGGAGATCAATTAACCATCAACAGCAACTTTAACAACTTTTACTACACAGTCAGGGTGCTACATTTGTACGCAGAGAATGAGATAAATTAACTCAGGCAGGCTACTTCATTTGTGCCTCTAGCCCAGGGATTCTCACAACATAATTTTGGTAGCCTCAGAGTGCAGCCACCAACTTTTGCTGGTGGCCACTCTGAGGAGTTTTCCTAAAATACTTAATTAACTTTAGGAAAAACAAATAAATATGCACACATATACATGTCCATAACATTTTAATTTTTTTATGTAGGGTTTTTTTTGCGGACTCAATAACAATAATGTACAGTTGTCTCTATTCTTTACTGGACCTAAACAGAACAGAAACAAAAATAAGCTGCTTTGCATGCCCAGCCCCCCTCCCAGCCTCTGAGGCTGCTCCAGGCACGCTAGAACAGACCTGCTGCCTGGGCTTCCGAGGAAGAGCCACGTGTCCCCCAGCAGATTTTTTTTTTTACTTTTTTCTGCACGGGGAGCACAGAAAAATGCAGGCCATATGAATTCTGTGCCCCCGCATGGGCACAGAATCCCCCCAGGAGTACTATGTGCTTATCCAGGGAGCTCTCACACATGCTGTAGCAGAGACAAACCTTAGCTTCTTCATCATACAAAAACAATTTCTAAGCAGGAAGTACAGTATATCATTTAAGAAATCTCAGGGAGTGTTACATTCCAAAAGTATTTATAGCAGGGGGATGCTCTGTATTTTGTCACATCAAGGGCTGCTCTGACAAGTGACCGGGAGATGGAAGATCAATCCTAGTTTGCACAGAACAGATTGAGCCTCCCTCATTTTGGGTAGGGTGTGACCATCGTGAGGCCTCAGTAAGCCAACTTAGCTCTTGATTCAGATGCAAAGGCACTCCTCAGGACAGAATGTCCAAGTGCTGAAACCTCCCCAGGCTGCCCTCCTCTGCATTAAAAATATGAGCTGCTTTTGTGCAAAGCCATAAGGCTGCATTTGCCCTTCTGGCTCGTGCCCTCTCAAGATCTAGAAGACTGAACTACACCAATTAAAAATATTACAAATTTGGCAAGACTCCTGCTTATTCACATGGCATAAGGTAGAGCTAGGCTTGGCATAGTGGAGTGAATCCTACAAATAGGGACTCATCCATAATGCATACATGACACACATAATACAGCCATATAAACTGCAGTATAATTGTCTTCATTTTTTAACTTGCCTCATAACTGTGACCAAGAATCTAAGCTTTAATTTTGAAAAATTCCCCAGCCCTTATGATCACAAAAGAAAAACTTTCAAAATGTGAAATAATGGTAAATTAATGCAGTAATGTCTCCCTGGGCCGCAGTCTAAAACAATGACGCCACAATGTACTGATATTAAGGCTTACTGAAGTTGGGAATTCCAATTTCCTCCAATGCTCAAATTTCAATACAAGATTCGTTCTTCACTACCTCCATTGCCAAAACACTCAAGCACCTCATGCTCACTTCCGTACCTATGTGCGTGCCAAAAGCCCCAGCTATCCCCTCTCTAACTGTCACTAACATTTAATTCAAATGGCCTCTCAGACTTTCTTTGAGGGGGAATTATAGAGGAGGGATAAATATTCACTTTTATTTAAGTTTTGTGGAACTACTGAGAGGTTTTACAAAGTAAACAACAAAAGGTAAGAAATGTTTGGGGACATGTACGTCTACCAACCCTGTATTTCTTGGCCTCCTAGTACCAGAAGCACTGGGGTGGACCAGTAACAATACTTTCATGAAAAGAAAAGGAGTACTTGTGGCACCTTAGAGACTAACCAATTTATTTTAGCATGAGCTTTCGTGAGCTCATGCTAAAATAAATTGGTTAGTCTCTAAGGTGCCACAAGTACTCCTTTTCTTTTTGCGAATACAGACTAACACGGCTGTTACTCTGAAACCTGTCAATACTTTCATGATAAATATGCTTTTCCAAGTATTAGTTCTGAGTCAGAAAGAAGCTTCTTGGATACCTGATGTCATGTTATTGACTTGAACTGGGACCATATGGAACATGGTTGCAACCAAGGTCCTGTAGTGGTACCAAATCTTATATAAAGGGGGTAAAATAAGGTGTCTCAGACAAGGTTATGGTTTGCTGGTTATGTGTGTATCATTTTTGTAGTTAAAGTTATGAATATTGGCTCTTATATGTTCTGTATTTCAAACTTATGCTATGCTTCTGGGTGACACCCCAGACAAGTTGGTGTCAGCTCTGCCCAGCCTGCCTGATGGCCCATTAAGGACCATCAGCTATACAACTGACCCACTGAGAGAAGGCAGACATGCCTTGCGACTCAGCAAGGTATGCAGGGACATGCCTAAGGGACAGAACTCTGAGGTTTTTCCATGCCATGTAATGGACAGCTTGTCTTTGAAACAAAAAAAGAAAGACCACATGGCAAGAGAATATAAAAAGCTGCTGCAGCTCCTCCATCTTGTCTTCAATCCTGCTTTATATCTCTGGAGGAACTTTGCTACACTGAAGCTTTGAACCAAGGATTGAAAGACCCATCCCAGCTGTGGATGTCCTCCAGAGACTTGATTTGAACCTTGAGTTTATTCTATCACTGCTGCAAGCCTGAACCAAGAACTTTGCCATTACTGTATGTAATTGATTCCATTTAACCAATTCTAGCTCTCATCTATATCTTTTCCTTTTATGAATAAACCTTTAGACTTTAGATTCTAAAGGATTGTAAACAGCGTGATTTGTGGGTAAGATCTGATTTGTATATTGACCTGGGTCTGCGGCTGTGTCCTTTGGGATCGAGAGAACCTTTTTTCTTTTACTGGGGTATTGGTTTTCATCACCATTTGTCCCCATTACAAGTGGCACTGGTGGGGATACTGGGAAACTGGGGTGTCTAAGGGAATTGTTTGTGTGACTTGTGGTTAGCCAGTGGGGTAAGTCTTCTCTGTTTGGCTGGTTTGGTTTGCCTTGGTGTGCACAGAAACCCCAGCCTTGGGCTGTAACTGCCCTGCTTTAAGCAATTTGTCCTGAATTGGCACTCTCAGTTGGGTCCCGCCAGAACCAGCATCGTTACACCTGATTATACAGTAAGACTTCTATGAATCCAAAATCATTAGGGCTAACTAGCTAGCTATATATCCTCATCTAAGTGAAAATCTGTATACAATCGTTTGTGTAAGGCTTTTGACTTACTTGATGTTACAATTCATCTGTAGATCTTCTTTCATTGCATTAGTCACACAAAAGTTGTAGTCAGATAGACGTCCAAAAAGCTTTTCATACCTGACAGAAATTAAACTTCAGTTATAAACCAAACACCATTCCCAACTAATGAGATTGTAACACTGAATACCAGTTTCTCTAGTCTTTATAGAGATTCTCTAATACCAATGTCTAATCTTTGGAATGAACATTAACATGATTAAACAATTTTGCCTAAAATTATCAGGAGCTGTATCTCACAGAATTCATTTCTCACTTGCCTCTTAACAGGTAAATTATGTCTTTGTTGATATTGCTCCATTAAAGAGCCCTGTATATAGAGCCAACATTCAAGATACAGTAGAGTACATGCTGTCCCCTTTGAGGCCCAGGGAAACCAAAGGCCTGAACTAAATTCAACAAAAGAGACCTACTATCATAACCTTGAAAGATGAGTTACTGTGCAAATCAGCAATACAGAACAAGCAAATCAGAAAGCAATTATAATATAAAGTGTTTAACATAACCTAGTCAAAACAAACAAGGCAAGAAGCAGAATATATTCAAATTTGAAGATATGTAACATATAAGGAATTAATACAGCCATATACACCATCATATTATGACTCCAACCCATCTAAAGAGACCCAGATTACTATTGACTTTATGTGCAACTCATGCATCTCAGAAGCATGACTGCAGCTCAGAGTCAGTGGATGACACTCAGGTTCAGAAATAATTAGGCCTCTTAAGGCTTGTCTACACTTAAAATGCTACAGCAGCACAGTGCACTGAAGTAGTGCTTCAGTGCAGATACTATCTATGCTGATAAGAAGGATTCTCCCATCGGCTAGGTAATCCACCTCCCAGAGAGGTGATAGCTCGACAAACAGAAGAATTCTTCCATCAACCTAGTGCTGTCTACACAGGCACATAGGTCAGCTTATCCACACCACTCAGGGGCATGGATTTTTCACACCCGAGACTGACAGTTAAATCAACCTAATTTTCTAGTATACACCAGGCCTAAGTCACCAGGCTTTTTACAGTTCTGCGTGTACACTTCACATACAAACACTGGTATATGTGTGTACACACACAATATTTAGCTGTTACTGGAGGACATTCCTCAAAAAGGTATAATCATTTTAACCTTTTGTGAAAATTCCTATAGGATGCAAAAGGAATAACAGGAATAGGAATGGCTCTAAAATTTAACAGAGAACAATATCGTTTTCTATAGCTTTCTGGAACCATTTTACAGAATGGTATAACAAGGATAGAATTTTCTATTAGGTTGGGTAGCAAGGTCCAAAAACCCACAGAAAAGGCATTTCCTATTTAATTCTATAGGACACCTCCAAAAGTAAAGTACGTCAATTTTGAACCTAAAAATAAAGTGCCTCTTTAAGGAAACATCTCTTTGTCAATGGTCTCCTAACCACTGCCTTCCACCTTTTTGCATGCAGTAAACACTATACAATTTGTAAGAGGAAAATAAAGACTTCTATACAAACCACTCTGCAATTTGTACTATAGGGTGACCTTTTCCATGGATCAGACTCATTATACTATAACCATAGTTGTGCCAATCAATGATCAGTTTGCTTCTTCGTACAAGGCAAACCATCCAGGTAACAGCTATACTAGGCAGGCCTGGAGGATTCTGTTTAACAAATAAAACAAACAAAAATAGCACCCGATTATGACCAAACAACAAACTGCTTATTAGCTGCCAGAAAAGGAAAGGATTGGACTGACACCGGTTTAAACAATCTCTAGATCTCCGGCTCAAATACGGCCCCTGAGTTACAACTTTTGGTCACAGGAATCAGGCAACTACTCAGTAATATATGTAAAAAGAGGTTTCAGAGTAACAGCCGTGTTAGTCTGTATTCGCAAAAAGAAAAGGAGTACTTGTGGCACCTTAGAGACTAACAAATTTATTTGACCATGAGCTTTCGTGAGCTACAGCTCGCTTCATCAGATGCATCCGATGAAGTGAGCTATAGCTCACGAAAGCTCATGGTCAAATAAATTGGTTAGTCTCTAAGGTGCCACAAGTACTCCTTTTCTTTTTATGTAAAAAGAGTAGGTTAATCTCAGTCCCTCGTGGTCCTATATCTAATAACAACTATCACCAAAACTAGCTCTAAATGTCAGCAGAGACACCCAGAATCATTGTTATGGAAACAGAGCTACTTTCTCACTCCTAGATATGGTACCTCCAAGTGAAGTTCGAGGCACATTGTTGGGGGAAGAGGAGCACTGTGAAGTTCATACTGCTGTTCACTCATGTCATATTTGTTCTGTGGATAAAAGCTTTCACCCCTCCATGCTCTCAATTTGGCATCTGCAGCCAACACTAATTCCACTTAGAAAACTGATTTCAAAAGGACTATTCACATGAGTAAAGTATTTATCTAAATGTTTGCAGGACTGAGGCCTTAACTATTAATGAGAGTTAAAATTCATTTACTTTAAATATGTGTAAGTAAATATTTGACTGGAATAACTCAACATTTGTAGGTTTCAGAATAGCAGCCGTGTTAGACTGTATTCGCAAAAAGAAAAGGAGTACTTGTGGCAACTTAGAGACTAACCAATTTATTTGAGCATAAGCTTTTGTGAGCTACAGCTCACTTCATCGGATTAATCAAAGAAGTATGAATTGTTATTTTTACAAGAGAACACAGAATTTGCAATTTACACTGGTAGACAAATTGTGGTGTTGTTCTGATTAGATTATTTAACAGGTAATTTTGAACTCTGTATTTGACTGCTTAAGTCACAATCTGTGCTGTGTGCATTAGAATGGATTTCAAATTCTACCCTCAAGTATGCAATTGAAATTTGCTTTTTGTAGAGACTCAAGCATCTGTGCTAAATTCAGTTCGCTAGTGTTTGTGCCAATAAAGTCTGAATGCTCAAAAATTAATGGAAAAAGTGAACACAAAGGTTGCAAATACATGAAACAAAATACACATTTGCACAAATTTGTTTCGACTATTCCTTCCGCACTAGTAGTTTTATCAGTCACTATGTTTTCTGATGTTGCTGGGAAAATGTACTGCAGTGTGATACAATAAACACGTAGCTATATATCTTACATATATACCTGAAGAAGAATATAAGATGGCCGATCTATCTTCAGCATTGTATAGAACAGTTGTATTGCCTGTGCAATAACTTTTGTAATATACTGGAAAATCTTAGGACCAACTGTAAAATGACAGAAATCTTTGTCAAAATTTCACATAGCACACCCTAAATATGAAATTCATTTAGAATTTTTTTTTTTAAGTGATGGCATCCTTTAAAAATTAACACATTACTTCATGGTCTTTGTTTTAGAAAAAAGATAAATTCATAGTGCATGTAAGTAGATATACGCAGCATAAACATGTAATTCCAACCACTTGCTCAGAAGCAGGCCAATTTACGTTAAAGGCATTGCCCAAGTTTTCATGCGAGTGCTCATATTGTTAAACACGATGAAAGTGTATATAGCTTCCATGTAGGATAAACTAATATGCTAATTTTGAGCCAGGTTCAGAACTCTGGTACAAAGAGTGCTAACAGTTTTTTTTTTTTTTTTTTTAAAGAACTCTTGTATGAAAGTGCAAATTTTCCCTCCCTCTTTAAAAGCAGCAATGATACCCACTATACTCTGGAAGCTAAACTCAGACCCTAAGAATTGGTTTTCACTGAACAATAATGATAAATATCTTCAGAACAGAAATAGAATTTGAAATATTGATAACGTGTACAACTAAAAATCATCTAACTCATGGGACTTACCTTGCAATACTTTAAGTTCTGAAATAGATACAATGTGTATCTTTTCATTGCACAAAATATCACTATGTGGCTTTGTGCCTGGAAGAAAAAGAAACTGTTCTACAACCAGATGTTTATTGAACACACATACAAGAGTGTTACTATAACAAAGCATATTATTAAACTTGTAAAGCAAGGGCAAATTTAGAAAAAACTCCATTTTAATATGAAACACATCCCTACAATTACTGACCCAGTTCAAAGTAGAGAACATCTAGAATACTGAGATGAGCATACACAGCAGGCGGTACTTTGATCCGAGTGAAGGAACCAGCGATCAGCTCTCATACTGGGATCAATAATCACCCCGCCAAGGGAACACTTGGATCACAGGGACGCAGCACGCTGAGAGGTGTCAGTGTGAGCATCTGAAAAGTGCTTACGTTTGTAATATAAGGCTGGCCACTGCCACTCTGGTAGGCTGCCCCCAGGTTGGGGCAGGGGCATGAATCTTAGTATGGAACAAGGCTAATCGGGGACAGGTGGCTGCTGTTCAGTGGCTTGATATTAAACATGTGGGCATCTACACTGGTCCCCACTGGACCCAGCTTAGAGGTGGGCTCCAAACCCCTGGGCATGGGTCAATGTGGCTCCTGGGACTGAAGGTGAGCCTGGGTGTTTCACTGAGGAAACCCAGAAGAATGACACCATAGCCATGCCTGGGGCGAGTGGCGGGACCAGAAGAGGTGCGCGGGGGGAGTGGATCAGGTCTCACACTGTGATGAGCCCCCACAGGGTGACCCCATACCTGAGTAGGGGGGACAAGCTGGGGCTGGCGGGGAGCTGGGCCGGGGCGGTCTCACTCACTGAGGAAGCCCAGCAGGGTGACGCCGGGGACAGGAGAGGACCTGGTCCGAAGGGGGCGGGGAGGCAGGACCAGACCGGTACAGAAAGCCCAGCAGGGTGACCCAGGGCAGCTGGGCCGGAGCGGTCTCACTCACTGAGGAAGCCCAGCAGGGTGACGCCGTGTCCGCGCCGGGCGAGGGCCAGCGCGTGGTACTGCATGCGAGGGCTGCGGCCCAGGTCGCCCAGCACCGCCACGCACACCCGCCCTCGGGCCCCCTCGGGCCCGCCCGGCCGCCTCCGCAACCACAGCAGCGCCGCGCACAGCGCCAGCCCCGCCACCGCAAGCAGCAGCAGCAGGAGCATCGCGGGGGCCGCCATGTTGTGACGCTGACGTGGTGGGGCGGGAGGGGAGGCGGCACGGAGAGGAAGGGCCGCTCAGCGCGCGCAGAAAACTTAGAGCGTATTCCCAAGGGCCGCCATCTTGGCGTCAGAGCGAGGCTGCCTGCTCGGGCCAGGCCCGGAGCCCAGGGGGCGGGGACGCCAGGGGGAGGCGGGGCCGCCCGTAGCGCACGCAGCCGGGCACGAAGCGGGAGGAGCGAGTCGCTCGCGGGATCCAGGTCGCGTGGAGCCGCGCTGGGCTGGGGCTGTGGGGAGCCCCTTGGGGCGGGACCTGGGCTGCGCAGCGGCCCCGCCCCGCCCCGCGGCTGCGGGCTAATTGCTGCGAGCGCTTGTGTGTAGCACGTAGACGTTGCGGATTTGTTCCTTGAGAACAGCCCACAATCTGAGAAGGAATCGTAACGATGCAACAAAACTGTTCCCGTGTCTGCTTTCCCTTCAGTGCCATGGACATGTCGCCAGAAACAGCTGAGCTCGTTGTAACTGGAACAATGGGGGGGGTTATATAATTGCTCCGTTAAAAACTAGCTCTTTTTCTCCTTAAAATTAAACAAACTATATAAAAACAATAGATAATTCTGAAAATTTATGTAAATCCGGGGTATTTCCTTGGAGTGTCTTTTGGTGTAAATGTAATACAGACAGCAAGATTTTTATTAAAGGCCTTTTCGTTACATGAATGTCAGTATACTTAAAACTCTCAAGGAGCAGTATTAGACTAAACATATCCAGTCCTTTTCAGAGCATTAATTTAAGTTATTTCAGATTTCAAAAGGTGTGAGTCACTGAAAAATGACATGACAAAAGTGTACAATGTGCAAGTTTAAAATTATGAGCGTGCACTGTGAACTGATGGACCAGGCCAACAACGAAAAAAGTCTTTCCCAAGTGTGGTTTTCATCAAGAGTTATTGTCAACAGTTTACACAACTGCACAAATTCTGGAAAGGTCCACAGTGGAGCTACTAAAGAGATCACAGGTCCGAAGGCTCTTAAAGTAGGGTGAAGCACTCAGATGTATACAGTTTAGAGAAATGGCTACAGGGGTTCATCTTGGATATGGATCTATTTCAGCTAAGCAGGTGGAGAAGCATTCAAAGGCATTGATAATAGACAGGATGGAAAATAACATTGAGTGTCTGTAGGGTGTTCTACCCTATTGGATAACCAGTATTTGTTCCAAGAGGGACTGGCTCGTTCCATATCTCTAGAATTCAAGGAGAAAATTGGTCATGTAGTTGGACATCAGTCAGTCAGTGTGATTAGAAGCTCAGACAGGAGGAGTCTCATGTTCACAGGGCTGAACTAACCACTCTGTCTGGAGCTCAATCCTGCAAAGTGCCAAGTACGGTAGCATTAGCTCCCATTGATGCCCTGTTTGGAAAACCAAGAGTCTGTGGTACCAAAGCTGGAAACTATATGAATTAGCCTAACTTAGTATTAACAAATCTGAAGTTTCTCTTACGTTTGTAGCATGTACGCATTTTAATATTTGCAGGATTACGTTTACGGAGTGGTTATCAGAGCAGAAAAAGATCTGTTGTGTGTGGGGAGGTGAGCTTTCATATTTAATTTCACCTGCATCAAATTATGTGTACAACACTGTGTCCTAATAGCAAGAATCACTGCTTCTAGGAATAGGATGTTCTCTCTTAAATTATAGTTTAAGCTAATGTATTTAGGAACCATGCCAGAGGAGTGGAGCTATAAGTCTTGCAGAAATTATGGTTCTCTCTTATCTATAATTGATCTGGGTTCAAATCTAGGTCTTACATGGAACAGCCTTCACATGAAGCAGTTTTATTGGCTGCTAGTTGGAAGTTGCAAAGTGGGACATTTTCCTTAGTGAATTTGGGGCTTTTCAGGGAATGCACAGAACCAAATGGATTCATATATACCTGTATAGAAGGGATTCACAAACCTCTTCATAGTGTGAACCACATGCTAATACACAGACTCATGGAGCCAGCTCCCCTCTCATTCACAAACCTTTGCTGTGGGTACTGCAGCAATTGCTCACCTGGGAAAGTCATATTAGGAAAGTAATGTACTTTTAACACCTTTAAATGTGATTTAGCTGCCAGAAATAAGAAAGTGGAACCAGCAGCATGTGACCAACCAGCTCTCTGCTGAAACCAGTAAATGCTCCATCGACCTCTGCCTTTCTGAAAGTATTCTGAATTTATCCCTCTTGACATTCTAATCCTGTTTAAAAATCCTTGGTTTAGAAATCTGCTGGTCATATAGAAGGCAGTTTTTTTGTTTTTGTAATCTATACAATAATTTGCAACGATAAGCAACCTTACTACATGTCAGATCTCAGAAGCAAAGCAGCGTTGAAGCTGGTGAATACTTGGTTGGGAGGCTGCTGGGGCGATCACATTTACTGGACAGAAATTTGATTGGATTCTCTTCCCTCCCACCCCACCCCCCAGTAATAAAAAAACACACACTTCATTTTCTGTACCAGGCTGTTTGCACAAAAGCATAATGGAACACATCACAGCATGTTACAGCTGTGGCAAGGAAGGTTGAAGGTGAATGGAATGGCCAAGCAACAGTAAGAATGGTTGAATGCAGGGGCCAAGTCTCCCCAGCACCTGAGTGCAGAGTGGTGGTGTGAGTGAGTCGGTTGCTGTTTTCTGATCCCTCAACCACCCAGCTGTTTTGGAAGTTGGAGTAGGCCCCCTGCTACTCTAACTTCCATCATTGAAATAAGATCCAAACATCTTATACCAGTTGGGGGCCAGCCCAGTCCATCACATACCCTCCTCTCTGTCCCCTATCTCCAAATACCACACATGCCCCTCTCCTTCCCCTTGTGCTGGCCCAGGCGTATGTTCACTGAGACCATAGCGCACTTAAAATAGTTAAGCTGGGAAGGGAAAACTACCAGTCACCCAGCACAGCAGTGAACAACTGACGTCTTCTGAGTTGCACAATCTTCTCCAAGCAAACTAGCAAAGCAGAAATGTCGTTCCCTGTTTGTTTGCTGCTGATTTTTCTCTTTAAGTCTGATCTGTCAAAAAGTGAGGCTGATATGAGGAGCATTATCATTTCTGCTCTAGAGAAAACAACTTTCTTCCTGGCAAATAAATACAGGGACATCAATTTAGATGCAGTGTTGGGATTTCGTGTTTTGCAAGGTACTGTAACTCAATTGCTTTTATAAATGTCATACTACCCTGATATGAAACCCTCTCCTTTAAAATTACTGTTTTTATTAACAAGCCTTTGTTCCTGATAGCACCATTAAAGGGCTCTCAATTTATACATTTACACCCATTTAAATTATTTTGGAATGATCAGTTTCTCAAATTAAAAGAAAACAGCAGTGCTCCAGCTGTCCTTTGTATTGAGCAGATGTCCTTAGGGAAGCACAGGTTATTGTCATTTTTAAAAGGTGTCACAGCTTGTTTTTGTCATGTTTGAGGGGGAAATAGGATGAAATGTGCAGAAGAAAGAATATTTCATCTACTTGATGATACTGGATATTATACTCCTCTGGCAGGACCAACAGGGATGAGGCAAAGGTAGATGAACATCAGCTGTATGCTTCCAAGATTGTAGGGCTAGGGCAAGTTGAAGCAGCCAGTATTACTGCTCTGTATTGTACCCAGATGCAGTGCCACCCCATGACCATGCTGGTGGTTGGGGATCAAAGCAGTGTTCTGGCCATGATCCTTTCCCCAAATACCCACTTGCCCAGGGATAGGAGGACAGAGGCTAGGAGAAGAAGTTGTAGAGCTATCTATGCTGACTGACTAACCTATGTATCCACTGTATGCCTGTGGATGTGTGCCAACCATCTTCTGCAGGGGGCTGGGATCTGGTCCATACTTGGGTCAGATTTTACTCTCATATTAGTGTAAATCAGGAGTAACTCCACTGAACTCCACTTTGAGCAGGGGGTTGGACTAGATGACCTCCTGAGGTCCCTTCCAACCCTGATATTCTATGATTTTATGAAGTCAGTAGATTTATCCAAGTATTAAATCAGAATCTGGCTCATAATTCGGGCATGAACAGAGCTCAACAGCAAATCAGTCATAGTGTTTGCATTTCTTGATCCCGAGTGCTGCACTTACTGACTTTATGTTTACTTTAAAAAAAAAAAAAACTGCTTTCAGCCAGTAATAAGTGAGAATATCTGTGGTGCTGCTTGGCTTGTCAGTGACAGCAGCTGTGTGGGGAATTTAAGTGAAGCAACAATAGCCCAGCATCACAGGATAGCAAAATATGGGCCCATAAGGGACCATGAAGTGCATGAGTCATGACAACCCTTCTGGTTTTGGCAGGATGAAGTTTTTGGAAGGGATGGAGAGGGGGGCTTACGGATTGTTGCTAAGATAACATTTATCCTGCTAACATGATGATAGACAACCAGAGGTGCTTTTCTGAAACCCAGCCAATCTTGTGTCACCTCTGTACTCGGTCCTCTGCTCAGAGCTGTGTGTGAACTGACTCTTACACTCTGTCTACAGAGCATGGGATGAAGAGCAGAGGTATCTCAGGAAGGCAAAGTACACCTGAGAGTGCCACCCCTCAGTGGTGCTATGCTCTGATGATTAATGGCAGAACCACTGGTTGATCACATTAGCGGAAGAGTACCATGGTGTCTCATTAGTGGTCCATAAGGGGGTCTCAAACTGTAAAACTACCCCAGCTAGAAGCCTACAGAAGGAATATAATGAAAATTATATGATGATTCCAAATCGAAACAGGAGCTAAACAAACCAAAACTTTGGGAAACTTTGCAAAAGGATCCCAAATCTAGAGCCATCTCTCCAATGGGTCATACCAAAATCCAAGGTCCAGACAACCCTGAATTATAGAGAAATTCAGAACCAGATTCACACCTTGCAGCTCAGGTTTGATACCTTTCTCCCAGTTTAATTCCCAGCACTCTTTGTTGTTGGCTCTGATGAGGCGGCCTCATTTCTGAGACTTTATTCCACTGCAGAAGATTCCAGCTGGTTGCTCTCACAAGAGCTGAGCAGCTGCAGACTGTCTGCAGTAAGCTTTGCTGTGAAACCCAAACAACAGTGGGAAGAGAGACAAGCAAGAGCAGAGGGGAGTGGGAGAGTAAAAGGGGAAGGAAAGGCAAGAAAAACAGATCAGTGGAGAAACAAAAAGAGATAGGAAGCCAAATGGAGAGAGGGAGGAGAGGTAAGAATCTAGGGGAGGGAGATGCATGTAACCCTTCTGCCAGGCCAAGTTGATAGCAGCAAGGGCCGGGTTCAGTACACAGGGGTTCCCTCTCATCAAAGCAAATGCAAAACTGGCTCGAGCCCCCACCCAGTGACCTGGGAAAATCTTACACACCACCTGGGCGCCTCAAAGAGGCAATACTTCCCCTCTCGCAAGCACAGAGTCTCGGTGTAGTAGAGAATCTTTAATAACATGAGGTAAACGACATCAGCATTAAATTGGGGAAACACCACAACTAGTGTTCATTAACCAAACCATGAGCAAAGACCCACCCCAGCAAATTGGGCCACATCCTTTCCCTCGGGTTCTTGAGTCCCAGAACCCAAACATCTCTTGAGTCCAGCAATCCACAAATCACCCAAAGTCCAAAAAGTCCAGCCCCAGAGTTCAAAAGTTCATCTGCATAGTGTTACTCCCCAGTCTGGCTAAAATGTGCCTGTGTGGGGGGGAAAGAGGTAAGGGGCACCTTACGTGTCCTGAAGCTGACTGCCCCACAGGGCTCTACTCTGCTACGCTGTCTCACGAACGGCTCTGCTCCACCACGACCGGCTCCACTCTGCACAGCTCGCCGTCTCACGAACAGCTCTGCTCAGCTCGCCGTCTCACGAACACACCGCTGTCTCATGACCAGCTCCGCTCTGCACAGCTCACCGTCTCATGAACAGCTCTGCTCACCTCGCCGTCTCACGAACACTCCGCCAGCCTATCCACGAACAGCACCAGTGCACTCTAGATCTTCTGGCTCCCCCCTACTTGACACAGTGCTCAGTGATTTCAGCTCATAGTAGTGGGAGCCTTAGTGCTGGTGCACCATAAGGCCAAAGTGAATGCAGCACAGTACCTGTAGCAAGACTCTTAATAGACCCAAAATTAGCTCTGACATTCTACAGTGGAGGGAGAGGGAAATGCAATTGGTGCTTCAGGCCCTCACAAAGGGGCCCACACCACCAGAAACTAATACCTGTCTCAAGTCACAGAGTTTTGGAACCCGTGTCCCTTGCCTAGCGAGTGCTACTCAGTAGATGGTGAGTCCCTTCATCATAACAAAAGGCCAAGTACAGTTCCAAGCACAGTTCCCATAATCAGGGTAATAACAATTTATTCTTCCCGCCCCAATAACAGAGACACTGGGGATCCCACAACAACCAAAGTGACCATTTGGGCAGTTATGGCCTCATTCTAGGTGGGGTGGGTGTGCCTATGCAAATGAGATCAGCCCCTGAAGTTCTTTTCCACAACTTGCCACACCTCACCACCAGACGTCAGGGTGGAGCCCATCCTGACTCTGCTTACACGCAAAAGAGGGGAAAGGTGAGACCAAAAGATCCAGGAGAGGGATACAGAGTAGGTGGGCTGAACAAAGTCAGGAGAGTATGCAGGAAGAGAATACACAACAGACAGGGAGGGGGTTTCTGTTCCAGCTGGTCATCAGGGAGGATCATAGAGGTGTGGGGAGATGGGGGGTTTAGGGAGAAAAGCAAGTCACAAAGAATCTTTGAAACAGAGTGAAGAAAGAAAAACAGAAAGGTGATTTTATGCTTTTTTTATAGGGACTGCGGTCAAACCCTAATTAAAAATGCATTTTGCCATCATCACAGGATGAGTTTGAACCCACTGGGTTATTTATATATGGCTAGATAGGCTAACAGAATGAAAGTGTGTATTGGTAATAGACAGCTGGTAATGGCCCAGGGGGGTTAGAATGTTGGCAGCACACCCTCATTATGTTAGCTTATATATGTATATACAAGCTGGTGTTTATCTACCATTTTGCAGCTGTTTGATCAGCCCCTACATGCTTCAGTGGCACAGGAGAGCCCTTGAGCAATACAGGGATTTTTTTGACAACTGACAAACTCTGCTTTTTTTCCATGTGGACTCTGTTTGGCTAGTCCAGCCTCCCTGCTCAAGAAGCAGCCATTAACATATCTTTTACCTGCACAACGATTTCCATATTATACATAGACCTGAAACCATATTGGTAAGGATCTGACTGGAAGAATCCAGATCTGCCCAAGCACAGCCTGTATAGCCTTCCTCCAAAAGGAAAGCCTTGAGATGGTGCAGTAATTGGCAAGGATATTAATGTCAAGTGATGGCTTCTTGAACAAAGGCCTACCATCTCTTGTTTAAGGCTGATTGGCATTATTATTTATTATTATTATTTCTATTATCGTAGCACCAAGAGTACTAGTCATAAGAACATAAGAGTGGCCATACTGGGTCAGACCAAAGGTCCATCAAGCCCAGTATCCTGTCTTTCAACAGTGGCCAATGCCAGGTGCCCCAGGGGAAATGAACAGAACAGGTAATCATCAAGTGATCCACCCCCTGTTGCCCATTCCCACCTTCTGGCAAACAGAGGCTGGGGACACCATCCCTGCCCATCCTGGCTAATAGCCATTGATGGACCTATCCTCCATGAACTTATCTAGTTCTTTTTTGAACCCTGTAATAGTCTTGGCCTTCACAACATCCTCTGGCAAGGAGTTCCACAGGTTGACTGTGCGTTGTGTGAAAAAATACTTCCTTTTGTTTGTTTTAAACCTGCTGCCTATTAATTTCATTGGGTGACTTCTAGTTCTTGTGTTATGAGAAGGGGTAAATAACACTTCCTTATTTACTTTCTCCACACCAATCATGATTTTATAGATCTCTATCATATGCTCTCTTAGTTGTCTCTTTTACAGGCTGAAAAGTTTCAGTCTTATTAATCATTCCTCATACGGAAGCCGTTCCATACCCCTAATCATTCTTGTTTCCCTTTTCTGAACGTTTTCCAATTCCAGTATATCTTTTTTGAGGTGGGACGACCACATCTGCAGTATTCAAGATGTGGGCATAACATGGATTTATATGGAGGCAATATGATATTTTCTGTCTTATTATCTATCCCTTTCTTAATGATTCCCAACATTCTGTTCGCTTTTTTGACTGCTGCTGCACACTGAGTGGATGTTTTCAGAGAACTATACACAATGACTCTAAGATCTCTTTCTTGAGTGGTAACTAATTTAGACCCCATCATTTTATAGGTATAGTTGGGATTATGTTTTCCAATGTGCATTACTTTGCATTTATCAACACTGAATGTCATCTGCCATTTTGTTGCCCAGTCACCCAGTTTTGAGAGATCCTTTTATAGCTCTTCACAGTCTGCCTGCGATTTAACTATGTTGAGCAATTTTGTATCATCTGCAAATTTTGCCACCTCACTATTTACCCCTTTTTCCACGTCATTTATGAATATGTTGAATAGGACCGGGCCCAGTACAGACCCCTGGGGGACACCACTATTGACCTCTTTCCATTCTGAAAACTGACCATTTATTCCTACCCTTTGTTTCCTATCTTTTAACCAGTTACCAATCCATGAGAGGACCTTCCCTCTTATCCCATCACAGCTTACTTTGCTTAAAAACCTTTGGTGACAATGGTGAGGGATCTTGTCAAAGGCTTTCTGAAAATCTAAGTACACTACTATATCCACTGGATCTCCCTTGTCCACATGCTTGTTGACCCCCTCAAAGAATTCTAGTAGATTGCTGAGGCATGATTTCCCTTTACAAAAAACATGTTGACTCTTCCCCAACAAATTATGTTCATCTATGTGTCCAACAATTTTGTTCTTTACTGTAGTTTCAACCAGTTTCCCCGGTATTGAAGTCAGGCTTACCGGCCTGTAAATGCCAGGATCATCTCTGTAGCCCTTTTAAATACATTGGCATCATGAACCATAATTCCATTGTGCTAGGTGCTGTACAAACACAGAACCAAAAGATGGGCCATGCCCCAAAAGGGGCTTACAATCCAAGTATAAGACAAGAGACAACAGATGGATACAGTCAGACAAGGGAGTACAAGTGAATGATGAGACAATATGGATCAGCATGATCGGCAGTGGGCTGTGCACACCAGAAGCCCGGTCAAGGCTTTTGTAGGTAGCACAGAAAATGAGAGTTTGGAGGCATCTTATTTTCCCAGCAATGCTAACCCCAAGTGTTCAAAAAATGTCAGTCAGATCCTCAAAAAATCATGAGATTTTGCTTTAAAATCTTGAGATTTTAGATGATATATATTATTTCCTTTTTTCCCTGCCTTCTGCTCTGTGGGCCTCATGTAATACCATGACTTCAGGAGGTAGGGCTTTAAAAATAAAAAACCCAAGAGTTGGCAACACTGCCTTCCCCATATGAGACATTAATGCTTCCTGACAGTCATGGGCCTTGGCTGTCATTGTGGCTGGGAAGTCCGGATTCTTCTCACAGGCCGTCACTCATCCAGAAGCTATGCACAGGACATTCTGCCCAGGAAGATGGTACTGCAATGGGCTACCGTTCTGCTATTAGCTGACTTGCAGGTGGGTGTGGATTGAAAGACACTGGGGGACTAGGACTGACACCAATTGTTCTTTTAGTGGATGGCGCTGCCTGTCACCAGCTCCCAGGGAATCAGTCGCTGTGGTATGAGGGTGCCATTAAAGTTGCATTTAGACAATGGGGCCTTACCAATTCCTTCAGATACCCGCAATGTTACCATGTCTTTTCTGACCCTTGACACTGCTCCCACCAAAGGAACAAGTGCGAGTCTAGGCTGCCCTATCTATGAGGCAGATTGAAAGCTTCTGGCAGCAATAAATCCTTGAATGTGTTACAGGGCATTAACAGTTTGTCTTTCTCTCTCTGTCTAAGCATTTAGAGTGTTGATTCTACTTTCAAACACCAGTGTCCTGTTTTGACTTTAGTAGCATCCCTCCTCTGTATGGAAGGGGATGTCTGGGGCATTTCAGATCAGCTTCCCAGTGGAGTAGAAACCAGTGATATGGACTCTGGATATATTCTAAGCATAACTTGTTTTATTTACCCACCTATAGACGTCCTGGAACAGAGATGGTCAAACAGCATGCAGGGTAATCCCTCCTTCCAAGAATCTAAGACCAACCCCAATGCTTGGTTCCCAAGGAGCAACAGTTGACTCTAAACAGAGCCCAAGTTGGAAAGCAAATTCTCCTACAACTCCTTCTCCAAGGACAGCTGCTTCTGCACAGAATCTTGCATTATCAAAAATGAACACAGCTTGTCCTCCCAGGACTGAACATTTGCTTGCGCACACACACACACACACACACACACTTGCAAGACTGTATAACTGTGCCACCTGCCAAATAATGTCATGCTTTTCATTACGGTATCTGAGTGCCCTGAAGAGATCATCACAACCATTTAATGTGGCTTTAGTTTCCTCCCTTCTTCTCCCAAGGTAACAGGGATAGGTTTGTGGATCCAACTGATTATTCACTGGAGGGGAACAGTTCACTTCAAGTGTGATAATACTCTAGGGTGAAGAACCCGCTAACCAAGTGGAGACGTTGTCACAAGTTCAATCAGGTTATTATTGTACATACAAAAGCACTTGAAGGCTATGATCATACACAAAACCTCATTGTCTTTCTTTCTGCAGTTCATTTGAAAGGAGCCCTGGAGAAATGGGCCTCAGAACATGAATTACTATCTCAGCAGGTCCGAGTTGAAAGGCTGGTGAAGAAGTTGTCTTCTCTGATTGAAAAAGCGACTCATTCTCTTGAGCAGAGTGACCCAGAGTATTTCAAAAGTAAAACTAAGTGGTACCAATTCTGCGGGGGGAGGGGGTATGTGCAAAAGGGCATTTATTATTTACACTGGAGGTGTTTATATGGAAATGTTTTCCCCATCTGTTTTGCCTTATGAAGCAGGTGCTATAGCTTCTGAAAAGGAACAAATAATTATCAGAGACAGAGGCATCTGCTGTGCATCATATTCCTGTAGACACTTAGGAAAGGAAGGTGTTCAGTGGTTAGAAAGGAACTGAGTCTGAACTTGTGGGTGCTGTTCCTGGCTCTGCTACTGGCTTACTGTGTAGCCTTGGGAAATTCGCTAAGGCTCTGATACAGGTTTCTTTGAAGTCACTTGTACTAAATCCACTGATTATGTCATGTCTTCCCTAGCTATGTCATCTCTGAGCTGTCAGGTGCATGGCCTTTTAACTATTGTTAAAAACCAAAAATGACATTTTTCTGCAATTGATTTATTGCATCCCCAGATATAACGGTTCAAAATCCTTCCAAATAGATTCATATAATCGTTTCTGGCCATCACTGACTTTAAGGACTAACCTTGTTCCCATTTCTTTGGACATAAAGAGAATGCACGATTCTGTGGTACAGTACATCACAGTAACTGTCTCATCAGAAGCACACAGAAGCACAAATCTTTAAATGGAGGCATATGGGATGTATCTGAGTGCCCAGGCAATAGGGAGAACCCTCCACAAAATGTTCTACCATTGCTAATGCAAAGCAGAAGGCAGTAAGGTTGAATAACAAGGAATGTGTCACCCTTGCTACCACTTCATTATTTATGGGTTTTCTTCTTTGATTTGTTTTCAGAATTTGAGCCAATTTTAGGACGAAATTTTTGGATGCTTCCTCATTCGTGGAACCAAACAAACTCCTCACTTGCCTACTCCATGTTTGACGGCATCAGCTGTTTTACAGAGGAAATGAGTGATAAATGCTTTACATATTTGCTAGGAACTTGGTAGGTTTTATTCCTTATCAACAGATATTCTTTGACCACTTCTGTTCTCTGGAGCACTTCTTCCCTCCTCTTTAACCTGCATTTACATTCATAAAATGATGAACGGGAGTTCAACTCTTCTGCACATGCATTGAGAGGAGAGTACACCTTTACATTTAGTTACTGGAGTCTTGTCTTCAGACACTTGAGCTATTCATTACCATTGTCCTGCTTGTTCAACAGGAAAGATAATGGCAAGTCCTGCATTGTCACCAGGGCCTGTAGGAACATCATGACAAAGTTTGGATGCTCAGATTACTCCCTGTCACATCAGCTTTTCTACTTCATGTTTGCAGATATGGTAAGTGCCAAGTTGTGTTACCTGAGGATTAGCAGCTATCACAGGGAAAATATACATGATACAACATGGGGATGTGGCTGGGTGGACTTTCTGAGTGTTTGTTGACTGCAGTTCTGACAGGGTTGGAAAGGGGAAGTTAGAAGGCTGACCTGGATATGCAGGAGGGCAAGGAAGGTCTTGGGAACAATGACTCCAGAGAGAAATAAGGAAGGAAGGAAGGAAGGAAGGAAGGAAGGAAGGAAGGAAGGAAGGAAATGGACATACAAAATATAGTTATGTGGGACAAACTAGATGTGTAGAGGCAACAGGACAAACTTGTTCAGGAGACACCATCATATTCTAAGTTGGCCGCTTAAACTGGTACTTTGGATTTCAGCTGCAGACAGAGAATTAAACATCTGTTTCTCTAGGAAAGGAGCTATGAAGGACTTTAGAAACAGCTAAGAGGGAAAGGAGGAAGATCCAGTAGGGAACGACTATAGGGTAGTCCATTTGTTTAGTTCTAGGGTGAATACAGCCAATATTGTTTTCATTCCAATGTAATTGAAGCGGGAGTATCTGGATGTAGGCAAGAGAGGTGAAGACCTTGAGTGGGGCTCATCTGGCAGAGGACAGGTGTGTGTGGGAGGTGGGGAGGCAGGAGGTGACCCAGGAATACAGACTCATAGCAGAGTTAGACCTGGATGATGAGGGAAACCTGGTTCAGTTACTCATTTGTGTGTGTCTGGAGACAAACAGGAACCACATATTACCTAGCTCAGCACTGCTGTGTTTTGTCTGTGAGGCAGCTGATCATTTTAGTGGATTATGTACAGCAAGAAGATGCTTAAAATGTGGCAGAGAGGAATGAGATTCCACCAAATGTGTGGAGGATTATGTTTGTAACCTATACACAGAAATTGGCCAGAGTGCCTAGTTAAGAATACCAGATGAAATATGTTGAAAGACCACAGTCCAAGCAGATGGCTCCCTGCTGAATGGGACTGTCAGACTAAATTATCTCAATTTTTAAATCCAAAACCAGCCCTAAAGCATAACCCACTGGATTGGGGCGGGGGGAAGGCAATGGGGTCAGTGATAAAAAGATAATGAGAGAGAGAGAGACAGGAGGTGAGCAGAGGGAAAATTTAGAAGGTAGAGAGGTGGGAAAAAACTTAATTCCCAGCAGCAAGAATGAAGAGGCCTTTTCTCCAGTGAAGTAAACCCATTCTCCCTGCACACTGCACCACAGGGTGGATCCCAAAGCAACAGAAGTTTAAATTAACTAACCAATCAAGAGAGGGTCAAGTTACTTGGTTTGAGCATTGTAAAGCTGAGGTAGATCTAGAGTTACAAATAAACCAGATGACAGCGAAGGGGCTCTGGGGCCCTCCCTTCACACACAGTTGCCCTGAATTCTGGAGGTCTGCATAAGACACCAAGGAAAGCACCTGTATGTTTTAATCCAATGTTCCCCCCTAACCTTCACAACTCGGCCTTCCACCTACAGTATTAGGCAATTTCTCTCCCTAGTGTCTACTTCAAGAAATTTGACTCGGTGCTAGGGAGCTCCATGGTGGGGATCTTTTTCCTAGGCTTGGCACAGCAGCCATCGTGATGACCGGGGGCAGCCCCCACTGCCATTACTACCATCGTTCATTCAACATTTCAGTTTTCAAGACTTCATTGTTTGGTATTTTTTACCTATACAGTATTTAAACAACTGTAATTAGGCACTGGGCAACCATTATGAGTGATAGCCAGGAGAACAAGCTGCTATCATCTCACCTGTCATTACTATGTGCCAATGGATTGATGCTCACTCTGTACTTCCAATGTCTATACCATTCCAGGTTGCAGAAATGTGTGCCCCCACTGTCCGCTTTGGATTAGTAAAGATGCCCGGATTAAATAAATTGAGAGACCACAGTCCAAGCAGATGACTTCCTGATGAATGGGATGCTCAGACTAGCTTATTTCATAGTGTTTAAGTCCAAAATCACATCTGCAGTTGCAAATCACAACTATCAGATCTCACCGTCCCTATTCCAATGTGAAATTTAAAAAAACAACAAAATGCAATACAATACCCTGGTTTTCTTCTATACCTAGAAAGGCTGCTCGGATCGTCTGTTCCTGAGGGCCCAATATTACAAGAATATTTTCTGTGCTAGCATGATGAAAATAAACCTGGTGATCGAAAGTACTGGGTTCAGGTTTTCCTCTCGAGACCTCTTCATGGAAAATAGTATGTAACCTATTCCCAGTGAAGCAATAGCAGAGCATATTGTGACTTATGATAATAAAATCAAGCTATTTATCCAAGCAATGATGAAATATTAACCTAAGGGTACAGCAAATATTAGTTATGCTAAAGAAGTTAACCATACTCCATGTAAAGCTTCATGAAGGGTTATTTAACTAGTATCTTACATTCTGCATCTCTTCACTAACTGCAGCTGGATGACATGTACACGTAGAATAAGCTCACGTTCTTCTGTTATATACAATTACTATAAATTGAAGGCCAATATTTTCAACTCTGGGATTTATGTATCTAAAGCTATAGCATTAAATAAATTGTCAGCTGGAAGCCAATCAGAGCTGCTGTCTGACAATGAATCTAGAGAGACAAGGTGAGTGAGGTAATATCTTTTATTGGACCAACATCTGTTGATGAGAGAGACAAGCTCTCTTCTTCAGCTCTTTATAAGCTGGAACGCTTGTCTCTCTCACCAACAGAAATTGGTCCAATAAAAGATATTATCTCAGCCATCTTGTCTCTCTAATATTCTGGGATGCGACATAGCTACAACAACATTGCATACAATGACTCTAGTGTGCATTTTGCACATCTAGAAATTAGACCACTTGCTGAGGTGCCTCTCCATGGTTTTACAAGCGTGTCTTTAGACATCTGTAGCAGAGTGTGGCAAGGCCTCATTGGCTCCTGCCTCTGCTAAGTCCACAAAATCACTCCGACTCTGGAATTAGTATCCACTGGTGCAGTTTATTCACAGGCTTGTTCCCACCACTGTTTCACCATGTACAGTTGGCCCTTCATCATCTGCAAGCAGGAGGAAGGGGAGAACTGCCACCCTACTTCCACTCCCTGCCTTTTCCCTTTCTTTCTGCTCCCCTTTGGCTTCCTCCCCTGAGGCTTTTATATAGCCCCAGGCTAATTAGGTTTTTGGTTTTAATGGTGGTGGGAGACATACTGCTTGTGACTTTTAAAACTAAAGGGTAAAAGACAGTAGAAAAATATGCTGTCGGGAACAATTTTGCATTGGCCAGGAGTTGAACTATTTAATCTAATAGTTTTCACAATCCCTCTCCTGCCCCAATCTCTTATTTGTATGAGTGGCCTCCTGAAGGAAGAGGAACTTACAAGTTGTCAAACTGACACCTATCTAATAGGACTGGCTGGCAGGATTATGGACCCTATTAGCCAAGGATTTTTGAGTGTCTTTCCTTCTGGAGGCTGAGCTTGTAAAGATGCTGTAGTGTTTGATAGCTGAATTGTGGATTTATGTCCCCCTCAGTTATGTTCTGTGGTATGTCTGGATTCTCTGACTTCTACAAACCTAGCTGGCTGGAGACCATTCTCACATGGCAGAAGCCTGAGGAGGGATGCTTTGGGAAGCCCAGTGAGTGAATCTCTTGACTTAGTCCTTTGAAATCAGAAGTTGTAAGCAGTCTTGATCCAAGAGTGTGAGGCATGCAATGCAAATCAAAGTGCTGCTTCATAGCATTGCTTTCTGCCCCCGAACTTTTTTTATGTCTGAAATGTGTTCTATAGTTTGCCAGTGGAATAAGAACAATCTTTATCCCTTTCCGTGTTCAAAGCCACTTACAATCACTGAGTCGTATTCAGCTCAAGAATTGTGTTGGATCGTATAGGTTCTTTTGACATTAGCATGTTCCTGATGCGTATTGCTCAGCTGACATCACACTTCTCTGTTTGTGACATTATAATCATCTGCTTAGCAACCAACTGTGATGTTACTAACAAGAGAGCGGTGACTTCAGAAGGGGAGTAAGCAGCAGGGGCCTCACCTAAAACTAATGGAAGGACTTCCATTGCCTCTATTGTACTTTGGATCAGATCACAGAATCAGGTGAAGGCATAGGAAATTAAGCTCTTTTTACTCATTCTAATGCCTAGAATAAATAAAACTTTTTTTTAATCTGAAACATAAATACAAGAAATATAGGGCATTTCAGCAGGGTAATCTCTTAACACCTTTAACCCAGACCTTTATTTCTATGTAAAGCACCATTACACACTCAAGGCCAATGCAAATAAACTATCTTACATTCAGCACGAGGCCTCAGTAGGTCTTTAAAAGGTATCCTTTTAAATGGGAACCTCTGCATTTGTTCCCCAAGGCCTGTGTTCTGAAGGCACCTCGAGAGGGGAAGATGGGAAGAAGTGGCTTAAAAGCTATGTCGGGCAATACATAATTCAAGGAGAATGTATGTGCTTGATGCTAGAGAAGAACAATCCTGCTGTGTCCCTAGATCTTTCATGCAAAGGAATCTTTCTGTTTCTCAGATGAGAATTCTGAACACCCATCCAGGGTGAAAGACCAAGAGCAACTATTGAGAAGAGTTAAAAGAAGAGAGAAGGTGTTTGCAGGTAAAGCCAGTGAAAACATTCGGGTGTTGGGCTCCCCATAAACTTCATTGTGATTGGAGCTGGACGTGTGCTGCAAGAACATTCACAAACACAATTGGTGAAATTGCTTCTATGATATTTGCAGCCACCTTTGTTTGTTTCCCTCATGGGCATAAGCAACTTTGTTTCTCCCCCACAAGAATGTTCACAAAAAGAGGCAGTGTCACAAGTAGTCATGTGAATAAAATATTCACTCATGTGAATAAGATACTCACACTGGGACATCTTGCAAACTCTTTATTGGACTGGGAGTCCTTTAAATTTCAGCAAGGGAGGTTTAGGTTGGACATTAGGAAAAACTTCCTTACTGTCAGGGTGGTTAAGCACTGGAATAAATTGCCTAGGGAGGCTGTGGAATCTCCATCATTGGGGATTTTTAAGAGCAGGTTGGACAAACACCTGTCAGGGATGGTCTAGATAATACTTAGTTCTGCCTTGAGTGCAGGGGCCTGGACTAGATGACCTCTCGAGGTCCCTTCAAGTCCTATGAGTCTATGATAATTAGGGAGCAGAAGTAGGTGAGTTAGGTGACAATCCCCACAGCATGAGTAATAAGTGACAAATAACTAGTACTCAAAGTATATTCTATATCACCTCACTACACAAGTGTCAAGAAAAGTGTATTTGAAAGGCTTGATGAATACAACATCTGTAGGAGGTAATGGAGTAAACACCATCCATTGTGTCTAAGTTAGCATTTTTAAGATAGTGAGAAGCTAATGAGAAGGCTCTTCAGTGGCACTCAAACTGTACAATTTTGTAATTCTACCAGTAGGGTATCTAACACCTGCAGACACCAGAAATGATGCCTTTTATTTTCCTTATCTAGAAACTTCAATATTAATCCTCTTGGTTGCTAGCTTTTCCTCTAATTGATCATATCCTATTCAGAAATCCTGTACATTTATCAAATGCACGTAGGCACATTGACTAAAGCCATTCACACAGAAATGCAGATGATTTCACATTCTTAATAATACTTTGCAGTTTTATAAGGATTTCCCTATGTGGCTCTCAAAGCACTTTACACACATTAGTTTAGCCTCACAATATTCCTGGGAGGTAGGAATGTAGCACTGTCCCCATCTTACGGCTATGAAAACTAGACCACAGAGAGCCCCACTGGCTTTCCCAAAGTCAAACACTAAGCCAGTGGCTGAGCTGGGAAAAGAATAGAGGAGTCCTGACTCCCAGTCCTGTTATTTAGCAGTAGGCCTTCTTGGTCTTTCAAATGCATAAGGAATGAAGAAGGGGAATACAAGTCATCCTGTGTAGGCATCATGTAAGCCATGTTCAACACCTTTCTCCGCAGATGGATGTTCCTCTCATAACACAGCCACAGCGGTCGGAGTACTGGGGGGATTCCTCTACTACTACTGAAAATGCCAATATGTGACAGATGATCAACTTGGAACTTCCCATACACAGAGCGATGATTGGTTAGTCCTGAAGCAATACCAGCTCCAGTTTTAGCATGCAATAGGAGTAGTCTTTTCAGTCAAAATCTACCCTTGCAACACACTGAGCAACCCCACTATGGTAGCCAAGTTGTAATCACGCTGCCACTGACTAGTGCTATTTTGGCAGCACAGTGGAGATTTTATTGGCAGGTTTTCAAAACTGTAATGGGCCAGTGGTTATTACAGTAACAAGAATTCCTAATGTAGTCTTCCTCCTGAGCTCCCATTACAATGAACACACATGGGGACAATTCTTCTCTTATCTCTACTGACTTCGAATGCATCATCTTCCACTTCAGTGGCGTTAGATGAATTTGTTTATCATGGGCAGCTCACACCTTATTATCTAAGGGAATTTCTGTTTCCTTGACCAGCAGATCACAGGTAACTATAGGTATGGGCAACCTGGCTGGGCTGAATGAGATAATAAAGTCCTGAATGTTTGCTCAGAACTTTTACTCAAATGGAACCTTATTGCCTTTTTGCAGTTAGGGAAAAGTAAGATAAAGAAACAGATTTATTCAGGGCAATGCCCTGTTTCCCTCCCCAAGCACTTGCGCACATAAACACACACACAACCACGGTGAGGCCTCTTCTTTTGAAATCTGCTTTCATTCCCACTAATAATATCCTACTGTTGCCGGCACCCAGTGCCGAGAGGCAAAACAACAGCAGGGGTTCGTTACCCGGTGTGTTTCACTCAATAATCACAACGGGGTGGAGAAGCAGAAAAGTTTATTTGCAGCTGCAAACAAGGTACAGGGAGAATAGATTCTCAAATCCTGCACACCAAAGCAGGTCATTACACACACTTTTATATTCCTTAATGCTACGGCACTACACATCAGCCAATTAAAACTTTGCACAAATACTCTGCCTTCCTTATATGGGTTACAACAATGTTTATTTCCTGCAACCTCTAACAAGCATTTCTAGAAACTTAAACAACCAGCACATTCTGTCTGGCCTTGTAACTATCTCCTATTATCTTTAGCTTGGCGTCAGCATACCTTACACTATAAGGCATTATCTGTGGCTGCAACATTGTTTTAAGAGCAAAAGAGCTTACTCAAACCAGCCAGTCCTGAGTTCTATTAAGGGGGGTTGAGAAGAAGCCCTTAGGCCTTCACCAGGGAGACTTCCTCAACCCTTATGGCCTTCCATCCCCTCGACTTAACTAGTGGCCATGCCCTGGGGTCTCCAACAATTCAGTTACTTTCTTATGTTATTTACACTGCTTAACAATAAGGTAAATTGCTTCTTGCATTTGTTTCCTTATCTGGACTATAACTGTGTTGTGTCACATGGCTGATTAAATGAGGCTCCTGTGAGCTACCAGACTGCAACTTAGCACCACTGTTCATACATATGTACCTTCAGCAGTCTGTTAAATTACTGACACTTTACTTGCTTTGTAGAAATAGCATTCTAGGTTAATAAACATGGATTTGATTTGCAGTGACTGTGTTTGTTAGTTCTTGCTTAGCACTTATATAGCAATGTACATTTCACATTCTCTGCTCTTCAGGAGAGATGTAACTAGGCTGTGGCCTTCAATTATAGTTGAAGGTCTGGTAGTACTGATGAAAGGATGGGAAGTGTGAGCGAACCAATTTTTATGTGCAGTGTTTCTTTGTCAGATAACTACCCGGATTTCCAGCAGGGTTTTCCAAAAGTAGCTGTTCCATGTCCATACATGATGCCTCACCTTTCCTCTGCCCTACTCCAGCATGTTTGGAATGTGAGCCACTGGGGCACCAGGAAACAGTCCTTGGGATCTACTCTGGCAAGCGCCTGCCCTGACTCATTGAATTCCACCATTACCAGCATGCTCCTAGTTCCATAGGCCTTTTTGATCTACTTAATTGATCGGCCTGGGTATGTCACCTGCTTTCTGCGGCAGTGTTGTAAGGCAGATTTCTATCTGAAGTCAGTGGGAAGTAAATGTTCTTTCAGCTCCATTTCTAGAACAAACCCTTTCCTTTAATAGCCCCCTGCTGGAAATTAATCTTGGTTCTTCTATTAATGCCCCACGGTGTTTGTCAAATGAAGTTGATATGGTGGCCGAAGTAACTTAAAAGCTTCTTTCATTTATGATCACCCAGGAGACCATAACTTAGTCTTGGTGAACCTCACAGTGTTCAGCCTGGAGCATCATCCAAAAGTTCTGGTGTTTCTCTGAACCCATCTAAATCTCTTTGGCCTGGAAGTCTCACTAGAACAGGAAGAACCGGTCTGCCAAGGAGAGAAGGCTGTGAGATTTCCCATCTGGTCTGCCATTGAGACCAGTGTGTCAGAGTAGCATTTGACTGCCAAGATTCTCAATGTGACCCAAAGCAGGGCTTCTGTTAGCATCTCAAGCAAGAAGCCACAGTTCTAACATTCGTTTAGTGCTGAACTGTACACAGTAACACACAAGCTACGAGCATGAGCCATCATAAGCTAATCTCCTGCATAACTCAAACCTCAGAAGTTCAATGGTTGCTGGCCATGATGCACTACTGATAAAACCATTTTTATGCTACTGAGCCTCACATCGGGTTCCATTTTGACTCATGACTTTTGAGACTGACAGCGCGTCATTGTCCTTTGAGTATGGAAGAGCATAGGAGTTTGCTTTGTCCTCTTCTTTTAACATCAGCCATGGCACTGGCAGAGAGAATACCAGGTTTAAGGAAGAAGTGGAGCTGCTTTAGGAGAGGAACATCTTTACTAGCAGTAGGGTGGTGTAGATGTGTCAGCAAAACCCACAGATGTGATTCAGGCTGAACAGCCTGTTCTTTCTGCTGCCCTTGTGTGTGGTCAGACACTAAATGGGGGTAGGTCAAACAGGTGATTCCACAAAGAGCTGGTCATGAGGTTTCATGTGTTCCAAGGCTAATTACAGCCTTATGCTCTGTGCATACAGCTTGCATGACACTGGTTGTACTGCCTAAAGCACAAAATGCTGGTTCTCAGCCCACAGACATTTGCTGACAGAGTACAAAGAAAAGGTGAATACTGCCATTGTGTAGTCATGACTCTGGGAGCTAGGACTCTGAGAAGAAAGAAGAACCAGGATGTGAGAGGCCCAGGAACAGCTGTATGCAAACCCAGCAAGATGAGCATGGTGTTTTCCTCTAACTCAACCAAGTCTGCCCTTCTCCCCACCAACGGAGCGCTCGAAATTTATGCCCATTTCTTTTGGATATAGACCCTCCAGCTGTCATGGATGCCTTTGTCACCTGGTATGCATGGGGATGCACCTTACATCTATTCAAAACCTGCAGCTGGTGCAGCTCACTTGGCAGGCAGTGCCTTGTTTTATGTATTAAACCCACACACTACGACAGACACTGCCTGCTTGTTAGTTTCCAGACTGAGCTAAAGATGTTTGTTTTGGCCTATAAAGGCAGGTCCGAGGGCACTTAGTGCCTAAGAGGCTGTCTCTGGCCCCAGAACATACACCACATTTGAAGTCAGCAGAGGTGCTTGAGCTGAAGCCTCTTTGATATGAGAGAGGAAGCAGCTGGTAGGGCATCTCTTTAGTGCCCTGGACTTTTGAAACTCACTTCCTCCCCAAGTCTGCAACAGCCTGAATTTGTTAGCCTGCAGGGCGTGCTGCAGGGGGTCCCTTGCCTGAGGCAGGCTTGGGTAGTGGTGGGATGAGAGATCAGGGCTGATTCTAGGGCTGGGCAAACAGGGTGCCTAAAACAAAGGGTGCCTTGGGTGGCAAAACAGCTAGGGCCCCTCCTGTGTGGAATTCCAGTGGAGACAGTAGGGTGACCAGATATCCTGATTTTATAGGGACAGTCCTGATTTTCGGGTCTTTTTCTTATATAGGCTCCTATATCCCATCTCCTGTCCTGATTTTTCACATTTGCTGTCTGGTCACCCTAGAGGAGACAGTATGTGGAGACTGGTTAGTTCTTGCAACATGCATATTGTTGCTGGGTTAATTTGATTTGATTGGGGTAAGTGATGGGTTGGTTAGTCTGTCTGTCTGCTTATTAGTAGATCTATTTTCAGGTTTGTCAAGAGACCCTGGAGCATTGGACGGGTGACTGGGATGTTTCCAAACTACAATGGACAAAGCACAGCGTGCATGTAACATGGATGCTTTGTAATAATTCGAGTCATTCTTTTCCTTAATTGAGAAGAATACATATGCCACAGCTGGTCCTATGCCTAGTTTTGCTTGCAGTTGCGGTCTCTGCCTTGAGGCCCTGTACAAGCAGCAGCTGCAATTTCTGATGGTGGTGGTTTGTCCTTCCAGATCCGGTTCTTGTCCATGTAGCAGGAGAAAGAAAATGCAGCATAGATTGCTGTGCTTTGGTCTAGCATGGAAATAATGATTTCCTCTTGTGCCTTCTTTGGAGGGGGGATTTTTTTCAGCTTCTCAGTCCAAGTTTCCCTCATTAGCTCTTTCTCAACACAGGGCTTCCCCTGTAGGAGTTCTTTGGTGACTAGCTCTCTCAGGGAAGAGTTTTTCCTGTAGGAGGTCAGCAACATCCATGATATATGTTCATACTCCCATTACCTTAGGGGAAGCCCTGAGTCTCACACGTGCATCCCAGAGGTGAACCAGTAGACAGCCTCCCCAGGCCTAAGGATATCACACCCAACTCAACAGGGTCAATCCATCCTAGCATCAGATTTTTTGGAAGCCTCCCACATCTTTCCCTCCCATTCCTCCATATCCTCCTCTAAAACGTCCAGGGTAGGGCAACAGGCACAGCCATGGTCGAGCCAGTGTTCACTACGGCCTTGAATATTACAGCTTCCAGGGGAGAAGGGACAGCAAGTCTGAGATTTGCACTTCTTCCTTATGGGGCACAATCAATAACTACCTGTGCAAGCCGCAGTGGAATCAGTGGGGCCACTGGCGGAGATAGTACTAATAAAACCAGCAGGCAGAGGAGTGACAGCTGCAACTCTTAACCACAGGCAAAGAATGCGATGCTGCTCATAGTTGGTTTGTTTGATTCTGGATATATAACTGTGGAACTCGGCATTTCCTAAGAATACTTGTCACTGCCTCTCAACTGGCACAGTGTTGAAAGGAGAAAATCATGGACCAAGATCTGTTTTCTGGGATGAGGTCTCACTCTGGCCTGAAACACAGTTAGACTCCCGTGAGCCAGCTCTCTTGATAGCTAAAGCAAAACCTAACATTGCTGAATATCGTCAGGGTGTTGCTCACTGTTATGAACATGAATAGACTATAGTGTAGCCCAAGCTAGGACTCTGTAGCCCTAAATACAATAGCTCCTCTCAGCCTCCAAGCCCTAAAATAAAAAAACATTCTGTTTTACTCAGCAGGTCCTGTTTGGTATTGAGTGTGATGTGTGTGTGCCTGCATGCCCCTTGCTAACATTAGACCACCTCTCCCAGCCCCAATTCTGCAGCTTGCAGTAGACAAACCAGGTGTACTGGGCCATCTCCACTACCATAAAACCACCTCACACACCCTTCTAACACCAACCTCTCTACTTAAAGATACTGGTGGAATTTTAAAAGTGCCCCTTACTCCACCCACAACTTCTTCTACCAATCAATTCCTTCTGCTACTATCCTCTCTTCCAAAATATTTCCTTTTCACCTGGGGAAGCCAAGCCCCTCCTCAGGTGCTTTCCATCAGCATCACTCATCTTCTCCCAGACCCATAGAGAAACTCCCCATGCAAATATGAAAGGGGCTACAAAGCAATGTCCTCACGCTGGTTGCCTTGACAGCCTGAGGATAATCTGCCTGGACTCATCCCAGCTGATCCACTTGTATTCAGGCTTGTAATCAGTTGGTTTACCCAATCAGGTATATCTTATAGAGCTGACCTCCCTGAAGTTTTACCCTGTGCCTGCTAGTAGCTGTCAGAGGGAGATGGGGGATGGGGGATTTTGCCTCCAGCCCAGCACTAAACTGCATATTAAGGGAATAATTTTCTCCCCTTGAGTAATATTCTAAAACAGGGGTCTCCAAACTTTTTGGATCGTGCACCCCCAGGGCCAGCTCTAGGGAAGCAAAAAAAACCAAAAGAGTTGCCACCGGCGGGCCGCCGAAGACGGGGCGGGGAGAGCCGAGCTGCCGCCGGCGGGCCGCCGAAGAATCAAAGGTCTGGGAGCGTTGCTGCCACCGTTCCGGCAGCAGTCCTTTGGCGGCGCTCCTCCTGCCGCGCACCCCCAGGGATGGTCTTGTGCACCTTCTGGGGTGCACGCACCCCACTTTGGAGACCACTGTTCTAAAATGATATGTAAGCAGAGTCTGAATGAGCTTTCCCCTGACATCTAGTGGTGAGCTGTGGAAAAAGACTTCAGGAGCTGATCTCATTTGCATACACAAACACCTCCTGCCTAGGTGCTCAGCCTGATGGGATTGCTTGCCCAAATGATCGTTTGTGGCTGCCGTTGGATCCCCAGTCTCCTTGTTATTGGGGTAGAAGTAGTAAAGGGTTGTTATCCTTGTTGTGTGAACCGAGGGCAGCAGAACTGTATCTGGCATCCCCAATGGAGGGACATACCCTCAACTGAATGTCACTGGCTAGACAGGGGACATGGGTTCCAAAGCCCAATGAGTTGAGAGGGGTGGGGACAAGTATCTGGATGTGGTAGTGAGGGTCCTGTTAAAGCAGTGGTGGGTAAACTTTTTGGTCTGAGGGACATGTTGGGGTATGGAAATTGTATGGTGGGCCATGAATGCTCATGAAATTGGGGCTAAAAATTAGGAGTTCAGAGGGTTAGGAGAGGGCTCTGGGTTGGGGCTGGGGATGAGGGGTTTGGGGTGCAGGAGAGCACTCTGGACTGGGACCAATGGCAGCTGCAGAGGTGGTGCCTGTGGACAGGGCAGCATGCAGAGCTGCCTGGCTATGTCTCTGTACTACATAGGAGGTGCAGGTGGATCAGGCTGGCTGCTTCCTGGGAGCCACTCGGAGTGGAGAAAACCCCTGACCCCGCTCCCTGGCGGGAGCGCTGGAATGGGCAAACTCATAACCCCGATCCCTGGCGGAAGCTCAGAGCCAGATTAAATGGTCTGACGGGCTGGATGTGGCCCACCTCTGTGTTTAAAGGGTCCTAAACCCCATTTGACCCTTGTGCTCTCCATGGTATAATAAAAGAGCTATTTTAGGCTCAATTTAGAGTCTCATTACGTGCTGCAGAGCTGAAATCACTGATACCTCGGTCTAAGTATTAGACCTACTTTGGGACAGTGTCTCTATTGCAGGAGACTGCCCAGTGTGCACCAGCAGTGAGGCTCCCCCCACTAACAGCTGAAATCACTGAAAGCTGTGTTAAGTGGGGGACCCTGAAGATATCTTGGCATGCGGCTAGCGGGGTGGCTGGCGGAGGGGACCAGAGCAGAGCCCCATTGAGAGGTGCGGCTGTTGGGGTGACGAGCGAGTGCCCAAGCAACGGAGTGGGTAAGGTGCCTCCTTACCCCCCCACCCCCCCGCCACACAGAGTGGGAGGTGAACTCTGCAGATGAACCTCTGGACCCTGGGGCTGCAGTGGCAATGGAGAGCAACTGTGAGTGGGATGCAGAGAAGGGACAGGCACGTTAAAGGGACTTTTGGGTTGCTGGACTTAAGAACCTGAGGGGAAAAGGACACTGCCCAATTTGGGGGTGAGTCTTTTGCTCATGACAGGTTTCAGAGTAACAGCCGTGTTAGTCTCTAAGGTGCCACAAGTACTCCTTTTCTTTTGCTCATGGTTTATGTTTATGAATTTGAGTGTTTTCCCAAATTAATGCTGAGTTAATTCCCTCCTTTTATTAAAAGTTTTTGCTACACTCAGGCTCTGTGCTTGTGAGAGGGGAAGTATTGCCTCTTTGAGGCGCCGCGGGGGTAATGTGTAATTGTCCCAGGTCACTGGGTGGGGACTTGAGCCAGTTTTGTGTTGTATTGTTGAAAAGGAACCCCTAGATACTGAACCCAGCCCTTGTTGACGCTGGCTCCACCCGGCAGAAGGGTTACAGATATAAAAAGGAACAAGTGTTCGGTTTAAACCAGTTTATACCATTTTTATTAGAGATGGGTTCAGACAGGATTAGGGTTTGGAGCTGGATTCCAGTATGCAGCCTTTTCATAACATGGACACTCTAATCACAGACATTTGGCAAGATGGGCTGCTCTCGCTAGGTTGTGGCTGAACTGGAAAATAGATGGTTTCCAGTTTGGGATCTGACTTGGAACTAAAGCTGGGGGTCGGGTTTGTGGAGAGGCTTGGAGATTTGACCTCTCTGTAATATGAACAATGCTTAGCCCATTCGTCATACCTCCAATACATACCATTACACTGCTCCTATACCTTCATGCAATGCACCAAAGTGGGCGCTCAGGGGTTTCTAACCCTGACCTCAAACTGGCCCAGGAAACATGCAGCCCTAACTCTATTGCACCTAAATTAAGCTAGGTGTTTGCTTACTCTAGACCTTTGGCAGAGCTTGGTTCAGGCATTCATTGAAGTGGTAAGTGGCCCACCAATTTTTTAAAGGGAAATATCTCTCCATATGCTGTTTTGTTGACTGTTGGAAGGTGAGTCTACCTTCCCCATCACCTGCTTATCTTGTCATACTGCTGTGAGGGAGGCTCGGAGAAGAGGCGCTATTTCTTGCAGGTCGCATTTCATCTCTCTCTCTCTGGATTCTGCATCTCTTTCTGGTTCCTGTATTCCCTGCTATGTTTTTCTCGTCTTTCTTTCCTATCTTATTCTCCTCTCCCCATTCTTCCCCTTTACCAAGCTCCTGTTAGCCTGGTCCCTCACATGTTACTGTGCAATTCTAAGAAGTTAGTAGCTTCCTAGTGTCCAACTCCAGCAGCACAACTAGCTTTGTATACTGATGCTAGCATTAGGTAGCAGATGTTGGAAGATGTACTAGGGTCTGAAGCCAACATCTAGCATTAGACACTAACAGAAGTTAGACAAATGTTACCACAATTGGATGTGCAATGATAGCAGCACCTAGGATTACTTCCTGGGTGAAATTCTGGCCTCAGTAACGTCAAAGGGAGTTTGATCATTGATATCACTGGGGCCAGGATTTCACCCTTTGTGATCAACTTCAGTAGTACTACTTGAGATCCTCTACTGGGCATGGGCATAAAAACCACCTGACACTGCATAAATGCTATAGTGAATCCCATGTCTTGAAGTCAACCTTGGTGAGGCTCTGGCTTAGATGTCAGGAAGGAATAGATAGCTAGATAAGTATTCCACCCTCAGCCAAAATCTCAGCTGCTCAGCCTATGATCATCTGCCCCTTAGGTGATGAATAGCTCACAGAGTAACTACTGTACAAAGTTGACATTGCACAGTAAAGAGGGCCAGAGTGGGATAAGTTGGCTTGACTCAGCTTTCATTTACCTGCACACAAATACAATTATTTTAGTACTTAGCTAATCATGACTTGTGGGGAAAGGCTATGTTTGAGATGCACTTAGATTGAGCCACTAGAGAACTCTTCTAATGGGCAGCCTTCTGTTATTTGTCTGCTGTGAACAAACTGCAGTTTTAAGAATATCCACTGTACCATATTTGAAAGTTATATAATGTTTGTATCTTTAAAAACACGGCAGTTGATTTTTAATAATACCCCATGGAATACTTAATGTTCAAGCACTAATGGCAATTACTCAGGGGAGAAAACTAAACTGCAAAATTAACAGATTGATGAGAGAGAGAGAATATCTGAGAATTTTCAACCTCTTTTAAGAGTTCGTTCTCCCAGTCTAGTTTCATAAGAGGTTAGTATCCCCTCTAGATTTCAAGAACAGCCTCTAGCCCTTACACATGGGGCTGTGATCAGATCTCAGAACCTAAACAAGAATGGGCACGTTCACTATTTTAAAGGAACACTTAGCTAGTGCAGATGATTTAGTAGGTGGTGCTTTCTTCTCTAAATCAGTATGGAACAGGTGTGAAGGAGCACTTTGGTGCCAGAGGTGATGTCTTTTGGATGAGAAGGAAAACCATGGTAATTAAAGAACTAACGGTGCATAAGACCAGAAGTGTTACCCCAATGTCTTGGTGAAATTCCAGCTTAGGTAATTACAGAGTGCAACCTGCATTCACCCTTCAAAAGAAAAGGAGTACTTGTGGCACCTTAGAGACTAACCAATTTATTTGAGCATAAGCTTTCATGAGCTACAGCTCACTTCATCGGATGCATACTGTGGAAAGTGTAGAAGATCTTTTTATATACACACAAAGCATGAAAAAATACCTCCTCCCACACCACTCTCCTGCTGGTAATAGCTTATCTAAAGTGACCACTCTCCTAACAATGTGTATGATAATCAAGGTGGGCCATTTCCAGCACAAATCCAGGGTTTAACAAGAACGCCTGAGGGGGGGGGGGTAGGAAAAAAACAGGGGAAATAGGTTACCTTGCATAATGACTTAGCCACTCCCAGTCTCTATTCAAGCCTAAGTTAATTGTATCAAATTTGCAAATGAATTCCAATTCAACAGTTTCTCGCTGGAGTTTGGATTTGAAGTTTTTTTGTTGTAATATAGCAACTTTCATGTCTGTAATCGCGTGACCAGAGAGATTGAAGTGTTCTCTGACTGGTTTATGAATGTTATAATTCTTGACATCTGATTTGTGTCCATTTATTCTTTTACGTAGAGACAGTCCAGTTTGACCAATGTACATGGCAGAGGGGCATTGCTGGCATATGATGGCATATATCACATTGGTAGATGTGCAGGTGAACGAGCCTCTGATAGTGTGATAGATAGGCTCTGATGTTATTAGGCCCTGTGATGGTGTCCCCTGAATAGATATGTGGGCACAGTTGGCAACGGGCTTTGTTGCAAGGATAGGTTCCTGGGTTAGTGGTTCTGTTGTGTGGTATGTGGTTGCTGGTGAGTATTTGCTTCAGGTTGGGGGGCTGTCTGTAGGCAAGGACTGGCCTGTCTCCCAAGATTTGTGAGAGTGTTGGGTCATCCTTCAGGAAGGTTGTAGATCCTTAATAATGCGTTGGAGGGGTTTAGCTGGGGGCTGAAGGTGACGGCTAGTGGCGTTCTGTTATTTTCTTTGTTAGGCCTGTCCTGTAGTAGGTGACTTCTGGGAACTCTTCTGGCTCTATCAATCTGTTCCACCTTGATTATCATACACATTGTAAGGAGAGTGATCACTTTAGATAAGCTATTACCAGCAGGAGAGTGGGGTGGGAGGAGGTATTTTTTCATGCTTTGTGTGTATATAAAAAGATCTTCTTCACTTTCCACAGTATGCATCCGATGAAGTGAGCTGTAGCTCATGAAAGCTTATGCTCAAATAAATTGGTTAGTCTCTAAGGTGCCACAAGTACTCCTTTTCTTTTTGCGAATACAGACTAACACGGCTGTTACTCTGAAAGAAATCATTCACCCTTCAGTTTCACCTAGATACAGTATTCTCCTTTGCTTCCAACTCTGAATGAAACTAACCACCTATGGAGGCTCCACTCTCCCAACGTGAATGGGAGGCACTTGGAACAATAGTCCAAACAGTTCATCAGCTGACATCTTGGAATGCACTGGTTTCTGCTTATGCAGCTGTCTGGTCTACTTCCTGAACTCCACTGCACAGGATGAGTCAAGTTTGCCTCATGCCACCTGCCTGAGAAACAGCAGCATAGTTACCTATAACATGGTTACAAAACCAAACTCCTAACAGCAAGGAAACAACGAGCTGAGGACACCATCAATCTTGCACAGCCTGCACAACAAACGCATATTTCTCATCAGACAAATGCTAGTGAGCCAATTTCACAAGAAATGGGAGTTTTCACTGTGTGTCATCTGAAAAAAATCACCCACTGTTCTGGGAGAAATGCATTCACTTCTGCTTAGGGTGACCAGACATCCCGTTTTTAAAGGGACAGTCCTGTTTTTAAGCCCTCCTGCAGGTGTCCTGACTTTTTCTTTAAAATGGGCAAAATGTCCCGTGGTTTCTGTGTCCACCCCTCCCCCCCATCATATTCTTTCATCCAAGAATATTAAAGGAATTGGCACATGAAATTGCAAGCCCATTAGCAAGAATTTTTAATGAATCTGTAAACTCAGGGGTTGTACCATATGATTGGAGAATTGCTAACATAGTTCCTATTTTTAAGAAAGGGAAAAAAGTGATCCCGGTAACTACAGGCCTGTTAGTTTGACATCTGTAGTATGCAAGGTCTTGGAAAAAAATTTGAAGGAGAAAGTAGTTAAGGACATTGAGGTCAATGGTAAATGGGACAAAATATAACATGGTTTTACAAAAGGTAGATCGTGCCAAACCAACCTGATCTCCTTCTTTGAGAAAGTAACAGATTTTTTTAGACAAAGGAAATGCAGTTGATCTAATTTACCTAGATTTCAATAAGGCGTTTGATATGGTGCCACATGGGGAATTATTAGTTAAATTGGAAAAGATGGGGATCAATATGAAAATTGAAAGGTGGATAAGGAATTGGTTATAAGGGAGACTACAGTGGGTCCTACTGAAAGGAGAACTGTCAGGCTGGAGGGAGGTTACCAGTGGAGTTCCTCAGGGATCAGTTTTGGGACCAATCTTATTTAATCTTTTTATTACTGACCTTGGCACAAAAAGTGGGTGTGCGCTAATAAAGTTTGCAGATGATAGAAAGCTGGGACGTATTGCCAATTTAGAGAGAGACCAGGATATCATACAGGAAAATTTGGATGATCTTGTAAACTGGAGTAATAGTAATAGGATGAAATTTAATAGGGAGAAGTGTAAGCTTATGCATTTAGGGATTAATAACAAAAATTTTAGTTATAAGCTGGGGGTGAATCAATTAGAAGTAACGGAGGAGGAGAAGGACCTTGGAGTATTGGTTGATCATAGGATGCCTATGAGCCGCCAATGTGATATGGCTGTGAAAAGAGCTAATGCGGTCTTGGGATGCATCAGGTGAGGTATTTCCAGTTGAGATAAGGAGGTGTTAGTACTGTTATACAAGGCACTGGTGAGACCTCACCTGGAATACTGTGTGCAGTTCTGGTCTCCCATGTTTAAGAAGGATGAATTTAAACTGGAACAGGTACAGAAAAGGGCTACTAGGATGATCCGCGGAATGGAAAACCTGTCTTATAAAAGCAGACTCAAGGAGCTTGGCTTGTTTAGCCTAACTAAAAGAAGGTTGAGGGGAGATATGTTTGCTCTCTATAAATATATCAGAGGGATAAATAACGGAGAGGAAGAGGAATTATTTAAGCTCAGTACCAATGTGGACACAAGAACAAATGGATATAAACTGGCCACTAGGAAATTTAGACTAGAAATTAGACGAAGGTTTTAACCATCAGAGGAGAAAAGTTTTGGAATAGCCTTCCAAGGGAAGCAGTGGGGGCAAAAGACCTATCTGGCTTTAAGATTAAACTCGATAAGTTTATGGAGGAGATGGTATGATGGGATCACATGATTTTAGCAATTAATTGATCTTTAAATATTCATGGTAAATAGGCCCAATGGCCTGTGATGGGATGTTAGATGGGGTGGGATCTGAGTTACTACAGAGAATTCTTTCCTGGGTATCTGGCTGGTGAATCTTGCCCACATGCTCAGGGTTCAGTTGATCGCCATATTTGGGGTCGGGAAGGAATTTTTCTCCAGGGCAGATTGGAAGAGGCCCTGGAGGTTTTTCGCCTTCCTCTGTAGCATGGGACACGGGTCACTTGCTGGAGGATTCTCTGCTCCTTGAAGTCTTTAAACCATGATTTGAGGTCTTCAGTAGCTCAGACATAGGTGAGAGGTTTTTCGCAGGAGTGGGTGGGTGAGATTCTGTGGCCTGCGTTGTGCAGGAGGTTGGACTAGATGATCATAATGGTCCCTTCTGACCTTAATATCTATGAATCAGTACTTGTGGGTCCTGCTACTGGACAGATCCCTGCTTACCAGCCATCTGCCTACCAGCGATGAGTGGGGGTGGGTCCAGTGGCCGACGATGGGGATGGGTGTGCAAGGCTGGTGGCGGGGCAAAGATGCAGTGCCTGGGGCCGGCCACTCCCCCTGCTGGTCCATCAGCGCAGCCCCCGCTGCGTGCAGACTCTCAGCCAGCGGGGCCCCACCCCCCATCCTGTTTCTGGCTGGCACTGGCTGCGCGTTGTGAGCTGCGATGGCCAGTGAGTGCAGACAGGCGCTAGGCAGTGGCCAATTACGTGACTCCTCTGCTGCCCACCCATGGACCCTTTACGTGCTCCCCCTCTCACTGTCCTCTCCTTGCTTTGCTCCTTCACACCCCCTAGCCCGGCTGCTTCTCCATACCTGGCCTGGCGGGGCACATCCCACTCCCAGCACTGTGCAGAAAACCAACCCTTTGTTGGAGCGCTCAGCTCACCAACAGCCTGGCCAGCAGGCTGCTTCCTTCCCCTACTGCCTCAAGACTCTCTAGCCCAGGGCGCTGGCCAGGAGGAACCGAGCCCTTTATGTACCAAAATCCTGCACAGCTCTGGCACGAGGAAGCCTCTCCACCCCTCAGCTAAGCTCTGGAGTGGGGGGCAGGGGGAGTGATTTCTAGCCTGTTCCCACCCCAAACCTGCCGGCTGCACAGCAGCTCCTGGGGCAGGGGCTTAGCACCCTCTTCCACCCCACCCCCACCCTGCATCCCCTAGGCACCCTCCCCTGCCTCTCTGGTCAGGTTCGCTGAAGGCCCTGCAGTCAGGTTCCCTGAGCCCTGGTGCACAATGCAGCCTTAGGGCTTAACCCCTTCCTGCCCACACTGTAGCCGGAGACAACTGGGTTATGTTGGTGGCCAGCAGCAGCCTGGAGGTGTTAGCTGCCTTTATACACTGTGCCGGCAGAAAGGAACAAGCTGCTTCCAGCCACACAGGGATGGGGGAGCGGAGGGAAAGAAGAGATGAGCTCTGCAAAGACATAGGCCAGGTCATCCCTTTGCCCATCCCCCACCCCCGCGGCTGGAAGTAGCTCCTGTCCCCTCCCTCCCACAAAGTTCTGAAAGGCTGCTGATGGCCACGTTCTGGTGTGAACCCAGGCAGAAATCTGGGGAGGGGGGCATGTGACCCTGCGTGCTTCCCTCCAACGTGTTGCCTTAGGAAGATGCAGCACCAGGTACCAGGAGAGGTGGGGGACCCAGATAGGCTTGGAGGGTGGAGAGCGCTGGGCAGGGAGGGTTGGTCGGTCACCCCGTGCCCGCCCCCCATATGATGTATGGGAGTGTGTGGGTGTCACCTCACCCCGTGTGTGGGGTGGGGTAGAGGTGTATGTGTGTCATCCTCCCCGTGTGAATCCTAAAGCCTTAAAGATAAGAAGGTAAATAAAAAGAATCCCCCTACATAGTATTTCTTTTTAACAGGAGCTCAGTCAACTTGATGTTAATTTGAATATTTGTACTGCATAGTTCTCATTGATTACTGTGGAACTCACTTGAATACAAGTAATTTTACCAGGTGTCCTGTTTTCAGCATAGGGACACATGGTCACTCTACTTCTGCTCAGTAATGGGCTTGATTTTTCTGCAATAAAAATGTGACTGTCTCTATTTCAAGATAGTGGTTTATATCAAGTGAATAAAAAGTGGATTCATCATATCCTTCATCCTGAAATTTTTGCAATTTGTGCTGTCAGACTGGCACAAGAATATCTCCTCTCTCCACAGTCACAGAGCTCCTCTGACATCTGTGGCAGACGCATGCCTGGAGGGACAGCAAAGGTTTGGATTTGAGTTCTGTCATGTGGATCTGGGAGCAAAATGTACTCAGAAAAATCAATTTCACATCCAAGTATCCATAAGGCCTGACTGTCAGGGCTTTCCTCCAGTGGAAGGCATGGATCAGGCTATAGGCGGTTAGAACTGAAATAACGAAAGCCAGTCGTAATCTATGTCAGTCATTGTTACGTACAGGCCTTCATTGCATTTCACAGCATTTTCAACTATCTGTGTGTAGGGAACAGCACACAGCCACAAAATAGCACAGTGGACGTGAAGAACCCGACTGTGTCCGATGAGACTATAGGGAGGGGAACCTTGGTTAAAGGCCTTAGCCAGACAATAGTACCTTCAGCAGCACAATTCCTACGAGCACCACGCATTCTTTCAGTTCTGCTGAGAGCGCCTTGGATTGAATTGCCAGCACCACTTCCTGCGGCTCCCTTGGAGAGCTCCTTTCCGAGGCTCAGCCTTGTTTAGTTGGAGAGCTAATGAGCTCCCAGCCCAAGCCCCTATGCCTTCAGACTCTTCCCCGAATATATGGACCAGAATCCGAACTACACACCCAGCCCCAGATATTTCTGCCCCTCCATTCAAAGGACCATGCACTTCCCTAATTAACTCATTAGGGTTAGTACAGTGCTGAGAAAATATAAATCACTGTTTCAATGCCAAGTATCAGAGTAGCAGCCGTGTTAGTCTGTATCAGTAAAAAGAATGAGGAGTAGTTGTGGCACCTTAGAGACCTACACTAGGACTTTAGGTCGAATTTAGCAGTGTTAAATTGATGTAAACCTGCACCCATCCACACGATGAAGCCCTTTATTTCGACTTAAAGGGCTCTTAAAATCGATTTCCTTACTCCACCCCTGACAAGTGGATTAGCGCTTAAATCGGCCTTGCTGGCTCGAATTTGGGGTACTGTGGACACAATTCGACGGTATTGGCCTCTGGGAGCTATCCCAGAGCGCTCCATTGTGACCGCTCTGGACAGCACTCTCAACTCAGATGCACTGGCCAGGTAGACAGGAAAAGAACCGCGAACTTTTGAATCTCATTTCCTGTTTGGCCAGCGTGGCAAGCTGCAGGTGACCATGCAGAGCTCATCAGCAGAGGTGACCATGATGGAGTCCCAGAATTGCAAAAGAGCTCCAGCATGGACCGAACGGGAGGTACGGGATCTGATTGCTGTATGGGGAGAGGAATCCGTGCTATCAGAACTCTGTTCCAGTTTTCGAAATGCCAAAACCTTTGTCAAAATCTCCCAGGGCATGAAGGACAGAGGCCATAACAGGGACCCGAAGCAGTGCCGCGTGAAACTTAAGGAGCTGAGGCAAGCCTACCAGAAAACCAGAGAGGCGAACAGCCGCTCCGGGTCAGAGCCCCAAACATGCCGCTTCTATGATGAGCTGCATGCCATTTTAGGGGGTTCAGCCACCACTACCCCAGCCATGTTGTTTGACTCCTTCAATGGAGATGGAGGCAACACGGAAGCAGGTTTTGGGGACGAAGATGATGATGATGATGATGATGAGGTTGTAGGTAGCTCACAGCAAGCAAGCGGAGAAACCGGTTTTTCTGACAGCCAGGAACTGTTTCTCACCCTGGACCTGGAGCCAGTACCCCCTGAACCCACCCAAGGCTGCTTCCTGGACCCGGCAGGCGGAGAAGGGACCTCCGGTGAGTGTACCTTTTAAAATACTATACATGGTTTAAAAGCAAGCATGTGAAAGGATTACTTTGCCCTGGCATTCGCGGCTCTCCTGGATGTACTCCCAAAGCCTTTGCAAAAGGTTTCTGGGGAGGGCAGCCTTATTGCGTCCTTCATGGTAGGACACGTTACCACTCCAGGCCAGTAACATGTACTCGGGAATCATTGTACAACAAAGCATTGCAGTGTATGTTTGCTGGCGTTCAAACAACATCCGTTCTTTATCTCTCTGTGTTATCCTCAGGAGAGTGAGATATAATTCATGGTCACCTGGTTGAAATAGAGTGCTTTTCTTCAGGGGACACTCAGAGGAGTCTGGTCCTGCTGGGCTGTTTACTTGTGGCTAAACAGAAATGTTCCCCGCTGTTAGCCACGGGGATGGGGGAGGGTTGAGGAGGTAGCCACATGGTGGGGGGGAGGCAAAATGCGACCTTGTAACAAAAGCATATGTGCTATGTATGTAATGTTAACAGCAAGGTTTACCCTGAAAGAGTGTAGCCACTGTTTTATAAAATGTGTCTTTTTAAATACCGCTGTCCCTTTTTTTTCTCCACCAGCTGCATGTGTTTCAATGATCACAGGATCTTCTCCTTCCCAGAGACTAGTGAAGCTTAGAAAGAAAAAAAAACGCACTTGAGATGAAATGTTCTCCGAGCTCATGCTGTCCTCCCACGCTGACAGAGCACAGACAACTGCGTGGAGGCAAATAATGTCAGAGTGCAGGAAAGCACAAAATGACCGGGAGGAGAGGTGGTGGGCTGAAGAAAGTAAGTGACGGGCTGAACACAGGGCTGAAGCTCAAATGTGGCGGCAGCGTGATGAGAGGAGGCAGGATTCAATGCTGAGGCTGCTGGAGGACCAAACCAGTATGCTCCAGTGTATGGTTGACCTGCAGCAAAGGCAGCTGGAGCACAGACTGCCACTACAGCCCCTGTGTAACCAACCACCCTCCTCCCCAAGTTCTATAGCCTCCACACCCAGACGCCCAAGAACGCGGTGGGGGGGCCACTGGCGAACCAGCCACTCCGCCACAGAGGATTGCCCAAAAAAAAGAAGGCTGGCATTCAATAAATTTTAAAGTTGTAAACTTTTATATGCTGTGTGGCATTTTCCTTCCCTCCTCCACCACCCCTCCTGGGCTACCTTGGTAGTCATCCCCCTATTTGTGTGATGAATGAATAAAGAATGCATGAATGTGAAGCAACAATGACTTTATTGCCTCTGCAAGCGGTGATCGAAGGGAGGAGGGGAGCGTGATTAGCTTACAGGGAGGTAGAGTGAACCAAGGGGCGGGGGGTTTCATCAAGGAGAAACAAACAGAACTTTCACACCGTAGCCTGGCCAGTCATGAAACTGGTTTTCAAAGCTTCTCTGATGCGTACCGCGCCCTCCTGTCTATTTCTTGTTTTGATCCACTCCATCTATCTTTTACATCTTTGGCTGGCAGCAGACGGTGCAGAAGGACTGCTAGCCATCCACATCTCATGGCTGCTCGGCAGAAGATGGTACAGTATGACTGCTAGCCATCCTCATCTCTTGCCTGCCCGGCAGAAGATGGTACAATATGACTGCTAGCCATCCTCATCTCTTGCCTGCCCGGCAGAAGATGGTACAGTATGACTGCTAGCAATCCGTATCGCCTGCCTGCTCACCATAAGACAGTTCAATAGGACTGACTGCAGGACTAAAGAGAATGACCTGGTCAAGTCACTCCAAATTTAGTCCCTGCGCCCATGTCTGCCCAGGCGCTCCCAGCTGACGTGGCCAGGAGCACCTCGGACACGACGAGGACGGCTACCAGTCGTATTGCACCATCTGCTGCCAGAAGGCAATGGGTTGCTGCTACTGTGTAGCAATGCTGTACCACGTCTGCCAGCACCCAGGAGACATATGGTGACGGTTACCTGAGCGGGCTCTATGCTTGCAGTGGTATGGCGTCTGCACAGGTAACTCAGGAAAAAAGGCGCGAAACGATTGTCTGCCCTTGCTTTCACAGAGGGAGGGAGGGAACGGGGGCCTGACGATATGTACCCAGAACCACCCGCGACAATGTTTTAGCCCCGTCAGGCATTGGGATCTCAACCCAGAATTCCAATGGGCAGCGGAGACTGCGGGAACTGTGGGATAGCTATCCACAGTGCAACGCTCCGGAAGTCGACTGTAGCCTCGGTACTGTGGAAGCACTCCGCCGAGTTAATGCACTTAGAGCATTTTCTGTGGGGACACACACACTCGAATATATAAAACCGATTTCTAAAAAACCAACTTCTATAAATTCGACCTTATTCCATAGTGTAGACATACCCTAACACATTTATTTGGGCATAAGCTTTCGTGGGCTAAAACCCACTTCATCGGATGCATGCAGTGGAAAATACAGTAGGAAGATAGATATATACACACACAGAGAACATGAAAAATGGGTGTTGCCATACACACCATAATGAGAGTGATCAATTAAGGTGAGCTATTATCAGCAGGAGAAAAAAGCCTTTTGTAGTGATAATCAGGATGGCCCATTTCCAACAGTTGACAAGAAGGTGTGAGTAACAGTAGGGGGAAAATATAAGCATGGGGAAATAGTTTTACTTTGTGTAATGACCCATCCACTCCCAGTCTTTATTCAAGCCTAATTTAATGGTGTCCAGTTTGCAAATTAATTCCAATTCAGCAGTCTCTCGTTGGAGTCTGTTTCTGAAGTTTTGTTGTTGTAATATTGCCACTTTTAGGTCTGTAATTGAGTGACCAAGGAGGTTGAAGTGTTCTCCGACTGGTTTTTGAATGTTATAATTCTTGATGTCTGATTTGTGTCCAGTGATTCTTTTATGGAGAGACTGTCCGGTTTGGCCAGTGTACATGGCAGAGGGGCACTGCTGGCACACGATGGCATATATCACATTGGTAGATGTGTGTTATATTGATAAGGGTACTATACCTCTAGATGCAGCTCATCCTGGGTGTGCATCAAAAGCAGCATAAGGCTCAAAAAGCATATGCCGAGTGAGTAATATGAACCTATTCCAGATAATGAAACAGCCCATGTTATTCCTTAATGGACTTTCCCCCACTTCTCACCAGTCAAGCACCCCAATGAATGAAAATTTCACTGAATGAGTCTGTCACTGACTAGAGTAGATGCCAATCACTTTGAGATGGGGGAAGACTAGGAGGGAGATCGTCTCCCCATTTAAGGCAGTGGTAAAGCTCCCATTGACTTCAGTGGGAACAGGATATCATCCTGGGTGTTTCTGGAGCCCATACCAGAGATGGTGCTTCTAGGATGTTTATATCCTAGAGTGAGTGAATCAGTTTGGATAAAATGAAAAACACATCTGAATCTTCATCCAAAGTTTAAGCCCAAAGCTCTGATGAGTTTCAGAAATGTTTGGATCATGTATATGTCTGGAGCCATCCCTTCCTGGTTTTTCCAAGGGCTGGAACTACTAGGAGAAAGGCTATTTGTGAGCCAACCAAAACCAGCAAGTGCTGGTGGGGCCCAAACCTGCTCCCATCAAAGACAATAGTAAAGCTCTCATTGTCTTGAACTGGATCAGGATCAGTCTCTCTTAGGTATTTCTCTGGTCCCCATTCCCTTCATATCTAAGCGCCTCTCAATTTTTAATGTATTTATCCTCACATACCATTGTGAGGCAGGGCCATGCTATTTTCCCCATTGCACAGATGGGGAATTGAGGCCCAGGAAGACTAAAGCCCAGATGCTCAGCGGTAGGTAGGCACCTATTTCCCCTTGAAATCAATGGTGCCTAAATAGTTTTGAGGATCTGGGCCTAAATGACTTGCCCAATGTCACACAAGAAGTCTGTGGCAGAGTACGGGCTTGAACCCAGGTCTCTCAAGGACTAGGCTACTCCCTAACAACTGGACCTGCCTTCCTTAGGATCAGGACCCTAGTGAGATAAATCTGGTCCCATATTTCCAGTTTAATCTGCTGATTAAAGAGTGTGGTTAAGTAGACAATGCTTACCTGAACTCAGCTGCTAAACCCTTTAAATGAGAGCTGAGCACACCTCAGAAGAGCTGGCATAGATCCTGTCACCCTTATTAGTGTTGACTTCATTTGGGAGTTTTGTTTGAATGAGGACTTCAGGATTTAACCTAATGTTGGAAAACTAGGATGAAACAGCACAGACCATCTAGCAAGTGTTAATTTGAATCAAATGGCAACATTTGAATAATTGCAACATTTAAAGTTGGGGATTACAAGAGACCTAAGAGGCAGGCACCCTAACCCATAACTATCCACTTGATAATGTATGATAGCAGAACCCCACAGCACAAATTGATTCTTGTTAATTTTGAGATGTTTCTGTGAATAAATCCCCTAGGTGAAAATGTTTCCACCTCTCTTTAAATACTGCTGTGGAAACAACCCCCCTGACCAAACCTTGGGAATCAGTGAGGATACAATATTTTACAGAAAACAGCAGGTTAGACCATTCCATCTACTCCCATCCTCCTGCTAATTTATACTGCACTTATCACTGCTGTTTAGGTTTAATTAAGAAAGCAGAATGACTCCTGTTTTTATCATCTGTTGTCTCAGTGAACAGAGTCTGAGTGCTCCAAGGTTCCCAAGCAATCTCAGTCCGACACGCCGTTTAATCAGCCCAGAGTAGAAAGCTAGAAATGAGAAGCAAATAGCTGGAAATCAGATGACACTAGTATCTGAAGCATGGTGAATATCTCAGGACAGATTGCTGGCACAGTAGGTAGCTTACCCCTTGAAGCAACCTATCCAAGGGGTGTCATCAAACAAAGAGCCAGTGATAAAATCAGAACACATGATCAACTCTTTAAATAGTTTGTATAGACGTAAAACAACTGAGGGGAGGAAGGCAGAAACTCAGAGAATGAAGGAACTGGAAGCTGGTGCCAAACTGAAGTTACGCACTTTAAAACAATCTGTGTCTAGCATATTCAGATGCAGGAATGGTATTTTTTGAGTTAGAGGTGTTTGGCTTATTGATTAATTCTTATTCTTTTTTCCCATGGGGTAAATGGAAAACCAGATGGGTGACAGAATACATATTTCTGGAATTCTCAAAACATCCTGCACTGCTGACATTATTCTTTCTGGTATTTTTGCTTATTTACACCATTATCCTTGTGGGGAACATTATGATCATTATGATAATCACAGGTGACTCTGGTCTTCACACCCCTATGTACTTTCTTCTCTGTAACATGTCCCTCATAGACCTCTTCTATATATCCACTACTATCCCTAAAATGTTGGTGAACTTCCTCCACGAGACAAAGACCATTTCCTGTGCTGGGTGTATGGCACAAATCTTTTTTCTCATTACATCATCTGGTTCAGAACGGGTCTTCTTCACCACCATGGGTTATGATAGATACATTGCTATATGCCCCCCTTGCTTTATACAGTCACTATGAACAGGAGAATCTGTCTACAGCTGGCTGCTGGATCCTGGGCATGTGGCTTTCTAAATTCGCCCTTCCACTCTCTTCTGATGTCTGCTCTGTCATTTTGTCGGCTAGATGGTATTAGCCATTTCATGTGTGACGTGCGCCCTCTTTTGGAGCTGTCCTGCACTAGTACTGCCCTGAACAAAGCTGTTCTGCATGCAGCCATTGTGTTCATTGGCATCAGACCCTGCTTCTTCACTGTGGTTTCCTACATCTGCATCATCCAAGCCATCCTCCAAATCTACTCCACTGAGGGCAGACACAAGGCCTTCTCCACCTGTACCTCCCACCTTACCATCCTTGTTATGTATTACAGCATGGCTCTGTTTAATTATAACCAGTCCCGCTTGGGCTACTCACTGGGTATAGACATCCTGGTCTCTGCTCTGTATTGCATTCTAATGGCCATGCTAAACCCAGGGCCGGCTCTAGGATTTTTGCTGCCCCAAGCAAAAAAAATTTGTGGCCCCGGCCCGGCCCCAACTCCGCCCCTTCCCCAAATCCCCGGCCCCGCCTTCTCCTCCCATTGCTTCCTGCGCCTCCCCCCCCTCACGACCCCCCGCCCTAGCTCACCTGCGCTCCGCCTGCTCCCCTGAACACGCCACCGCTCCCTCTCAGGCTTGCCACGCGAAACAGCTGTTTGGCGCGCGGCAAGCCTGGGAGAGAGGGGGGAGAAGCAGAGCGGTGGCGGCGGGCTCAGGGGAGCAGGTGGAGGCGGAGTGGAGGTGAGCTGGGGCAGCAGGGGGCATATTTCTAGCCAGGGGCAGCATGGCTGCCGCCAGAATGCCACCCCTAGAAATGTGCCGCCCAAGCACCTGCTTGTTTTGCTGGTGCCTAGAGCCAGCCCTGGCTAAACCCCATCACATACAGCCTATGGAATCAGGAGGTGAAAGGCAGCTCTGGGGAAAACAGTCAATGGAAAACATGCCTCTAAGCGAACATGAGACATTGGCAGGGAGTGAGTCTGAGAGCAGCAAAATGGCTGTACGTTGGCAGAGCCCATGGGAAGCACTACCTGGGATCCAGAACTCTTCCACACTCTTCCTTGCTCTGCCCAATGGCTTACTGTACCACGCTGAAAAAAAAAAAATCACAGAGCATTTCTGACTAACAGGCCACAAACTGCTCTGAGTGTCTGTTTCTTCAGCTGTGAAACAGGGATAATGAAATATCCCCATGTTTGGAGATCCTTGGAGGTAAGGTGCTATGTAAGCGCAAAATAGTATTGTTATTCCTCTTGATCCTCCCTCGAGCTGCCTTGGATCTCAGCTTTTGGGCCCAGAACTTAATCACTCTGGGATTTATGTACTGTACCAGATATAAATGAAGCCAGTGAATTATAATCGCTAAACAACTGACGTAATTGCCAGAAAGAGGATAAAATTTAAATCTAACAGAGTGGTGCTTTGGTGCATAAGTGACTTTGCCACATATGTACTGATGTTAGACATGAAGCAGATATGAGGCTGTTCACAGGAAATGTATGAGCAAGATTTGCGGCTGATTAATGACTGCTGATGTGTGTGTTTGCAGTTATAACTTTCTGTAGATTTTATCATTTAATGGCCTGCTCCTGCTCCATTGAAGTAAATGGCCAAACTCTCTTTGCCCTGAACAAGTGCAGACTCTATCTATAGATATCAAGGTTCTTGCACACTGTCCTCGGTCCACACCCACCAAGACTCCTAACTTCCATTTGTAAATCAGGGCAATTCATCAAGGAAGACTTCAAGATTTTTCTTATTCAAATAAGAAAAAAAGAACATTAAAAATGCATACAGTTAAAGACAAACTATGTATTGCTGAGGAAACTGGACTTGTAGGTTAAGGCACAGGTCTGGGAGATCAGTAGAAGCTAGAAACTCAGCACCTTTAAGGATCTGGCCCCAAGTGCCTTATTTATGTTAATGTATTTATCCTCACATCAATACTGTGAGCTAGGGAAGCATCATCTTTATTTTACAGATGGGAAAACTGAGGCACAGAGAGAGTAAATACCTTCACTATGGCGACACACAATCCAAGCTAAGTAGAAAAGGGATTGACTTTAAATATTATCTATCTTTGACTATGAATGGGATAGCAACTGAAGGTTAAGCAAGTGATTATTGGGGTGATGTTTAATTTGGAGAGGTACATTAGTTTTAAAAAAAAAAAAAAAAAAAAAACACCAAGCCTGTGTTACCCCCTGGAATCAATTCCATTTTGTTTAGGAAAAAATAAAAATCAAACAGAACTGGATCAAAAAGGGAACTCTCCACATTTGATGTGGGGATACTCTCTGGCGTAAACTTTTAGAGTAGTGGTATTCAATGTTCTGCATAGTAACATCCTATTAGAGATCATCTCATGAACAGTGCCCCACCCTGTCATCTGAGTGCAGACCATGTCCCCACCCACTCAAGGACTCATTTGCTATTGCACAGTGCCCCCCTAGCAAATACAGCAACTGCTAACATGCAGCTTTCACTGGGATCTCTAGCATAAGCTGTAGGAGAAAGTGAGCAGAAGAGCCAGGGTGCCTGTAAAGAAGCACCAGGAACCAAAGAGGTGGAGCCAGCATCATGTGACTTCACAGCTGTCAGTGGCCCACCAGTAAGTGGTCCATATAATCACTGGTCCACACCTCAGCTTGAAAAGTGCCTTTTTAGAGTAGTTACAGGATGAGCAAATATCCAACCCCATACTGTACAGATCACAAGACAGTTCCTGAAATCTAAGCATGATAAAACTTCTACACAAAAAGGACTCCTCTGATGTACAGCTAGCTCTTTCCTGGCTTAGAGTTCCACCATGCAACTCCTGTCAAAATGGCTGGGGCTGAAAGAATCTCATAATCTCCTGGGAAGGAGGGAGGAGAAGCCGAGCGGCGGCGTGGTTGGGGGGAAGCGGCGGTGGTGGAGCGGAGGCGAGCTGGGGCGGGGAGCAGTTCCTCTACCCCCCCAGTTACTTCCTGCGCTCCCCCACCCCAGCTCACCTCCACTCCGCCTGCTCCCCTGAATGCGCTGCCTCTCCCTCGCCTGAGAGGGAGGAGGGAGAAGTGGAGCGGCAGCGTGTTCAGGGGAGCAGAAGTGAGCTAGGGTGAGCGGGGGGCGCCACAGGAAGCAATGCGGTGGGGGGGAAATACGCACATCCTGGGGAGGAGGCGGAGCCGGGGATTTGGGGAAGGGGTTGGAAAGGGGTGGAGTTGGGGTGGAGCTGGGGGAGGGGGGGCATGAAAAAAAAACGGCCGGGGGGGGATTTTTTTGCTTGGGGCAGCAACAATCCTAGAGCCGGCCCTGCTTGAGTCACATTTTTCAAGCTTATCTCCACAGCCAGGAGGGCTCCACCCTTTTCTCATTTAGAATGGAAGCCCAGATTCTCCCATAATCACCTGACTACAGGAGCGAGATGTGACACTTCCTGGTGGTACCCAGGTTTGTGAGGCACCTCAGTAGCACCTGCCCTTAGCATGAAGAAGCCTTGTCTGTGCCTGCCAGGGTTCAGCTCCCCAATGCCACTGGCCACAGGCAACACAAGCACTCCCCTCTAGACCAGCGGTTCTCAAACTGTGGGTCGGGATCCCAAAGTGGGTCACCACCAACTTTGAATGGGGTCACCAGGGCTGGCTTATAGTTGCTGGGACTTGGGGATGAAGCCTGAGCCCCACTACCCAGGGCCGACACCAAAGAATGAGACTTCAGGGCAGTGGGACTTGATTGGGCTCAGGCTTTGATCCCCCATCCTGGGGTCATGAAGTAATTTGTTGTCAGAAGGGGCTCACAGTGTAATGAAGTCTGAGAACCCTTGCTCTAAACCTGTAAAGGCTCTGCTGTCTCTCTACAGGTAAGCAACCGGCACACTAACCCCTGGGCCCTCTGACCATCTCCCTGGAGCGTCCAGGCCCTGGACCCAATATTCACAGGTTCACTGCTTCCAGAGGAACAGTACACCCTAGCTTGCCAGTTCCTCCTCAGATCACTGCTTCACTTACCTCACAGCACTTAGATATGTTTATAGTAAAATCAAGTATTAGTTTATTTAACAATGCTCAGAGATTCAAGTAGTCGTAAGTAGAAGTATTGGAAACAAATGCTTACATAACACTTTCTATAGCCTAGAGTTAATTAACCAGGTTCTCTTGTGTCTCAAAGTCCTTGCAAGGTTTTACACCCAGGCTTGGCTGTGACCCTCCTTTCATGTGGCAAACATACTATCCATACTAGTAGGATAGGATAGGATAGACATACTAGCCATTTGTCTTCTAGCCGATGGACCCCATGTGTTTCCTTGCACCTCACGATATACAACTATCCCTTGTCTTTATTCATAAGCAGGCCACCCAGCCTGCTGCTTGTTGGTTTCTGTAGAGTTCACAATCTGTTCTTTTGTCTATGGCTCAGTATGCAAACAGGCAGAAAATGCACAAAACACAAATTACCAGACAGGGAGATGGATGTCTGTTATGTCCTGCCTGAAAGGAACAGCTCTGAGGTTGTCACCTCCTGGTGACGTGCCTTAACTCCAAGATCTTAAGAATATAATTTTTTGTAAAGCTACATAACTCCTTCAATATTATCTGTACATGAATATCCCAATGGTTATGACGAACAGTGGGCTACTAGCTCTTGGTAGAGACTTCTCATGCCACCTTTTGGAGAACTATTATGCAGATAGCTGACCCAGGGATGGGGGATCCTGTAAAACCCTATGTGCCCCATGTCCCCTGCCCATTTGGCACCAAGGAGTTCCAGGGGCTTTAGGGCGGGGGAAAAAAACAAACCAACCTTCCAAATATCAGGAGTGCAGCTAAATTTGTGAGAGCCCGCAAAGCTCCTGTTGGGTGTGGAACCAATGTGGGGGTCCCGACATAGGGGCAGGTTTGGAGAGGCGAGGGTCACAACAGAGGGAGTAAGTTTGGGGTGGGATCACAAGAGACCAGATTCTGAGGCAGCTGGGCAGGGTGTCAAGTGAAGGGACTCAGGTTTTGGGGGTAGGTAGGTTTCTGTGGAGTACTATGGGTTTCATGGGGTTCTTTGGGGGGGGGGTTATAGAAACTATTCTAGGCTAGTCTCCTGGGGGCAGCTGGGAGGGGGCATTATGAGGGGTTTAATGGGGGCAGGGTTTGGGGTATGAAGAAGCCTCTCGCTGTCACACGTTGCCCCCTATGGTCAATTTGCGGCTGAGCAAAGCCCCCCGCCCGGCCGCCAGCCTCCTGCCTGGCCTCAGCGGGCGCTGGCGGCCGCGATAGGGCCGGGCTGACACTAGGTGGCGCACAACCCTCAGCTAGTTCCTCTCTCTCTCTCTCTCTCTCTCTCTCTCGTCACGTGACATGACCCATTCTCATGTGATCTTCCGGCCCGCTCAAAATGGCGGGCTCCACGCTGGCGACGGGGTGCGCGGCCCGGAGTTGGGGGAGCCGGCGGCGGTGGCGGCCGCGGCCTGTGGCTGTTCTCGCCGCCTCCTTGGCGCTGCTCAGCTGGCTCCGCACAGCGCACGGCGGCAGCGACGGGGGGTGAGTCTCTGGCCTCCCGGCTGGGCAGCTGGTCCGACCAGCCCAGGTGTCGAGGCTGGGGAGGGAGCACACCCGGCCCGCTGGTAATCCTGGTCCAGTGTCCCCATCCCCGCCAACCAGCAACCCCGGCCAGTTCCCCTCGCCACCCCTTTTCCCTCCCCCACTAATAAACTCAGCCCAGTTCCCCCTTTCCCCCAAACCATCTACCCCTCCCCCTGTAGTGCTCTCATGGGGGCCATCTTAACAGCATTTTCTGTTCATGGCACGTGCTGTCCCTGCATTCCACCCCCACACCCCGTGTCTAGTTTGTTCCCCTAAATCAGTGGTTCTCAAACTTTTGTACTGGTGACCCCTTTCACAGAGCAAGCCTCTGAGTGCGACCCCCCCCCTTATAAATTAAAAACACTTCTTTTATATATTTAACACCATTATAAATGCTGGATGCAAAGCAGGGTTTGGGTGGGAGGCTGACAGCTCACAACCAGCGTTCTCTCTAATTTTTGACAGGCCGAGTGCGCAAAAAATTTCTTCTGTGCAAATTTTTGTGCGCACAGTGTTTCACTGTGTGCTTGGGCTTTAGGATCTGTGTATGCGCACACAGCTTTGAGGGAACAGTGCTCACGACCCTCCCATGTAATAATCTCACGACCCTCTGAGGTGTCCTGACCCCCAGTTTGAGAATCCCTGCCCTAAATGGTGCGGCGGGGGGGTATCTCGGCCGACCTGCACCTTTCACAGGGTCTAGGGAACAAACTTTGCGGTACTTACTACTTGTGGGAAGTCCTGTCTCCGATGCGACATGCACTTAGAGGGAAAATGAACTTTTAGCAGATCTCCCCATGTCCAAACTGCTCTAAACTGGTTTAACCTGACCTTAGTGTGTAGGAGCAAAAACATAACACATCCCCTGCTTGTGGAGCCACAGCATAAACAAAGCAAGCAAGAGAGACAGAACAGCCATTGAAAAGAAAGATTCCTGGAAATGAGACTATGACTATTATGGTCTAGAAGCTAAGTACTGTACTTTGTTGTTTGTCTACACTAGGAAAGAGAGAACATGCCAGGAAAGAAACATTTGAGTGTTTTAGCTTTTATAGTCATGCCAATAGTTGATTATTACCTAGCCTCCTTTCAGAAATTATTTCCACTCAGTTATGCCCCATATACATTGATGACAAACCTGGACTAGGGCAACAATCGAACACCTATGACAGCTAGCACAACTATTCTATAAGCATAGACCAGGGTTTTGGGAGTCTGAAGAAACAGTGAGCTATGTATAATTCCTTTATATTATGTTTTTTCTAGGGGTGTGTCTACACTTAAAACCCTGCATCAGTGCAGCTGCAATCCCATCAGTGTAGTTACTCTACCTCCCCAAAAGGCAGTAGCTATGTTGGCGGGAAAAGGTCTCCCGGTGTCATAAGTGCTATCTACACGGGCTTAGGGCGGTATAATCAAGTTGTCTGAGATGTGGATTTTACACACCCCTGATTATGCTAATAAAGGTCTATAATGTAAACAAGACCTAACTGTCTTGGGTATTCAAGACAGGATTTCCTTGTATCAGTTACCTAATATTTCAGAGTTAATTTCCACTGTGCAACTCTCCTGGTAATGTCTTTTTTAATATAGTTAGTGACCGATATTCATATGTGGTAACCTCAGAAAAATATAAGGTGTGTTTGTGGCAGATATTATTCCTTTTGTCTCATGCTAAAGGCAACACAAAGTAACAACCTATTTACTAACGAGTAAAGAATTTGGAATCCAGTTTTAGTGGTGTCCATCTATCAAAGCATGTGGAACACAAGAGACTGTTTAAAAAAAAAAAAAAAGTTACATCACAGCCCCCTTCTGAGTTCAGCAAATCCTTTTATCCTGGGCATCTCCCACATCACCTGTTCCGCTCCGCCCCGCCCCACTCATCTTGTCAACAGTGCTTTATCTAAGCCAGGATGGGCAAACTTTTTGGCCCAAGGACCAATTTGGGGTTGCGAAACTGTATGGAGGGCCTGGTAGGGAAGGCTGTGCCCCCGCCCCCTATCCACCCCCTCCCACTTCCCGCCCCCTGACTGCCTCCCTAGGAATCCCCGACCCATCTGACCCCGCCCCCCTGCTCCTTGTCGCCTGATCACCCCCTCCTGGGACCCCTGCCCCTAACGGACCCCATCCCCTATCCAACCCCCCCGTCCCCTGACTGCCCCACCCCCTATCCACAGCCCTGCCTCCCGACAGGCCCCCTGGGACTACCACGCCTATCCAACTGCTCCCCATCTCCTGACCGCCCCCTGAACTTCCGCCCCATCCAACAGCTCCCTGGGTCCTCCTGCCCCTCATCCAACCCGCCCCCCCTCCTTCCGCCAGCTCTCTGATCCCTTACCATGCTGCTCAGAGCACCAGGACTGGCTTATCGGAAAGCCTGGGAGATAAGCGGGTGCAAGCCGTGCTGCCCTTGTGGCGGCTTGGCTGCGGGGAAGGAGAGACAGCGGGGGCTGGGGGCTAGCCTCCCCGGCTGAGAGTTCAGGGGCTGGGCAGGACGGTCCCGCGGGCCGGATGTGGCCCGTGGGCTGTAGTTTGCCCAGCTCTGATTTAAGCTCTTTAGGAAAACTCTCATTGTTGCACGAACAGCTGCAATAGAAGCCCTAGTATATACAGGGTGCAGGTATGTTTGCCACTGTGACATCTAGGCCTGCTCTGATCATTTAAATGATGCATAGTTTAAAAATACCTGTCCCCTGCCTATGCCAGCACTCCCACTGCTGGTACTGCAATAGTGACAGCAAAATGGTGCTGGTTTCCTTAGTAGATAAGAGCTTAGGGACTTGAGACATGGGTTCTGTTCACTGCTCTGCCATGTACTTTCTGTGTGACCTTGGGCAAGACACTTAATCTGCTCTATACTTCAGAAGTTTTACTATCATAACTATGTTGGTTTAAAAGAGAGGAAAAAAAAAAATCACACTCCTAATCAGCACAGTTATGCCAGCAAAGCCCTAGCGTAGATGTAGTTATGCCAGTACAAGATGCTTTATAGCAGTATAGCTTAGTTCACTTAGCCGAATTGGAATAAGCTGTACCAATATACCACCATAGTTGCATGGATTGAAGGTGGGGAGAGGACGGGGTCGCCACTTTAACTATGCCAGCAAAGTTAAAAGTGGCAAAAGTTTTAAGTGTAGACAAGACCTTAGTGTCTCTGGGTATGTCTACATAGGCTGCAGGAGTGAGTGTCCCAGCTCAGGCCAATAGACCTGGGTTTGCATTGGTGCTGTAAGAATAGCTGTGTAGACAGCGCTTTGAAGTTGTGACTCAGGCTGGAGCTCGGGCTTGAAGCCCACTCCCTCCTTAGGCTTCAGAGTCTGAATTGTAAGTTCAAGCTGCTGGCTACACGCTTGTTTTTAGAGCACCAGTGAGAGCCCTGCAAGCCCAAGTCTGTCAACCCGGGCTGGGAGGCTTGCTGCCACGGCCTGTGCCTCGGTTCCATCTGTAAGATGAGGATAGGAGCACTCCCCTTGCAGGGATATCGTGAGGCTAAACCCATTGAAAAGACTGTGAGGTGCTTAGAGGGTCCTGTAAGTAGCTTAGACAGACAGACGGAAAACAGACCAGCTGGTTGAATGAGAACTAGATTTCACAATCTCACCCATCGCTTCATTTCAGGAGTTCATTAAATGACGACTTGTTATTGCCATATCCTCCTTCCTACCATGGTCCTCGTCACCATCACAGGTACGTCAGAGATTGTCAAGCTGTTGTGCATGGCAACGTAACACATGAAACTTGGTCCAGCAACACTAGCATCGAACTCCCCATGACTACGACAAGAGGATTCGTGTCTTACTTCCCGCCAGAGGGCGTGATGCAAAGGGAAGTCTATGGCCACTTTACTTTTGTGAGCAACCCCCTGAGAACCTTCTCTGTGTTAGAGCCTGGCAGCTTGGGAGGTTGCAATTCAAGCCTTCGGTCCACTGTGATAGAAACTGCAAGACGTGGCAAGTGCCTAGTGGCCCAAAATGGTGGCTACTTTGACATGGTCACCGGAGAATGCCTTGGGAACGTTGTGAGCGATGGAAGGCTGGTGAGAAATGCCAGGGGTGTGCAGAATGCGCAGTTTGGCATCAGGAAGGACGGCACCATGGTGTTTGGGTAAGGATCTGGGCGCTTTTCTGTGCCATTTTCTTGTCTCAAAAGGCTCAGTATAAACATTAAGGCAGAAAGTGCCCCCCTTAGGAACTGGCTTCTGGACCTTCCCCTACTATAACAATGGGGATTTTTAATCCCGTACATTATAGAATGGCCCTCTTGGCCTGATCTCAGACATTACGTCTCCTTATTGAAAGGAAGCACTGGCAGTGTGATCTATCAGAGCAGCTTGGTAGAAAGACCCTGATATTTTTCCAGGGCTGAATGTAGCCTATCAAGATCAATACTAGGGCTTCATGTAGTCACCCAGCAGCTTCATTTTTTTTTTTTAAATTACTGTTTTACATTGTTGGATGGACAAAAGGGATATTAAAGCTTTGCAGAAATAGTTCTGTTTCCCTGGAATACCGTGCAGATAAAGGATCATATTTACAGACTGTTCCAAACAACCGTCATTTTTGCGTGTGCAATTTCTGTATTATGCATTGCATAGGCAACTGATTAGGCATACACCAAGAGAACCATTTTCTCCTCTGTCTGTAATGTACACCTGTGTACACAGAAGTTGTGTGACTATCACTTTTACATACAATTAATTGTAGGGAAAACAGAGCCCATCTATTAAAAAAAGTGATGCATGCCTAGGCACTATGAAGGCTTTCCCGATCTTGCGCTGGTTCATTTAACCTTGATACCCTGTGGTCTATTGAAGAGTGAGATTTATCTTTTTAATTCAGGGCTTTGTAGTTCAGTTGGACATTTTTCCAAAAGATCTGCTCTAGAAATCATTTTGGAAAGGTTCTCTGGCCTGCAATCTACAATAGGTCAGGCTAGACAATCACAATGGAACCTTCTGGCCTTGGAATCTGAATTTATGAATCACTAGTCTTGGAGCCAGTGACTCATAATTTCTACACATGGCTCTGCTCCAGACTCCCCTTTCTGACCTTGGGCAAGTCCCTTAGGTGCTGAATTTGCAGTGGCGCTGAATACCCCCAGTTCGTTGATTTCCTCTATGCTTGTGAGTGCTTGGTACCTCAGGAAATGAGGCCCTTAGCTTGCCACTGCCTCAGTTTCTCACCAATCAAAAGGGGATAATGCTCACCTCCCAGGAGAGTGGTGAGAATCAGTGTTCGTAAATATCAGATATTAAACTTACAAATTAGACTTTCCCTCTTCATAAATATGTTGAAAGTTGCAGATTTTCAAGTACATGGTGCATTATATCCAGCACAGATAGTAAAGGGTAGTAAAATAGTCTTCCAAAATACACTTAAGAAGCTTTCTGTATTTCCTGGACCAAATGGGATGCATTTGACATGAATTGTGAAGGGTTTTCTCACAATGCCATGAGAGCCATTCAAATGCTAAATACGCTCACCACTAATCACGCTTGTATTCGTGATGCTTTGTTTTTTCAATGAATGTTTGTGTGAATAAGAACTCATGTGGATGGTCACGCCTACTAGCTGGCCTGGAGGTTCTAGTCATGAATGCCTTTTTCAGCATTTGCTCTGCTTCCAAGAATGCTGGTTTGGGGTTTTTGTTTTTTTTATGAAGGCTCCTTCCCATAATGCAATGCAGGGTCTGTCCACACAGCCTCAGGAGTCCTGGGACTGATTCAATGCCTTGCAAAACCCATCTGACCCAGGCCAGTGTGGATTCTCAACTCATTTTCACTGCCAGATTAAACTGAGCCCACTTAGGCTCTTTTAAACCTGTTAAGATGGAGCTGCTGTTGTAGAAGGTTTAACACATTGCTAGTGGAGACAGAGCCCAAGGCTCTGCCTGTGCTTGAAAATTGACGTGTTTCTGGCTGCGGGGATGGTTCTGTCTAGAGTAAGGTGTTTTGCCGTAATCTCCCTACCACTGCTCCTCTGGTTCAGCTCTCCTGGTGGTACCAATGCAGGAGCTTTAGTATACAAAAGGGGCTGATGGTCACTTGGGTATTACCCGGGGTGTTGTATAGATTTGCTGCCTGCCAGGTTCAGTCCATTGCTTCTGAAACAGTGCAGAACATGGCTTGATCTACGCATATGGTCACATATTTTTCCAGAACTGGTTGAGCTGCCTGTTGTCAGGAATAAATGGATTTCCTAATGTAGACGAGGCAATAGTCTGGCATCACTAAAGGTTTTGGGGCACTTTGATGATCCACCTCTGATCACTCCTCTGGTCTCTCCCCCAGTTACCTGTCGGAGGAAGATGTTTTGGATCAAGTGAACCCATTTGTGCAGCTGGTGAGCGGCGTAGTCTGGCTGCTGAGAGATGGAGAGGTGTATGTCGATCAGAGTAAGACAGCGGAGTGTGACAAGACTCAAGCCACAGGTAAAGATCCTAAGCTACTGCCTCCAATCTGCTGACGAACTGCCTTGTGAGGAGGTTGTAAATGGGCATCTTGGTTTCATAGCTATAGATTTTGTCTGCACTGATACGTGCCACCCCCATTGTCAGCCATGGCTGCATCTGCAAACAGTTGTGCATCTGCAAGTGTAGACAGAGCTAAACTGTTTCCCATGCTGCTTGGGGAGGATCAGATGATGGGTATAGCATGTGCCACATTGTAACGGAACCAGAAGCATTAACATGTCTCCCTGTTGCTACTGCCTGCACAGCTGGTGATAGCGGTGGGATACCTGCCGCCATTTTAGACACCAAGTCACCTAACCCTGCTCAGAGTAGGTCTAGACAGTGTAATGGTTAAAGTACCCGTGGTTGTTGGTGCCGGGCTGCACTAGCATTGCCACCAGTGCTGTTGGTGGGGGAGCTGAAAATAAGCCTTGCTTGGATAAGGAGAGAGAGAGTGAGTCTTATTTTGTCTGGGTTGTGAAGCAAAGCACCCCGGTGCCCATGCCAATCTAGTAATATGGGGAGTGGGAGAGTTAACAGGTCACTCAATAAGCTGATGTTCAGCCAGTGTCTTGACACTGTCTTTTCCTATCCCCCACCTCAGTCGCTGCTGTAACAAGATACAACAGTTGGAGCTCTCCCCTGGAAGTTGGAGAGAGCGGGGAGCAGGCTCCTTCCCATAATGCAATGCAGGGTCTGTCCACACAGCCTCAGGAGTCCTGGGACTGATTCAATGCCTTGCAAAACCCATCTGACCCAGGCCAGCGTGGATTCTCAACTCATTTCCTAGACTGTGAACTCTGGAGGAGAGACTGTCTTCTAGATCCACATCCGTAGGGCCCTGATCCTGATTAGAGGCTTTGGGTGCTAGAAATAATAATATCCCGTTAGTCCTTGGCCTGAAGGTACTAGCAAGGGACCCTATTTTAGTGTGAATGCTTATCCATGGAGAACTAGATTGAAGCCAGAAACTCATTTCACAAGAGCAGTCACCATCAACCTGGGCTGCAGCTGAACCCTGACCTAGAGGTAAAGGGCTCCATATTCCATTCCCAATCTCCCCGAACGAGCCAGTCTCTTGTAACAAGAGCGGTTATGGAAATTCTTATCCCTAGTTCCTATGCGAGGTTAGATGGGGAAGGCTGGAGTTAAGTTAGCAACTAGTGCTCAGTCTTTTCCAGATGGAGGTATCTGTAAAGTCAGCTCTTTCACCTGCCTGTGAATTGTCCTTTTTCTCATGCAGGGACCTTTGACAAGTTCATCAATGTGATATCTGCCAGGACGGCAGTGGGACATGACAGGCTCGGGCGACTGATTTTGGTTCATGTGGATGGACAGACTGATGTGAGGGGGTAAGGCTGAGGATTCGTTCTTTAGTAAACTCACGGGGCAGGCAAAGTATCAAAGGGACTGATCCGGCATCACTGCCAGTACTGAGAACAACATCTGCTCCCATGTTCAGTAAAGCCAGGTGTAAGTTTAAGGCACCGTTTAAAAGTTTGCAGTGATAAAGAGGCAGAGCCAGGCACTCTGAGTTAATGAGAGAACAACCCTGCAGGGCTCCATTACTGCTAGCCATGCCCTGTTGAACCAGTTGGGCTCTTGATACCCCACTCTCCCTTCTAGATCCACGACTGCAGACAGAAGAACTGATGCTGGATCTTTCTGCTAAAATGATCTCAAGTGAAATTACGTGTTGGCACCGATGTTGCCATCACTAGGCTTCAGAGTAGAGATTTCATTGTGATGTATAAGGATAATTTTCTCCTCTCTCAGCAGTGTTGAGCCAGATACTGCTGTTGTTGACATTCATGATAGTTTTGCTGTTCATTTCAATGGGAACAGGTTGGACCTATTGTTTTCACTTGTCTGCAGAGCTATCCAGACAGTGCTGCATTTGCATGATTCCCCCACATGTCAGTTAAAAGGGTTAGAAGTGTAACTTTTTAAAATGGAAGCTTACTCTGTCCTGGAAGCCAGATGTATGATGTGTGTCCTAGTCTATAACTTCCTTCTCCCTCCTGCACTCCTGAAAAAAACCCAAGAGAATTTAAAGGTATTGGAGCCGATCAACCACGGTGTAACTCTCTGGCTTAAAGAGAACTACACCGGGCTAACTTAGGCCCATTCTGTATATTTTGGAACAATAAACGGATGCTGCAAACTTGAAATGGAGTCAGTTTAAGACTAAAGGGCTTAATTTGAAAAAGATTTGGGGGTCGTGGTGGATAATCAGCTGAACATGAGCTCCCAATGTGACTCTACGGCCAAAAGAGCTAAAGGAATCCTGTGACGTATAAACAGGGGACTCTTGAGTAGGAATAGAGAGGTTATTTTACCTCTGTATTTGGCACTTGTGCAACTGTTGCTGGAATACTGCATCCAGTTCTGGTGTCCACAGTTCAAGAAGGATGTCGACAAATTGGAGAGGGTTCAGAGAAGAGCCACGAGAATGATTAAAGGATTAGAAAACGTGCCTTATACTGACAGACACAAAGAGAAGGTTAAGGGATGACTTGATCACAGTCTCTAAGTATCTACACAGGGAACAAATATTTAATAATGGGCTCTTCAGTCTAGGCGCAGAAAGGTAGAACACAATCCAATGGATGGAAGTTGAAGCTAGACAAATTGAGACTGGAAATAAAGGCATAATTTTTTAACTGAGAGAGTAATGAACCATTGGAACACTTTACCAGGTTGTGGTGGATTCTCCATCACTGACTATTTTTAAATCAAGATTGGATGTTATTCTAAGGGGAAGTTCTCTGGCCTGTGGTATACATGAGATCAGAGGTTCTCAAACTGGGGGACATGGAATGTATTCTGGGGGGGTGAGGGTAGACACTTACTGCAGACACTGTACCTACAGCAATGAATAACTAGCAAAGCTGATTCCTCCAGACATATCAGGTCCTCAGGTGGCGCCGTGCATTTTGACGGATTTCTGTTAAACTTGCCTAGCATTATACAAAGTCACGGCCATCCGATTGCTACAATGCAGTGTGCACATTTAATTGTAAGCATGGACCACAGTCGCAGTTTTGCTTTTGCTCATATTACCTTGGAGAGTTTGCTCATTCATGCAACAGGAAAAAAACCAAACAACTCAAGTGAGAAAACAGAAGCCAAAACTGATTCAAGGGAAGCACCGCCACCGCATATATACTTGTGTGGCGGGCACATATATGACTACGGACACAAAGAAGTCGGCGTGATCAATAAGTTTGAGAACCACTAGATTAGATGGTCACAGAGGTGCCTCCTGGCTTTGGACTCTGAATTTCAGGCCCTGCACCTGCTGCCAGCTTTCCCAGCTGGTTTTGAGAGTTTAAGGTCACCTTTTCCTATAGTGAACAGTGTCTTTTCCCTGTGACGGGCCCATTGGGAAATGGCCAACTAGACCGGACGAAACAGTGAATTTGACTCTCCCCACAGTGTTGTCACATTCATGAAGTAGAACTGGAGGGGGAAACTTCTCTTTTGTTTTCTCAGCTCTTTCAGGGATAGTCCTCTTAGATTTACCAGTAGGAGGGATAACATCTTTCCGACAAAGGCATGATTTATGTGGACTCTGTCCCTTTTCAGGTTCTTCTGATATGCAGCAAGGAAGCTGGTTCTTCTGGCTGAGTGCTCATCTGCATTAGTAGAGCTGCATCAAGTGAGAACTGCTAGCATCCCCCAATGTGTACAATTGACATGCACTGGGGGTCTGAGCTCAGTTTTGAACTCTTTCCATTGGTGTAGTGCTCCCAGGCTGAGGTTTTCCACTGTCATAGTTACCATAGTGCAAAAATCCAAGGGCAGCCATTTCACTCCTATGTTTCCAGGGCCACAGCTGTGAGCAGGCTTGGCAGGATTCAGTTTTTTTGGTAAATGTCAGTAAACATCAATTCCACCGTAGACACAAACTGACAAAAATGTGTCTGTTAACAATCAAAGTTTCCAGATAGGCAAAGTAGGAAAATGCTGCTTGAGAAGTTATGAGAGTTGGATTTAAGGATCTTTACTCTGTATATTTTGACATGTGACGTTGACAGTTTGTGTTTTAATAGTTATAAAGCTTTAACTTTTTGAAGCCTAACATCTGCTGTCATTAAATCATTGTTGCCTGACCCTTCTCCCCCATAGTTTCCCACAACTCTGAAAATATAAATAGATTTAAAAAATGCTTAAAAATAAACGTAGATATTATCCATCCAAATTATATTAAAAAAAATCAAATTCTGCCAATCAGTTATATCCACTGGCCACCAGCAGAAATGTTTGCTTCCTCTATAAGAAGACTATCCTAAATCTAAACAGATTTTAGACCCGATGAGAAGCTTCAGGAAATGGTGCTGAACAAACCCAGTTCAAGAATTCAGAGTCCCTCCAGATTGTCAGAGAGGCTGCTACTTTGCCCCGGAGATGGCTCTTGCATCCCCTGGTGCTAAACTGCAATAACTGGTTTTTGTTTTGCAGCCTCAATCTCTGGGAAATGGCCAACTTCCTAAAGCAGCAGGGTGTCGTGAATGCTATCAATCTGGATGGTGGAGGGTCAGCCACTCTGGTTTTAAATGGAACCCTTGCGAGTTACCCATCGGATCACTGGTAGGCGCTGGATGGTGAAAACCATGGGGACACCTCAGCTTCCCAGTTCATTGCCTGAGGAGCTCTCCTCTACATAGACAAGATCTCTGTGGGAACCACTCCAGAGTCACAGGGCTAAACTCAGGCCTGGCGAGAGTGGGTTGGACTCCCACTGACTTTCCTGTGAAATGCACCTGCTTCTTTCGGGAACAGATCTGGTCCTTCATTCTGGTCTGTGTGTATGGAAGGATGAGGGGACTGTATTGCTCTCTGACCTGCCTAGAACGTCACAGAAATAACTTGACGTCTTGGTGCAAAGTACCAGTCTAGACATCAGGCATGAATGAGATAGCTAGACTAGTAAGAGTTATGAATCCCAGCAGGTTCCACCCTCTTCCTCTCTTTCCGAGGCAGGAGGCCAGAGACAATATTTTGAGTAGCAGGCAAGAGACAATATTTTTCAGAGACCTTATCTGCTCTGCCCAGCTATAAAGGGTTCCATTAGTCCTTGGAAGAGTAGGTGGTGGGCCTAGACTAAAGTTCTCCATCCCCTTTTGCAAAGTGTGCCAGCTGGCTACCTAGCAGCTGTCATCCACCCCAGAGGTGGCTGTATTTTGATGGTGGCTCTCTGTTTGGGAAATGCCTTGGGCTTTTTCAGGCAGAAGTGTGCTGTGTAAATATAATTATTATTGTTTTAAATTATCATATTCGAGCTCTGTACTTCTCACCTTGTACCCAAGAGGGAATAATCAGCGTTTGAAGCATTAGGAGTTTGCACAGGAAAAGCGTGACAGTTTTCCTTTGAGTGAGTGACTAGTGTAGGGATGGCCAACCTGAGCCTGAGAAGGAAGCCAGAATTTACCAATGTACATTGCCAAAGAGCCACAGTAATATGTCAGCAGGCCCCCATAAGCTCCCCCACCCTGCTCCCAGTGCCTCCTGCCCACCGATCAACACCTCCCCCTCCCTCCCCACACCTCCCGATCAGCTGTTTTGTGACATGCAGGAGGCTCTGGCAGGGGAGAGGGGAGCGAGGGCACTGCAGGCTCAGGGGAGGGCAGGGCGGGGTGGAGTGGGGGCAGGGCCTGGGGCAGAGCCAGGGGTTGAGCAGTGAGCACCCCCCGGCACACTGGAAAGTTGACGCCTGTAGCTCCAGCCCCAGAGTCGGTGCCTATACAAGGAGCCGCATATGGCTCTGGAGCCACGGGTTGGCCACCCCTGGACTAATGGGATTTGGAGTGATTACCTAATTTTCCCAAGCGCTCTGGTATTACACAACCCTCGCCATCATCAGGCTGCTAGCCAAGCTATCAAATGGGGCTGTGACTGAAATGGGGATCAAATATGAAGTGTCTGGCAGCTGATCTACATGAGCCTTACTAACGTGCCAGCTGATCCAAGAACCAGCAGAGGCCTGGGCGTGTTTCCCTGTTGGAGGACTCAGCGATTCTGGCTTTCAGTTTTTGCCAGTATCTGCACAGCTCACCCCTCATGCCACAGGGCTATAGGAGCAGGGAATCTTTCGCACCCCAGCCTTTGCTCATGGGAACTGCCTTTTGTCCTCAGCAAGTCCGACGCCATGTGGCGCTGCCCTCGGAGCGTCTCGACAGTCATGTGTATCCACGAGCCTGCTTGCGAGGCTCCAGATTGCAGCGGGCATGGGCACTGCGTGCTGGGAGAATGCCAATGCACTGGGGACTTCTGGAGAGGACCAGATTGCAGTGTCCTGGACTGCGGGCCTTCCAACTGCAGCCAGCATGGCATCTGCACTGAGTGTAAGCCACCCCTATTTACAGAGCAAGCCCATTGCAACGGAGGGGTGGGTGTGTTACTAGTGTCACATGCTATATGTCATCATTACCAGCTGGGGGGCAGTGGGTGGGGAGGGAGGTGCAGCTATTGGGTTTATAGAGATTGGCCAGGTTATGGTTCATAGTTCACATCTGCCACCTAATCAGAGTAGGGGAACCCCTGCCGCCTAGCTCCACACAGTAACAAGGCTATGCTCCTAGCTGTCTGGAAGAGGTTCTGGACCACTGAAGAGAGAGCCTCTTGTGAACATTTCCCCTCCCAGGGCCCCTCCACATCCTTGTATCCCTGTAGGAACTGCAGAGCTTGTTACATGACAAAACAGCCAGGGCAGTCACCTCCTTGGACCACTCCTGCCTTGCTGAAATACCACACTGGAGCCTTTCTAGTTAAGAGTCACCATTGACTTTCATTCTAATGAGCCTGAGTGATTCCTCCCACAAGTTCCCAGCACAACCCATTGCCCCTTACTCTTAGGAATCCCCACAGAAAAAGTACCTTGTGACTGACTGCAGCCCTCTCAAGAACATGGCTTGCTCCAGCCCACCCCAGTCACTCATGCTCTGCATACAGAAAATACCTCCAGTATCTAGCACCTGTATTCTGCTGAGAACTGAAGTCTTCTTCTTTAGGAGAGCTGCTCTTACTCCAGACTCTGTTGAGAGCCAAGCCTTTTATAGCAGCAGCTGCAAATGAGCGCAGCTGGTCCACTCCCTGACTCTCCCGGAGGGGAGTGTGTGTTAACCCTTATCTTGATTTCCGGGTGCATGTTCTAAGCAGGGGTATTGGTGTCTCAAGCAATCTGTAGTCTCGCTGCCTGTCTCAGCTGCAATGCCTGATTTGTGTTTCCTCCTTGTGCAGCTGGATGCCTCTGTGATGCTGGCTGGATAGGCAGCAACTGCAGTGAAGGTAACTCCAATTTGTATCATAATCTTCTTCTTTATGACTATGGAGGGGACCGCGTGATCCGTCGTTATAGGGCGCTGTCTACCTGATGCCTGCAGCAGTGGGGAAATGTGATTCTATTGACCCTATCTAACATCCACACTGTTCTGTAAGAGCTTCGTAAGGGTGAGCTGCAAAAAAAAGACAACAAGCTGTGTTGCCCTTTTTCTGTTGTGCCTTTAGGATACATAATGGCCTGCAAGGGGTTTACTGCATTTTTCCCCCGTTAGACAAAGCCAGGATTTCCAAACTGTGGTTCCCAGTCAGATAGGTCTGAGAACTGTAGATTGCGAGCTTCCTGCCTTTTTAACTGCAGGGTGTGGAGTGTGAATTCAGCCTCTAAACCAGGATAAGTTCTCCTCAAGTGTCGTAGTTAAATAAGTTTTTAAGTAGTGTTAATAAATTACTTCCCTTCTGAGGTTTCACCTCCTTAATAACGGTGATGTCACCACCCTCCTGGCTCTCCAGCCCTCCAGAGAGTTTCCTGAGGTACAGCAATAGAGTAGCAATGGGGAAGGGAGCATGGGTGAAAGCTGACGGGTCTGGGATGGACACATGATCAAAGGTGCAGGAGGGTTTTTTTGTTTTTAAAAGGCCTTTTATTAAACAGCCCAACACAGCATTATCACCCAGCTAGCAGCATCTCTGTGGCCTTGCCGTGAGCAACACGTCCATCACGGGCTTTGGAGCTGCAGGTGCTCAGATCATCAATGGGAGCTGAGGAGATCTGTGACTTCATCAGGCACTAGTTAACTCTCCCCATGTAGCAAGTGCTTTCTAGAGCCCTTGGGAAGTCTTTGCCCCTGCCCAGGCCTGGGGATAGTCCCTGAGCTGCAGGGCTTCTCAGCTTTCCTGAAGGCCCCTCCCCTATCCATGAGGTTCTCAGCTGTTATCCTCTGACAGAGCCAGCCCGTGGTGAGCAAAGGGGTTGAGGGGGCTTGTCCAGCACCAGCTGGGGATTCCTCACTGGGATCAGTTGCCCATTAAAGGGGAGGAGGGAAACAGCTACAGCAACATAGGAGTCCTGTCCAACCTCTTTACCTGTTCTGGTGGGAGCTCCCTTTTCTGGACACTTAATCAGAGGCATAAAGAGCAGAGTTGTCCCCCCCTTACCCTTAACGGGAGCCCCCTGAAAACTGATCTCTTCCTTCTCCTGGCATGCCCTGCTCCCAGCTGAGGCAGGTTCGCTCCACGCTGTCACAGGGCATGTGCCTGGTTTTAATTCGCTTTGCTTAGCAGCTGATTGGCTTGTAGGAGGTGCTGTGGTGTCCTGTCCCTTTGTAATGAATACTCAGTGAATGGGGAGAGCGCTGGGGAAGGGGTGCTGGCATGTTGATACAGAGAATTCCATTTGCTCTTGGCGTGGCCAGTAAGAGAGCCCTGATGAGTTTGTGCTTGCCTGCAGTGTGTGCTAGTGGCTCCTATGGGGATGGCTGCACCCAGAAATGCCTCTGTCAGAATGGTGGAACGTGTGACTCTGTGCACGGATCCTGCACCTGCCCTGCTGGTTACCAAGGAGCCATCTGTCAGCAAGGTGACATCTCTTCCCAAGAGCGGTGTGTGTGTACAAAGGCTTTAAATGCCCTGTATGGAGCAACCCTGTGTTCAGACTAAGGAAGACATGAGCTCTGCCCCACAGGACTCAGTCAAGCAAGCCCAGGCATAGACTCTCCGGTTGGGTCATGGTAATGCAGACAAGTCAGGCTTACAGCTATGCTAGGTGGCTGCCTTTTATGTACAAAATGCTGTTTAAAAATGTGACACTTTCTTTTGTAACTGGAAGAGACTGGCTCTTTCCCTGTGTGCTTTCAAAACCAGCTGAACTCCCACCTAATTTACACCTGGCCTGACAAATGGGCCAAGTTTCAGCCAGAAGGCTGTAAATCTGACAAAGCCAAAGGCAGCTGACCATGACCTCTTAATTCTGGGTGTCGCTCCACACTAAAACCTCTAGCATGTACCTAGTCTGAGTCGATGAGTGTTGAAAGTCTGGGTTTTGCACTCTCCCTTTAATGGCTGATTTACCTGTAGCTCTTGTTTCTTAGTTTGCGTAACTGCACCTGCTCTTATTAAAACATCTAATGCTGGTGTGAATCTTACTTTCTGCCTCAAGGCAGGCTGCAGGGAGTTGCACAGATTAATTACACTGTGCTCTTTTAATTTTAGTTTTTGGCACCTTGTTCTCATAAAACGCTTGTTCTTCCAAACTAAATCGTAGCCTCTACATCATTCCCTAGGTGCTTAGATGCTATGGGGAGGGGGACTAGATAAGTGCTTGAGATAGACAGGTAGTGTGCGAAAATGAAGCTTCTTTAAGTGTTTCTGAACAATTACTCTACATGCAGTGGCTTTAGTGGGACATGCATGGCTGAGGTATTATGGTTGTGCTGATGTGGAAATCCCCGTCTGCAGGGAATATAGCCTGCTTTCTTTGTAATCAATTGACCTTAATTCCTCAGAGTGCCCCGTAGGCTGGTATGGGCCAAACTGCCAGCAGCTCTGTGACTGCGAGCACGGCTGTCCTTGTGACCAGGAGACAGGCAACTGTAATATCACCTACGAGGACAGCCTGCAGGACAAGTTATCCAGAGGTATGCCGCTTTGCTTGGTTCTCTTCGGCTACATGGTGCAGCAGCTTTACCATGTGACACTGATGTGACCATAGGGACCAAAGCTTGTCTCACTTGTCATTAGCTCCACGGAGCTATGATCCAAGCAGCTGCCACCTTGGCTAGCTAATGCTTTTCCCTGTGCTTCGGTTGGGCTCGTTCGGCGTGAGGCAGTTCCACCCCGCCTACGCCTGTTTCCTTCACCAGTCGTCATCTTGTCTTCCAGCTGGGCACTGTCTGGCTTTCCACATGGTTCTGGCAGGGAGTGATGAGAAATCCCTTCTCACAGAGTAAGTGTGCGATGTTTAATTATATATGAACAAATGATAGAGCAGCACCTGCCTGCCGCCAGTTGGCCTTTTGTGGTGAGGTGGGGAGGATGGCCAGGGAGTGTGAAAATCTCCTGCTTCATTGTGTATAGTACACGTGATTGCTCTTGAAGCTCTGTGCTCAGCTCATCAGGCTTCAGGGTGAGCATAAAATTCTTAGGAGGGAGCTGCCCCTAGGCTGCAGCGTGTGTCTAAGCTGGCTTTGAAAGCCAGCCTCAAGTTGTGGGTCTACAAGCAAGAGCTAGGGCCCTGCTGTTGCTACTCTGACACAAGACTAGAGGGGAAGGTAAGGGCAACCAATGCCCAACAGCTGTCATGGGAGGGCCCCATGGGAGAGACTCAGTAGCCAGCGTGTGCCCTATCCTCCCTCCTCTTACATCCTGTTCAGCCAACAGCCAGACTGTAAATAATACTCAGGGAGGGTCCTGCGTTTGGGGAGGGAGATGAATCATGATTCATCCTCACTTTGGCTAAGCTCTTGGGGGTAGATTGTTAATTGCCTCTGTAATTGTAAGACAAGGGCTTTGTTCCCCACTGGCCTAGCTGCTGCAGGGTTCGCACCATAGGGGATGGTGGCGAAAGGTCTCTCACATATGCTGGTGCAATATTGCATTAAACTGAGTCCTCCAGCCCTACTAGCTCTGAACTGCAAATAACTCCTGTAGGGAAGCAGAGCCCCATGCACACAGCATCCAAAGGAACCAAACCGGTGGATTAAACTCCCTTAGCCTAGTTTTTGCCCTGGGTTGCACTTGATTTCCAGCTTCTGGGCAAGTTAATTTTGATTGCAGGCCATCCAGATGCAGCACCATCGTATGGTGCTTGTATTACTGATGAGGAGAGACTACACCAGCTGCACTGCTAATGATGGGCCTCCACATTTAAAGCCGTTCACTTACTTTTACTAACCCTACATTGTGGCTCCCGTTAGTGAAATGAGAGAACCGCTTCAAGTACACTCTGTTCTGCTTTTGTTATGAATAAGGTTAAGATTTTGTCACAGATATTTTTAGTAAAAGCCACAGGCAATACACAATAAATCACACAAACATAGGGCTGGCTGCCCAAGCCCCACCCCTTTTGGGGCTGAAGTCACAGAGGTCACCTAAAATCACAGAATCCATGACCTCCCTGATCTCTGTGACCAACTCATAGCCTTAGTTATGAAACAAATGGAGCCTGCCTTTCTTTGCTGGAAACAGCAGCCATTCGTTCATCTTCCTTCTGTGCCCCAGTCATTTCACACAGAGGAACATGCTTTTCACTAATCCCAGCCTGTCTGTCTGCCACAGTCAGCTCTACTGGCGGAAGAGAGAGACCAAAGGTCAGCGTTAAAGGAAGAGGCCAAACACCATAGAAGCAGCCAGTCTGAGAGGCTAAAAGCACCCATTTAAGCCACTGTGAGAAGCAAGACCTTAGGCTGCAGCAGTGGTGCAGTCAGTCAGCCAGGAGCCACATACCTGAAATCTGCTGCATAGTTGCAGATGTACTGAAACATGTGGTGCTGCGTTTCTGAGACTGGGTTATTCCTTCCTCTCTCACAGGAGAACCTGGATCTGCTTCACCTCAGTCTTGGGACTGTTGCTTTTGATCAGCATGGTAGGAAACGTGAGGCTCGCTCTCAGGAGCTGGGCAGCGGAGCGCTGTGGAAGTGGTGACTACATGTACCGTCCGCTGAAGGAAATGAATGGAGAAGCCAGTCATACATGCCCTTTGGAGCAGTACCAGGCAGAAGACACACAAGATCAAAGCCAGCCAGAGACTGAAGCACTCATTTAACTGGACAGGTGAGGAAAGACTTGAGAGATTCTCCCCAGCTGTGGTACTGGCTCTCAGCACAGAGGACCAACCAAGGGCTGCTTCGTCCTGAAATGAGAAGCTAGTAACTGGCGCAGAACAGCAGCAAGAAGGGGCACAAGGTGGTATTCACAGAACATGTGACTAAGGGCTCAGCCCAGCAGCTGCCTCCCTTCTTGCCATTCCTCAGTCAGAAATCTCTCAGTTCCCTTCATGGGCCTGGTGCTCAGGAGCGAGAGAGGGGACATGGGAATCCCTGTGCAATAGCAGCAACTGCTGCTCTACTATGGAGAACAGGGGCCTGTAATAACTGTGGAGGTTACAGGGGGTTGGTCAGTATTCACTGCATTAGTTTGTGGATGAGGAATTCTCTGCACAGTAAATTGAGCTTGATTAATTAGTGACAATGAGAAGAAAACTTAAGAAAAGTCAGTGGAAGTGCAACATGCACTAGCCCATGGCTTTTCTAGCTTTGGGCCAGTTCTCAGGCCAGAGCACATTCGATGGTTGAGCGGCATGGTTAGAACTCAGGCATGTCTGGCTTGTTTCACTCAACCTGTGTTTCGTGCAGTTGGGCTGGAAGGCTTTTCTTTCCCCGCCGCAGCGAGGGATGTATTAAGTTTATGATAGGGTCATCAACAAGGTTATGTGAAAAGCCTTTTGGGTCAGTCCCCAAAAGTCTCCCTCCTGAAGGGCATGTAACTCCCACTCTTCCCTGTCAAGGGTGCAGGTTGTTGCACTGTGGCTAGAGCGGACACGCTGCTCTGGGAATTAGAAGTGACCCTGCTCCCCCTTCTAGTAAAGGTGAGTTTAGCTGGGGACTCACTCTCTGGCCCTGGTCCTGGTCCTGTGCTGCCCCCAGGACATGAAGAATAACTCACCTAGAAGGAAAAGCTTCAAGGCAACAGCGCACACAGGCTACATAGAGGTGGAACACAGGAGTTAAATCGTATGCTAATGGGGCCAGGGGCAGCATCTAACTCCTTTGTTCTCCACTATGTTCCAACATGGTAGGTGCTGTAGGCTTCACTCACTGCTGTAAAAATTGCATTTGCCCTCTGAGTGCAGAAACTTGCTTAACAGAGAGGACTGAGGTTCTGTAGATTTTGAAGTTGTCAAAGCTAGTAAGCGTCTCAGGTGGAGGTTGGTGATTTTACTAGGCCAATGAGTCTTTGTAGACTAAAAGGGCTTTTCAGAAACATGTTCGTTTGCTTCCTCTTCTTGAGGAAAGTAACTAGCTTCCAATGTGCCACGGGCTGCTGCAAGCATCTTGAATATGCACTTTGATCATTTTTACTGTGACTCTCCACCTAAGCAGAGTTCGTGGAGTTTTTATGCTATATTTGAAGAGTCAGATCGGTCTGTACATTTAAGAATTGATTTTGCTTTTGGTGATTTAACACTTGAATAAACTCAATTAGTAAGTGACTGTTTGAACTCTTAATAAACCAGTATTCTCTCTCACCCTGAGGGAAAATGGTCTGTAACAGACAGATTTTTCACTGGGGCTCCTTCCAATTTTACCCCCTGAGAATCTTTGTGGAACTGGAAGTGCTGCTGTGGGATCTTGTATCATCCTCTGGCACTACAGAAAAAAAATAGTTTTAACTGAACTGCTAACACAGCAGATGAGACAGGTTTGTGAAATAAGGTAAGGTTCATCATTACTCCTTGGGACATTTAGATAACTGGAGCAATAGATACACTATAAATACCTTAGATTACCTGACAGATACCACAACTGCAATATTTAGTCAGTCATCTCAAAAAAACATTTATTGGTTCATTTATTTTATTCTTAAGTTACAGAAATATGGAGAGCAGAAAATTACAGCTGGTAACTTCAACTTCCAATTGCCATAAGTAACTGCATCTTTAGCTTCACATTTGTTGCTCAGTAACATGTCACAAAGCACCCTGTGTAGTCCGGTAGCATGCTCTGAATTCTCAGAACAAGTTGGGTTTTTTTTTGCTGACAAGACCCTTGTAAAAAAGTTAAGACAGGAGCAGGTTGAGTGGGGAAAATAGTATATTTACCTAAAAAAATAATGCCCATTTCGTCTTTATATACAGATAGCGTGGCAGTGTTACAGTGCCATTAAAACTGATTCATGGTCAATGCTGACAATGCACATCCTTTATGGATTGTTAGAAGAATTTTCTCCAGTCTGTGCTGGGAGAATAGGAAGCCAACACCAGGCAGGAGGCTCTGACAAATGTCCTTCAACTAGTCTTTCAGCCTTAACCTGGAAAGAAGGGTCTCATCTTTTTTTGCGTTAATGGCTCATAGTACAATTGTGGAGGAGGGTGAGGAAGTGAAATGCATTTCAAAAGAAGGTTACTGGCTTTGCTGATGCAACTGGCCTTACAAGATACATTAAACACATGACAGCTTAGCACCCAAGTTCAGAAGGTAGGATCTGCAAATTCTGACCCATTTCCCACCCACCAGTTTTTAAATTGACCAATTAAAATGACCTTTGGAGTAGGGCATCAGCTTCTTACTTGTTTGCAAGGCTGTAGGCAAGGGGAGTGCAACTGCCACCTTTTAAGCAGCAACTGAAGTCCAACCCTGGGCTCTGGGATTGTAAATGCAAAACAGAGTATTGAAACCGTGTATGAAATAGTATCCTAATCCTCTGACACTGAATCAGAATTTCACTAGCTAAATCATCCCATAGAAGATTGTTTCCACACACTTTCCACAATAGGAAAACAATATAGAGAAAGGGATCCCTATCAAAGGGAATTTATGGGCTATCCTTAACAGAGAAAAAATATAACAGTGCTTTATTAGTATGATTTTTGTGCTCCAGAAAACTCATTTTGGTTCTCTTAGTACAGGAGCTGCTGGGAAGAAATCTAGCCGTGCCACTTCAGTCAGGTCAAGGCCACTTGGACTCCCTCTCAGCACTTCTGTAAAGCTAAGGTTGTGGTCCATGCAGGACAATTTTTAAAAAAAAGCCCTTTTAAAATAAACACCATTTAAATATTTAACCACAAGCCCTGAACTCAACTGCAACATTCTGGCTTTTGCCCTGCATGACAATAGAAATCTAGTCTGGCATCCAGAGTTCAATGGAAATCACATTTTCTACATCTGTTGTTTTGCCCCCATATATGCAGTCTGGTACACAGCAAGTTGGGGTATATTTGCAGACACACACACTCACAAGTCAAGGTGTAAATAGGGCCATATGATTTTTAAACTATAGAGATGGTCACAACACTTTTGTAAAGGGTTCTGAGAGGAAAGACAAAATGTCAACCTTGCAATGAGCCTGTGCATTTTACAGATGGAGTAACAAACAAAGAGATTAAAGCCCCAATTTACAGAAGTGATTTAATTCTGGGTGCCCACTTAGACAGCTGGGCCGGATTTTCCAGAGGTTTGGCACAACCAGAGCTCCATTGACTTCAACTGGAGTGACAGGTGCTCAGCACTTCTAAAAATTACGTGGGTCTATCTTTGGACTTTTGAAAGTCCTCACCCGGTGATCCTCAGACCTCAGTGGTTCAGGAGCCAAATTAATGATCAGCATTACCCAAGAGAGCCACCCACAGTGTGAATTCATTGTTTCATTTACTAGAGTGCTATATATTCATCTTTAAACAGTATGGCAGGGGAAATTTTACTGTATGTATTTATAACCGCCCCCAAATGACTGACCCAAGTATTATTTTATCTACTACAATTGGTTAACATAGTAAAAGCCTCCTGACTGGTTCATAATTAAATCACATGGTATTTTAGTATCTGTGCTGCCAGGAGCCATGTTAAAGAGCCACTTGCCGCTCGGGAGCTCAGTCTGTTCTACCCTAAAGAATTTGCTCTGGATCACAAGGAGCTGTGAATAGAACCCAGGACACCAATCACCTTGTGCTCCAGTCACTAGAGCATGCTTTGAAGAAATGAGCATTATGCCTTATTTTCTGAAATGAGCTAGTGTAGCTTAGAAAAAAAGTCAAATTTCAGAGGAGTTTTACTTTGTCCCACATCTGGAATTACAGTGCAGCCTCACACATGGTACTCAGTGCATGGGAGACTGATGTTTGGGAAAGAACACTGGCCATTGTAAGAAGTCCTAGAAAGAGAGCAGGAGCGAGCCCTCCCCCTGGCCCATACCCCTTTCACTTAAGGCTCTTGTTCCCCATCTCAGTTCAGAATGTGCACGCATGTAACAAATTCTAAGCTGAGAATTCCACCTTCAGTGCTTTTTACTGGATGAAGGAGAACTATTCTCACAGGGACAGAGTAAATGTGAAAAAACATGACTGTCAGACTAAGAACAAGCAGCCATCTTGGAATAGGACTTGGGCTTTGCTGGTGGAAAGTGCTGGAAATCAAAACAGTTTAAAAGTTATACAGTAAATTGAGTAATTGTTTTTAGAAAATGAGTCAGTTGTGGTTAAAGCAACTTTGTGTGTGTCGGTACACATACACTCGTTCTCACCCACTTGATTTCCAGGGCTCTCTCATGGTGAAGCCCATTTCCCACTCCCTCTTTGCATTAAACTGGGATTGCAAAGGTTTGGTTGAGAGGTATCGTTAAAATGGCAGCCCCTATCTGAGAAAGGCAAAAGCCTCGTTCACTTGATGGAGATAACGAAGCACTAACAAATGCTTGGAAGAGTCACTGATGTTCGTTCTTATTTAGTAAGGGTTTTACTACGTAGGTGTTCGCATTGATCACTGGAGCTTTCCTTTTCCATGCTACGAGTGATAGCTGCGATTTTCAAAGGGGCCTCTATTTGTTGTTTTCCGAAACTGCCACTAAAAGTCAATGTGAGCTAGATGCCTAACTCCCTTAGGTTCCTTTGAAAATCCAGCGTACATATTTATACACTATCTTCCGTATGTACATTGCTCCAGTTATCGATTAGTTCCCCCCGTTCTGGCAATGCCCTGTGCTTAGAAACAAGCAAATGAAGGTAGTGAGAACGGTTAAGGATGGGTGGGGGAGAGAAAATAAACTCCTTATTGAGGAATACCTCTTGGGTGTCTGTTAGTTATAAATACTGCCGAGAAGCAGCTCAGTATTGACCACCTGTTTTTTAACTTCCTGGTACTTGAGGAAAGAATACCGGCTACCTCTTTTCTGCCATGTAAACTCTTTTAAATGGGTTCTTACTCCTTTTGCAATAATGTCCATCACTGACGTAATCAGCAGCGATTGTACATGAACATATCTTCAACAGCTCTTAATGCATCGCCTCTCCCTCCCCGCCAATAACATCCACAAGCTTGGTCCCTGCTCTTGCAAACCCTTACTCACGCGAGTAACATTGAAGTCAGTGGGGCCACTCCCATGAGCTTTGGGAAAAGAGATGACACACTGCCCTGAGTGCTACAGCCCTGAACGCTAAGATGCCCAGCTGCCACAGAGACTAGAAATGAAATCTAAAGGTCTGTGGGATTCAAGATGATCCGGCGTTCCCTTTTAAAACAAAACAGTTCAGTTGGTTAAAAAAAGATGATCTGGTTCAATAAATAAATAGTTATCATTGAAATGATCAATACATTAAACAATAATTTAAAATAAGCTATGATACAATTTGAATAAATATGTTTCATTAAGTGTTTAAATACTCATGCACACGTACTTTAGAAAAAAAGAGAGAGAGAGAGAGAGAGAGAGAGTGTTCTCTCCTCTCCATGTTAGCCCATTTTTAAAGGAGCAGCTCCTATAATGCTGCCATAAAACCTTGTGCCTTTAAGGAAAGAACATATTGCTTTTCTTAGCCCTTTATAATGTGATTCGATTCCCACCCAGTATGATGGGGTGGGTCAGAGAGACACTCATTTATTGCTCATAAACCTGAGGAGGAAATAAAGACAAGTGGGTGTCTTTAAGAAAGGACTTGCTTGCTGGAGGTAGGCTTTCTGCCTACGCACTGTAGGAAATACTGTGTTTTTTAACTAAAAAAACAAAGTATTTCCAAGCAACATCCGATTGGATTGGGAGGGGTTTCAGGTTTGGGTTACCTTGGAAGTTTCTCCCCTTTCCCCCCCGCCCCCCTCAAAACGTACTGACCTGTATTAAGGTATTTATTTACAATTTGCTTCAAGTCCCTGCTGCTGAAACACCCACTGTACCTTGAGTGTCATTAGTATTGCAGGCGACCAGAAGAACTAGACTAATTTTGCTACACGTGAATAAAATCCAGTTCTACGGGTCATTACAGATAAGGCCACATCCGTCTCCTCTATCGTATGTAGAAATAGGACTGATTGGAAAGAGCCCTTTAACCTTAGTAATACACAGATTCATGCAAAGTGATATTCCCCCTAAAACACAGGTCTGTTAAAACACAACTAGTAAGTAGGCCTCTCAACGGAATCCAGTTTGCAGATTGAAAAGTCACACATCTCTTACTGAAAATAGATTTCAAAGAGTTCCCCAGACTGCTGCTATTCGTGGTCTTGTGAATGACTGCCCCCAAAGCCTTGATGCTGAGCCACACTGCAGCCTCTTTGGGTTGGTCCACAGAGCTGCCCTGGAAGGAGGCCTCAGAGCGCGGATGTAACATTTCAGAGGTCAGTAGAGGCCTACACCACGCTATCTAGAAATGAGGGAGCTGCTCTGGGATTGGTTGGAAGATGTCGTGGCTGCACTGAGCTGGGAAAAGCCACTGTTGCAGGATTCCAGGCTTGACATGGACCCCCTGGGATGAAAGAAAATGGATATGTTTGTTACACATACAGCTTCTTATTGGTACTCAAGTTGGTCCGAGATTCCATTAGTTTATTTCCAGAGTGATGTGCAAAGTGGGATTTTTCACTCTATCCTCACTGTGGTCTCGCCAGATGTAAAGACATTCAAGGTACCTAGGTGCCACAAAGAGGAATTAAATTGTCACAGCCAGGGATACTAGCACCCTTCTACAAAGGTGACGACTCATTTATAATAGTTACCATGGGGGTAGGGCATAGTAAGCTCTCTGGGGCTCTATATACAGTGTGTGGGCAGAGAAACAGTTAAGCGAGCAGTTAATGGCACACTGGATGCTATCAAAAGAGCTATCAAAAAAGCTGAATTGAGACGGGTCTGTTTGCCGTGGGCTGCCAGCATCAGATCATAGTTTCTCCCTCACTGAACATGTCTGGCAGTGGTACCCAGATTTCCCGACACTGAGGCAGTCTGAGGTTCTATTTATTACTGTTGTAGCCACTTCCACGTTTCTCCCCACAACCACAGCACTGAGAAGTAAGTCTGAATGGTTAGAGTTAGGAATTCTGGGTTTTTGCTATTCTCTGCCACTGACTCAGCAAGTTGTGTCCTATTGGTGCCTTCAACTTAAAAAAACAACCACCCTTTTCTCCCCCACCCGCACGCACACACTTTTTCTTCCAGTATCCTGCTCTGAGGGTTAGTTGTCTGTAAAGCATTGAGAGCTTCTCTGCTGGGAGGCACCATAGAAATGGTTTAATAGGAAAAAAATTAACACATCAGGGTGTACAGATACTCTGCAGGTTTCCTCTATGTCAGACTTATTCAGCAGACAAGTCTGTTGTCATGTGACCAATATCCTCTTTCGAACCCCTGACATATCACTTGGTTACTTTGCCCAATGGTCTGGAAAGCACATGCTACAAAGTTACTCCTAAACACTGGTCTCCCAAGTAACGGTGCTCCACGCCCATTCAAGAAGCTATAGCAACTATTAAAGACGTTTGGGGTAAGGCAACACATTCCATGAGTAACTCCTCCAGAGGACGTATAGTTGTGTCATAGCCCTTACGAAAGGGAGAACTTCACTTCCTGCCAAGACCAAGGATGCATCAGGGCTCCATCTGGTGCTAACAAAGGGAAGTCTCTCTAAGGAAGAAGACCAATCTACTCGGATCCATTTTCCATGTGGTGTGTGTAGCCAGACAGCCAGCCCCCCCCCCTCAGACCAGCATTGCTGGAAACACAGGAGGAAGCCGGAACAGGGCACTTAACATATATTCCAGCACAGCCTTTGAAGCTGTGAAAAGCACAGGTGTGCTGCTACAATGTGCCTCTGGGAACAGATACAATGATTAAGCTCACAGCAGGCAGAGGCCCTGTGACAGACATGGCTCTTAGCCCCTACTAAGTAGCGTGATGCACACACACCAACATCCTAGGTGGGAAAATATTTACCCTGATAAAAGAAATGTCCAGTAGTCGAAACTTATTGTTTCCCTCCCTTGCAAGTGTAAACTACTCTTGCAAAAGCTGGCGTCACCCAGACAGACCAGCCTCAATTTGGCATAAGAAAGGAGAAAGAGAATAAAGGAGTACAGAGGTATAAGGGGACCTACAGCACCATCATTTTTGAGTGCTTTTCACTATCTATCTGCTGGTCAGATAAGTGACAGCCTCCCAAGGCTTCTGCAGCTAAGAGGGTCCCTAAGCCTTGTCCCTTATTCGTCTTTCCGCGGAATTGAGTGACCGATCCTGGCTTGGCACCGCTGGAATCGAGAGATGCAAGGAGGGTAAGAAGCACCCACACCTGATCTCCTATCTTTAGTGTACACATATTTTGAAATAGAGCTCTATACTTTGTTTTCTTTCTTTGGGATTGTGGCTTCAGTTTTGTAACTTGTTTGTGTGTGTAACATCTCTACATCTAAATAAGTAGGCACTAGCAATTTTGTAACCACATGATTAGAATCTAGCTTAATAAATTTTGGTAACCATTTGTGCATAAGCCTGACTTGTTTTCTCTGGTTTACTGTAAAGCAGCCAACACAATTAAAGAACCTCAGCCGTTTTGGCTCTAAAGCCTGGCCATTAGGTGAGAGTACTAAGAGCCTAGCGTTGAGTTGTGCCGCCTCCACGGGGCAAACTCTTGGGGCACCTGTCAGTCAATCCTGGCTGCCCGCTGCGAAGGAGCTCTGAGCTCTAGCAGTTAAAGTCACGGGTGGTTAGGACCTTGGGGCATCCGTCAGCCTAGCCCGGGCTGCCCGCCGCGAAGGGACAGTGCGTCCTAGCGGTTAAAGTCACGGATGGTATAAACGGGCATAGCTGGCACCTCACCAAACATCCTTGGCCGTCGGCTAACAGTGTGCCACAGACATTTTAAAGGTTAGATATGAGTGAAATTCCAGAGTCACAGCCTGCTTTGCTGGACTGCTCCTCTACTGCAAGTCACACATTAGCCTAACTCCTAGCGTGGCTCCTACCTGAAATCCTTGGATGCAAGCACCTCAAAGTAGTACATGAGTTTACACTTGTGACTGGAAACTTGCAAAGAGGCCAGGACATCATCTACTCGAGGGAGGCTGGTGCCAGAGCAGGGCAAAGAGCTGTGCATTTTCCACTGCAGAACATAAAAGCCAGGCCAACGAGTCACATGAGATCCCTGTAAGAGATGGACAAAGAGCACCATCAAGCGACTGCCAAGTGTTTGAAAAAAAATAATCATCCCTTTTTAAAAAAAAAAAAAAGGGTTTGTATTTCCAAATGCAAGCTCATGCTAAGGCCCCAGGCCTCACTAAACACTGACAAATGCATAGCTGGAAACCAGTCTGGCTTCCCCGTGTGCATGTATTAATCCTACTTATAACAACTGCGTCCCATGTTATATGGTAATATTTAAAAGTTAACTCTAGAACTATAAAAGTGTTTGCTAAAACAGTAAATCCCCCACAGTCAGGGGAGAAGCATTACCAAGTGTGAAATATCAGTTCACCACAAGAGGGGTTATCTTCTCCCTAACAAAAGAAAGTCTAGACATCAAACAAGCCACTGTGGACAAAAGACTTCATTGATTGCTTCCCCCACACCCCTGAAGAGGGTTCCTGCTCAAGCCCTATTCCATCACAGCTTGAACGCTGGGGGAAGGGAATAAAAATGCCAGTTAAAGAGAAATTGTTATTCCTATGCTGCTTGAACTCTGAGAGGCAAGAATTTCTAAACACACGCAAGGAGTCCCCAGCTGTTGAGCTTAGGTTAGCAGGAAGGGACTTATAAAGCATGCATATAATAGCGACTATCATTTTTTGGAACCTAAGACTGTACCTCATTTGTGTGCGTATCTTTACCTGTTTTACCCTTGTAAATAACTCATTTATTTTTCCTAGTTAATAAGCTTTTAGTTAGTTTATTACAGGATTGGCTACAAGAGTTGTCTTTGGTGTGAGATCTGAAGAACAGTTGACCTGAGGTAAGTGAGTGGTCCTTTGGGACTGGGAGTAACCCGAATATAGATCTATCACAAGATAGACAGGAGTACCCAAGGAGACTGTCTGTGACTCTATGGTAAGATTAGTATAGTGATTTAGGCATTCACGCTTGTTGGTGAAATCTAATTATAGAGCATACAACCAGTTTGGGGTTTTTGCCCTGCTCCTTGACAGTCTGCCCTGAGGTTGGCACTCCGGTCCTGAGCCACTCCAGATAGCGTGACACACAGCATAGAGCATTTCAGAATGCGCTGAAGGAAACAAGTCTAACTCAGGTACTGCCATGCTATGCACTTCCTCAGGGGGACTGGGAATCTAGTTCTTATGCAGAGAGCTATGAAAAGAGCCTCTCTTCCCTTGCAATGGAGGATTTCCAGTCCCCATTGTTTGGGGTATTTTTAACCATGGGATTCTGGAATTTGTTTAAGTTTCGCCGAAAAACATCAATGAAAACTGCCACTCCCTGTGCAACCTGCTCAACAGTCACATCTACCCTCCACTACCAGGTTCTGAACATTACTGGTTCACCATGGCTGTTTAGCGGTCAAGAGGGGCAGGATGTCCAACCTGAATGCTCTCTCCTTCCCGGCACACCAGCGGAGACTCCATGCGGCTGTAATCCACCCCCAGAACCCAGCTCTTATCGATTAGCTGCATGTTGTCCCCAGCAGTCGAAGCGCTTGATGAAGGGGCCTCTTTGCGATTGGTCTCGGGTGCTCGCTTGGAGTGAAAGAGGCAGAACACCACGTCTCCCTTCAGGATGTCAAAGTCCCACGTGATCACAGACTCACCCTCCAGGATTTCCACAACGATCTAAACAAGCAGCAACACAAGCAGGTTTTATGGGCTTGGTCTTCAGGTGAGAGCCAACATCCTCCCACCTTCCCCTCACACACAAATCTGCCCAGCTCCTGCAGTCTTAAGATCCATTACTGCTGCAGTTCTCAGCTCCCCAGGGGCTCATGAGCTGATCCCAGTTCCTGCCTGCAGATTTCACTGCTGTGGATCTGCTTGGCCACTTTCACCACAACCTTCTCCTGCATCGGCAGTGCCTTACAAAGTACAGTAATTCCTCACTTAAAGTCATCCCGGTTAACGATGTTTTGCTGCTGATCAATTAGGGAACGTGCTCGTTTAAAGTTGCGCAATGCTCTGTCCACTGCTTGCAGGAAGAGCAGTCTGTTGGAGCTAGCTGGTGGGGGCCTGGAACCAGGGTGGACCGGCAGCCCTTGCCCCGTCAGCTCCCCGCTCCCCTAAGTTCCCTGTGCAGCAGCTGCCCAGCAGGCTACCAATTGCTGGCAGTTCAGCTGTCCCTCCCCCACTGCTATGTGCTCCTCCTCCCCTCTGCCTTGGAGCTGCTCCTGGAAGCCTCCAGCTTGCTGTGCAGGGGAGGGGGGGAAGAGGGGGACTAATGTCAAGGTGTCCCCCTCCCCTCTACTCCTGTCCCTCGCTTACCCCTTCTCCATATAGAGCAGTGGGGAGACACAACAGGGCTCAGGATGGAGAGAGCTGGGGGGAGAGCTGGCCGCAGCTGCTGTCTCAACTTCCTGATCCTTTTAAAGGCAATGTACTTAGAGTGTGGTGTCAGCGTACTTAAAGGGACAATGCACCTCTCTCTCCCACACACAGGGTGTGTGTCTCTGTCTGCCATGCTGTTTCCCCTCCCTCCGTTAGTGCTGCCTTGTCGAGTGTGAGACTGCATTAACAACGAGTTAACCCTCAAGGGCTCAGCCAAGTGCTAGTTCATCATTTAGCAGTAAGGCATTCCCTGGGAAATATCCCACCCTCTGATTGGACCACCTGAACCAAGCTTCACAATCATCATTGCTATGTACAGTATTAAATTGTTTGATTATATATATATATATATATATATATATACACACACACACACACACACACACACACACACACACACACACACACACAGTATATTTGTCTGGTGAAAAAAAATTCCCTGGAACCTACCCCCCACATTTACATTAATTCTTATGGGGCAATTGGATTCGCTTCACATCGTTTCGCTTAAAAAGTCACATTTTTCAGGAACATAACTACAACGTTAAATGAGGAGTTCCTGTTTCGTGCCCGTTCCCATGGTACCCCCATTGAGCACAACTGGCACCAAAGCAAAGGTTTCTGGGGCTCAGCTGTGGACTGCTTTAGAACGGCTAATTGTGAGGTTCCAACTGGCTGTTGCACGGGGAAATCGAACAGGCTGAGTCAGAACGAGCTATCATCCATGGTTAGAAATGGGTGCATCACTCTCAGATCAAAGGATTTCTCTCCCCAACTTTGTCCTTTTTGATTACACTTGAATATTCCCAGCTCATGTACTCTTCTCTCACAAGATCAGAGGCATGATAAATAATGGACACAAGGATATTGGGGGGAAGCCGATGGAGGCTTTATTTCTCCAGAAAAAGGAGGAAGGTGCTACAGTGTGTGTACAGGGACAAGTTACACCAGAGACTAGAGAAACTGCTTCCTGACCCCCAAATTACTGTTCTTAACTTCCACACACCTCTGAAATGCTGGCAGTTTTATCTCAGCCATCCCCTGCAGAGCACTGTGCTGCCGGAACACCTCCAGCACTTACATGCTGGAATCCCTTCACAGCGCTATCCTAGCCTTCACAAGAACAAATCTACAGCACAGCCCCTTGGAATTACCTCCCTGCCTTTCCCAGAACAGCACATGGTTGGTCTGTACCTCGTGAGGAGCCCCTTTAAGAACATTTGCAGAGTGGTAGATGGTTTCTGTCCATAGTCGGATGTGATCAGAGTTCTCCGGTTCTTCATCTGTTTGATAAAGTGACTTGGGGACGAGTCCACCCTCAGGGACATTGCACTGCAAGAACCAGAGAGAGAGAGAGACATCTGTACTGGGACTTCTAAACTAACGTTTATGGTAATATCTAGACACCCCCAATATACCCAGTTACCTATTATGAAACGTCAGATCCTCAGCTGGAGTAAAATGCCATAGCTCCATTGGCTTTACACAAGTAGGATCTGGCCCCTGCTCTTTGTGAGGGACACATCCCATCAGTTAGGTTGGGACCCCAATTTAGAGTGTTCTTTTCTTTAAAAGACAGTTCTACAACATTATTTGAAATTTTACCATGATGTGTCAGTGAAAAGCCCTAGCTTAATTTTAAATGCTCCAGACAGAATCTGGAATCCAACCATTGCACCATGGTGCTAGCACCACACAGCCTGAAAGCAAAATTGATGAGAAATAAGTAAAACTCATCATTGTATTTTCACTGTCTGAATGGGGTGTGACATGGTGAGCAGCATAAATGATGAAAAAGTAAATTTAAGGTCTTTTTCATTATTTCAATTTAATATAATTTATTGAGAAGTTTCTGGGCAACCTACAATAAGAATACAAGTGCCTCCACAATATTACATGACGTTAACAAGATTCAAAGAAAGTGGCTGCAATGGCAGATATCAAAAATATGAAAACAGTTCTAATTTTTTAAAGCTCAGACTAAAGGCACATTACCTATAATGTGTGATTTATGCATAAACCCCCCAAAAAAATCAAATCAAGAGCCTTATATGCACGATGTGTTCGTTTATTTTTTTCAGTCTGGTTGTGTCCCTTTAATAATCTCCCTAATCCAATAGGCACTAAAGGAGCCAGACCAGATATTTTTAGACCTGTGCTAATCTGGATGCCATTTGACAACTGAAGCAGTGGAGTCATATTTTTGGTGCTATGTCATGGGACTGGGACATGATCACCAATCTGTAGCTTGTGGCTCAACCTATCATTTCAGGTATTTTTAAGCAAGATGAAGACAGACATGAATAACCCAAGGAAAACCACACTGACTCGAGGAAGAACTCTCAAACTCCAAGGACCAAGTTCCGTTTTTCCACAACATTCAAGGTCAAGGCAGTCATAAGAACAGAAGGGTAAGAACATCTAAACGCATCTCCCTCATAAAGGCTTCCTCAGCAAAACGCCACCTCTCCAAAGGTGAGCTGTGAGGGAAGGATGATCTCAGCACCCAGCACGATGGGTCCCCAGTCCAGTGTGGGCCTTTGGGCACTACCAGTCTAGAAAGGTAACTATTCCAAGGGAAGGAGTGGAAGGACTAGGCCCCCAGGAAGACAGCATATCTCAGATTCACCTTACAGCAAACTCACCACACATTCTCCTCCAAGGAAATCTGGAATCACGTCTTTGTCCAAATAGTCTACAAGCCCTCCAGGACCCTGGTAGTTATTGCCGCTGTAGATGAGGAACTTCTGCCTGGTGTTTTCATTGATGAAAGGACTAACCTGAAATACAGGTGGATAGAAGATGATGTTCTTATGGCATGGACCGTAATTTGAAGAGAATGTTGCACCACATTCCAGAAACACTCCTAGCACTGTGGACTGGAGTCCACAGGGAAGTTGATGGCCCTGAACCAGAATAGGTTATACATAGAAATATTTCCATTCTCTCACAGGGTTCCCCCCGCCATCCCTCACATTAGATAAAACTAGAAGTCATGTCCCCATCCTCAACACTATTCCAGAACTGCATTGGGCTTTGTCAGTTCTGTTCTGTGGCCTATACATCCAGCAGGCCCTAGCCAGGGTCACATTCATTACTTTATTCTCCATGCGCTTTCAAGTGGGATTTAAAAACTGTTTATCTTTGCCATTCAAACCTGTGCCAACTGGAGCTTTTTATTGGCATGACTCTTGCACATCGGTATGAGAGAGTCCCAAGAGCTAGGCTGTCGGTCGGTGGTAATGCAGCACAGTGCCATATGAGAGCTCAGAGTGTAGATCCCAAACTCTAATCAACGCTGGCAGGATGACAGAAGCTAAAAGTGATGTGAAGACGACATAGATTGCTCCGTGGCAGCACTATGGCTAAATTCCAGAGCTCCACCAATGAGCAGTGTCGAGCTCTCCTCAGTCCAATGACAGGTTGCCCAAGAGCTTTTTCCTCGATAACCCTCCAACATCTACAGCACTGGAGATTTTAGCCACTTGTGGCACTGGCCCAGTTCTCACTGTCTGTACAGTAAGGATTTCACTTACCAGAGTCCACAGCACAGGGAAAACCCGTGGTGCTCGCACGATCAGTAACCTCCCTAGTGTCTCAGGGTAATTGTCCTCCACAACCTCGATTATCCGAAGGAGAGCCTTAACTCCAGGCCGCCACAGGTGACGCATGTTCAACCCTTCCAAATCCACCAGACATGTCCAGGATCTGAAATGCACAGAAGAATGGAAGAGGTCACCACTGCGCTGCAGTATCCCCATTTCTCACCAACACAGCACCTGCCCAGCCAGCACAAATAAGAGTTGCACAAAACTTGTTTATCGTACACTTTCTATTAAACCCAAGGGGTGACTGGCAGTACCAGTCGAGCAACAACTACCCCCCCCCATACAAGCAGCAGGTGGCCAGAGTCCAAAAGTATTTTCAGTGCACTGGCTCTGTAGGCCCAGAATGGATTCCTCCTCCCAGGGAGGACGACACAGGTTGTCCATTTCAAGGTGGTTAAGGGAGCTTAGGCCCTTTTGAATCCACCAAGACACAATCTGGGCACTAATGTCATGGCACTAAAGAGTTATTTTGCATTAGTTAAAAACTTGATGCTGTGCAAACGGAGCCAGAACTACAGGCTTCAAGCAGCTGGATTGGGATCACCAAGGCATCAGGTAGAAGATCCACCTGGAATGTGGCAGAAAAGCTGGACAATGTGATTGGGGACAAATAGCCTTGTTTTCCTTCATATCGAGTTGTACAGTTCATCTAGGCTATGCCCAATACACAGACACCCCTGCCTTGGCTGGAGTAGGGACTGATACAAACAAAATACTCCTGTCTGTGGCTTGGGCCTAAGAATTCCAGTTACTTATTTCAGTAAAATCCATGATATCTTAAAAACTTTCACTGAAATGTTACTTCCACCATGCCAGGGCCTTAAGACAGTTAAACGCATACTAACGTGATGGGACGGCCAAACAGGTTGGTGTTTTCCTCACACCTCTTTTGTCCCTCCTCGTTAATTGACAAAACCTGAAATGAGAGAGAGGGGGAGAGAGAGAGAGAGCGCGCGAGCGCACAGACTGGAGGTTACTTTGGCAACACACCCAAAGAAGAGCCCACATCGCCTACTCCACCATGAGGGAACACTGAGGAAATCACATGAACAGGGAGCTGGAGCCAGAACAGCCTATTATGATAAAAGGGACAAGCCAGCCATGTTACGTGTATACGGAACAAGAAACGAGATTTTTGGAAAAGTTCTCTCTGCTGAAAAATCAGTTCTACTGAGTTTACAAGGCCTGTGTGTTGAAGGCCCCAAGACCCTGTGGACCAGATTCTCAAGCCCAGCTATGGGCCCTTTGCATCATTCGGGTGATGTAAGGACCACAATCCAGCTGCAAATCACCTGCAGAGAACTGCCCTGGCATCAGAGAACTTCCTCCTCGTACATTTGCGCCACGGCTGGGTCTTGCCTCACTCTGGGCTGGTGAGTATGTTGGGGGTTGGGAGGAGCTACACTGCTATGCATGCCACTAAGGACTCTACACAAGAGGAGTAGTATAGAGCTGCCTGGTAGCATGGGGGCTGAGGAGGCGTTCCAAAACGGGGAGTCAGAACTGATTCCCCTCCCATGCTCCCCTCTCTCTCCTGAACTGAGAGGGGCTCGGATGCTGGAGAGGAGACTAGCTGCTCTAAGTTTTGTTCAAGGTGATGGCAAAGTAAGCAAGTGCTGTGGTAGGAACTGTGCCAGTAGGCCTCAAGGTTGGGCTCTGTGCTTGAGCTAGCGTGCTAAAAACAGCAGTGTAGCCAGGATAGCATGGGCAGTGGCTCAAGCTAGCTACCCTAGTCTGTACCTGCCTGGAGCCCCGGTATGTATTAAAGCAGCTAATCCAAGCCATGGCCCTTGCTATCCTGGCTACATTGCTATTTCTGGCAAGCTGGCTTTAGCGGAGCTGGATAGATACATCTACATCAGCTGGGAATCCACTGCAGATGCACCTTAGTGCTCATTTAGATAAGCCCTAATAGCCACTGTATCAACCATGTTCTGTGATGGCCAAACTGTTGAAGACAATGAAGAATTTGCCTCCAAATTTGTATCTGGTGAGATGCAGCCAATCAGCAGGCCATATAGTGCCCATATGCTGCATGCTGAACCCTATCGCCATCAACAGTTGATGGGAGAGAGATACACAAGGCCAACTGATATGTGGTATTAGAACCAATTCCTTCATCTGATAGTCAAGTGGATCCCTTCTTCCCACATGGGCCTGCTGCTGTGATCTGCACTTCATCTACACCTCTCAGAGAAATTGTAGCAGCAGAAGTTATATAGGTAATAAAAGCATCCCTTACGTGTCGCAGGAGCGACTCTTCTCCCAGGGCCTTCACCAAACCTTTTGTGTCCATCTGACCGAGGCGAAGGATGTAGAGGGGGCGGCCATCTTCAAAGCAAAGAACAAACAAAGACATTACAGGGAAAACACTGGTTCTAAGCCCCCAAACGGGGGATCCTGTAAAGAACCTGGAAACTCTGCTGAAGAAAAAGTAGCATTCAGATGGCCAATCTAACCTCAGCTTCCTGTCAGTGATAAATAGGCCAGGTGCCTGGGAGATGGAATAGCCCAGAGAGGGTGTATTGGGGGGTTTGAGCTATAGACTCTCTCTTATCCATGCCACAGGTCAGCATTGGCCTAAGATGGTTAGCTGTCTAGTGGGCTGTGTGAAAAGCATTGTGGTCTTATTCTAGTCTTCAGTGGGAAGGTGATGATATCACAACAGCCTTGCCAGCAGCTCAGAGAGGCTGTCAGTTGAATCGATTGGAGTCTGACCTACTCATCTCCTTAGGGGGCAGACCCTTCCGGGAAGGGATGGGGCACTTAGGTAGGAGAAGCTTCCACTGTAAACAGAGTTCCTTACCTATAAGCAGGACATTTTCTTAAAAATTCAAAGAAAAAAAAATGGTGCCCAAAGCATATTCCTATCAAGGGGAGCTTTAGGCCAGCCAGATTCAGCCTCGTCTGCACATACAAAAACAAAGAGATTGCTTTGACACAATCGGGACGTTCATATGTATAAGGAAACGTACCCATGCTAGGATTCTTCACCATGCTATGGTGAAACCTGCCAGCACAGCTGGCTCCACAGAGCCACAGGTGACTGCACTCGTGGTGCAGACACACCATCCTACCTTTATCCTGATAATGCCACCCTCCGGTGTAGTACTCCTCCAGCAGGGATGGGGGTCTCCAGGTCTGCAGGATGTAATCCACCTGGTACTGCTTGCGCCAGGTCAGCGACTGGCAAAGCATCTCGCGAGCCTTGTCGATGTTGAAGTCACGAGCCCTCAGGAATCGAAGGATATGCTCATCTTTGGGGATCTGGGAGACAGAGGAGACACACTCGTTCCAAAGAGCTTGGACTGCACTGCTGCCAGCGCTCCCCTCCCACAAACACCAACAAGATGCAAAGAAGCTTCTAGCTCCTCCCAGACATGGAGAAGGATTGAAGTTTAATTTTCTTTCCTCCTGCTATGTCCATTTGGTCTGCTCCAGCTAATCCAGGGACTGTAGGGAAATGACAAACCCAGCCCCCCTCCAGACATAGGGCCCTCCCACCTACCTGGGCCTATATATGCCATGCATATTCACTCTAGAAACACTGCCAGCCAGTGAATGGAATAGACAGCTGGGAATTGCAGTGAACTCTGCTAGCCAGAGTCTCCCAAAACATTCCCCCACCAGCCGAGACAAGCCACCCACAAATCCTGCCTGAAAGTAACAAAGCTGCAATGTTCCTTCCCCAGAGAGACAGGAAAGCCACACAGCACCATGCAAAGGATGAAAAGCATCTTTGTTCAACACACTAGCCTACAGGAAGGCTCCTGTGCTAGCCCTGTGGAGACTGGTCACAGCTAGGCTGTCTGTAAATAGACCAGACACCCTCCAAAGGCTCCCTTCAGCTGGAACACTACAACTCACGCTCTTGTGCAGGCTCTTATCATCCGGCCCGTCTGCTGAACCTCCACACTGGCCTTGTCCAAGTATGTCAGTCCCTCTCCTTTCTCCATGACAGCTACCCTTCATGACATTACAATGTAGCCCCCCCAATTATCTCCTCTCAAATCTGATCTCATGGCCCCCCACAAGCTTTCAGCTAATCACACTGGCCTCAAATGTTCGTCCACTTCTCCCACCAACACTTCTGTGCTTTGGCTCTCACTGCCCCTTCTGCCTGGGGCATACTCCAGGATAGCGAGTACTTTCTGATTTCCTTCAAATCCCTGGAGATCCACTTCTACCTTGAAGCCCAAGATAAAATTGCCAGCTACTCACGGGTAGGCAGTTGGCCCGCAGAAATCATCATTAATAAATCCCAAACAAAGCTAAATTTGACTTGAAATTGCAAGTTGCGCATACAGCTAATCTGCCACTACGTCTTCCAATCACCTCTGTGCCCCATTGCCTCAGGTTAAGCTTGTGTGTTGCATTTCATCTTAATTCAGACTGCAAACTCTTCAAAGCGGGGACAGTCTCTTCCTATGCTTTGCTATGGGGTTTAGCGAAATAGGGCCATGGTCCCAGATGGGCCACCTGCACATGGCTGTAACACAAATAATACGTGTATTCAGGGCGAAAAGCTCCTTTATCAGCTTACTGACGTGGATGAAAATAGAAAGGGCTGGAAGCAAAGCAGCCAGGAATTTCAGGCCTGAAGCAATCTCAGTTACACGTACTGATATGAAGCTGCAATAGACACACTTAGGGCTTGTCTACATAGTGCATTAGTCTGCACTACAAAAGGTGTCAATTCTAACATGCACTCATAAGCTGTGCACTAGCTGGCCTGTGTGGACCCTGCTGGCATGCTCTACAACAGTGGTTCTCAAACTTTTTTACTGGTGACCCCTTTCACATAGCAAGCCTTTGAGTGCAACCCTCTCCTTATAAATTAAAAATACTTTTTTACATATTTAACACCATTATAAATGCTGAAGGCAAAGCGGGGTTGCGATGGAGGTTGACAGCTCGCGACTCCCCCCCCAACGTAATAACCTCCTGACCCCCAGTTTGAGAACCCCTACTCTAAAAGTTCCCGAGTGCAGTCCCGTTTCAAACAGTCCTACACAACGCGCAGTAGGGAACTTTTAACAGAGTCCATGGGGGCCAGTTAGCGTGCAACATGCTGGTGCAAATTAGAATTTATACCCCTCTACTGTGGACTACTGCACCATGTAGACAAGCCCTAAGAACAGATTCAGTGGAGAGAAAGGGGTTGAGAGCAGATAAGTTCAGAGATAGCTTAGATGCACACCTGGGGTTAATTGTTTCTAACAAACCCTTTGTGAACCTCGCATTTGTACATGTTGACTGGGGGGGGGGGGGGAGGGTGGACATGTTTCCATGTCAGAGCTCAAAATGTATTTAATAAACTCTTGCAATAACTTGTCCGCATCACACTCAGATAGAAACAGCTGATTTTTTTATAGCAGGGTTTGAACACACATCTTCAGTGCTGAGAGGAAGACGCTATCCACAGGGCTACTTAGGTTGGTTCAAACTAGGGCTGTCAAGTGATTTTAAAAAGTTAATCACTATTAATAGCACCATTAAACAATAATAGAATACCATTTATTTAAATATTTTGGATGTTTTCTACATTTCCAAATATATTTATTTTAATTACAACACAGAATACAAAGTGTACAGTGCTCACTTTATATTTTTATTACAAATATTTGCACTGCAAAAAACAAAATAGTATTTTTCAATTCACCTAATACAAGTACTGTAGTGCAATCTCTTGATCATGAAAGTTGAACTTACAAATGTATAATTATGTACAAAAAATACCCGCATTCAAAAATAAAAATGTTAAAATTTAGCGCCTACAAGTCCACTCAGTCCTATTTCTTGTTCAGCCAGTCACTCAGACAAACAAGTTTGCTTACTTTTGTAGGCACTAATGCTGCCCACTTCTTGTTTACAATGTCACCTGAAAGTGAGAACAGGAGCTCGCATGGCACTGTTGTAGTCGGCGTTGCAAGGTATTTACATGCCAGATGCACTAAAGATTCATGTCCCTTCATGTTTCAACCACCATTCCAGAGGATATGCATCCAGGCTGATGATGGGTTCTGCTCGATAATGATCCAAAGCAGTGCGGACCGACGCATGTTAGTTTTCATCATTTGAGTTAGATGCCACCAGCAGAAGGTTGATTTTGTTTTTTGGTGGTTCGGGTTCTGTAGTTTCTGCATCAGAGTGTTGCTCTTTTAAAGACTTCTGAAAGCATGCTCCACACCTTGTCCCTGTCAGATTTTGAAAGGTACTTCAGAGTCTATAACCTTGGGTAGAGTGATGTAGCTATCTGTAGAAATCTCACATTGGTACCTTCTTTGCGTTTTGTCAAATCTACAGCAAAAGTGTTCTTAAAATGAACTATACTTGCTGAGTCATCAGCCGAGTCTACTGTAATATGAAATATATGGCAGACTATGGATAAAACAGAGCCGGAGACATACAGTTCTCCCCCAAGGAGTTCAATCACAAATTTAAATAACTCATTTTTTGAAATAAGCATCATTAGCATGGAAGCATGTCCTCTGGAATGGAGGCCGAAGCATGAAGGGACGTATGAATGTTTAGCATATCTGGCACATAAATACCTTGCAATGCCAGTTACAAAAGTTCCATGCGAACGCCTGTTCTCACTTTATGATGACATTGTAAATAAGCAGCAGGCAATATTATCTCCCATAAATGTAAACAAACTTGTTTGTCTGAACGATTGGCTGGAAAAGAAGTAGGACTGAGTGGACTTGTAGGCTCTAAAGTTTTAGATTGTTTTGTTTTTGAGTGCAGTTATGTAAGAAAAAAATCTACATTTGTAAGTTGCACTTTCAGGATAAGGAGATTGCATTACAGTACTTGTATGAGGTGAATTGAAAAATACTATTTCTTTTATTTATCATTTTTACAGTTCAAATATTTGTAATAAAAATAATATAAAGTGAGCACTGTACACTTTGTATACTGTGTTGTAATTGAAATCAGTGTATTTGAAAATATAGAAAAACATCCAAAAATATTTAATAAATTTCAATTGGTACTCTATTGCTTAGCAGTGTGATTAAAACTGTGATTAATCATGACTACTTTTTTTAGTTAATCATGTGAGTTAACTGTGATTAATTGACAACGCTAGTTCAAATCCTTACAGAAATAATCAAACATAACATCCAGGAGAGCCCGCTGAGTCCCTGTCAAGAGAATCCAACATTGTGGCTATTACATAAAGTTTTGCCATTTTCAAGTGTCATGTTGACCCCAGGTTACAACGAACTCTTCATGGCTGATTACATAGATAAACCAAGTGCCTACTTACTACATAGTTAAAGCAAGAGCTTACTTACTACGCCAGAGGAAAGTCTGTCATAGCAATAACCAGAAAGCCTAGGTAAGGGCAGCGGTACAGTTCTGAATACAGCAATGCACAGGGACAAGTGAGCACTTACATTCGGGTCAGAGGCAGAACTTTGAGAGGATGAGGTGGTATTGTTATACAGAGAATCGAGTTCAAAGGCTAAGTTAGCGGAATGGATTTCTGACACGAGGGATGGCATTTGGCTAGATGGCTGGGACAATTCCAGAGACAGTAATTTCCATAGGCAGGCAAATGAAGATGCTTCTGTAGTTCTCATTATTGGTGTACCAATACCTGCTGCTTTAACAGCAACACACAGACCATTGCTTACAGCTCTGTGCAAGAATCTGCAGTTTTTACATCATTTACAGTCTCCAGTTCTCTCTGGCTGGCCTTCCAGCTATGGAAGACTTTATTCAGCAAAGCACTTGACTACTGCTGTGGAAAGAACAGAGAATGGACACTGCAACGGGACAATGGGAGTGTTTCATTTAAAAACAAACATCCAACGGGGCAAGCTCCCAGGAACGGAGATCTGCAATGGGCCTCTGGAGAGGCGACAGGGACATTTACCCTGGAACTAAAAAAAATAAAAAAAAAAAGTCACAGTAAGAGATCAGCCTCCTCGAAGCGAGTTCAAATGGTCTGAGACAAGCGTTTGACTCAGTACCCGCCTGATAAGCTGTTTATGCTTCTACAAAGCAGACAAGGAAGGAATAAATGGGGTTTGGGATGAGGTCTGAATTGCCAGTACCATCCATTCTGCTTACAAAGGGCATGGAGAATACACAAAACCTACCAGAAGTGCATAACGCTACCTACAGCTGTCACTAAGGCAGAGTCAATTTCACCCTATTAGTGGATCCAGCACAACAAACAGCTGCCAAGAAGAGCACACGTGCGCGCGCACACCCCCCCCCCCAGGGGCAACTCTTTCACATTGCTCACATGCTCCAGATTTTACCTTTTCCGGCTTCCATTCCCCAGCCTCTGACTACAAGAAAAAACAAACAAACAGGCATTTACACTGTGCTTTCCAGCTCAAAACCTGGGTCCTGACCCATCACACATGTGGCTCCCCGTCACACTCTCAGCTAAGGGTGGCTCGGGCAGGATGCCTGACAGCTGGCACATAAGATACAGGAGTCCATGTGGTTTTGCTGGATGGACTGCAGAAGGCTTGTCAAGCCAAAGCAGTTATCCCAGCCCCGCTCCCAGCTGGAAAGCGGCATGCGCAGAAGCCAACTGTGTTACACGTAAACTCAGTTTTCTTTTGGAAGGTCAGGAGAAATCTCTTTGCCAAGTCTCCCTGCCTCTCAGAAGTGCTTACCAATGGAGTGGGAAGTCATTGTCTCAGATGCCTCGTTCAATCCCACCTAACCACCACAGCTCTTCTTACTACTGCACGCTCTCCCTCTCCCCTGCTCTGGTCATGAACTGAGAGTGTTAGTTAATCAGGGTAAGAGAATGAGGGAGAGTGGGTTGGAGCCTATCCCCACCCACTCTCATAACCTATCCTGTAGGCCTGATGGGACTATTGGCTGTGGGCGAGGCGGGACAGAACAGGCAGCTCTGTTCACAGCGCAGTCCTACTCCTAAGGAGCCAGATCAAGGGCTGCAATTAGTAATGAAGCTCCCCTGCCTCCTGCTCCCCAGGAACACAGCACACTATTTTCTAGCCCCCTAAATGCCCAGTAAGGATGCAGGGAAGGGACCCAGAACCAGAGTAATAAGATTTGAACGTGTCCCTCCCACGCTTGCATTTCACAGTGCTGAGCCTGGACATTGGTTCTGCTGGCACAAGGTTTTTTGGGTTTGTGCATTAGACCCGACCAGGGACTTAGCACTGCTAACGTCAAGCAGTCAGGCACAATTCCTCCACACAAGCGTTTGACACTGCACAGCACAGCCCAGCACAGCCCTGGCTGGGCATCTTCATCCAGAAAAGCCAGCAGGCTTCGCTCATCAGGGCATGTCTGGAAAGGGAGAAAACAAACCGTGCACCCTCCCCAGCCTTGCAACCCACAACCATTGGTAGCGTCCCACTAAACACGAGGCTGAATTCTTCCCCAGTGTAACAGTGCTCTAATCAATGGAGGAGTGGCAGGGACACGTTTGTCCCACAATCTCCAGTATGGCCTGTGGGAGCCAAACGCAACCTGGGATCAGCACCCAACTGCTGTGATCAACTCTGGCTGCACTTGCAAATCACTCTACTCTGATCCCCACACTGGAGTCTCTGGACAGTTCAAGTAGTTACTCTTTGGTTTGAGTGCCATCTATTTGCATGAGTTCAGACAGACACACCCTGCTCCTCAATATGGAAGTTTCTGCATCAAGTTTGAAATACAGAATTTTCATAAAAAGTAGATTTAAACAAAATTCTTCCAAAATTAAGGCAGCCCCTAGGCAAGTTAGCTTATGAAGCCCACCTGGAAAAGGACTAGATAAAAGCTAGGCATAATCACCCACCACTCTAGTGAGCAATGTCTGCCAAAAGCCTTGGGATGTGTGTAGGTTTTCAACTGATCTACACAGCGTGACTAGCAGGTTCTCTCACCCTACCCCACAGATGCAGCGAGCTAGACTTTGAAGGGAAGCAAGACCACTTGATAACCACTACAAGGGGTTGACTTAAACTGCAGAGAAATCACACATTTTTCATAGGTTGGTCATGGCATAAATAGCAAATTTCATAACTATGTTACACATCCATGAAATTTGCTATTTATGCCGTGACCACCCACAAAAAATTTTCTCCACCGTCTTTCTCAAACTGGGGGCCCTGACCCAAAACACTCACCTGGGACACCTGGCATTGGCCACTGTCGGAATACAGGATCCTGGGCTAGACAGACCTTTGGTCTGACCCAGTATGGCGGTTCTTATGTTCTTAAGAGGGTCAGAAGCCTATTAGGAGGTCACAGTATTCTCACCCTTACTTCTCCACTGCTGCTGGTGATGGCAGTGCCTGCAACTGGGAGGTGGGAGAGCAGCAGCTGCTGCCCGGGCACCCATCTCTGAAGACAGTGCCACCAGCAGCAGCAGCGGAGAAGAAAGGATGGCATGGTATTCTGTACTGCCGCTGGCAGCAGCGATATGACTCACCTAAAGCTTATCAGGAAACAGCTGTCTTAACATAGCACTCCACTATCAAGCAAGCCTCAGCACATGTGAGTTATTCACAATCCCATTTTTATATGGGGAAACCGAGGCACAGAGCAGTCATTTGCCCTAGACCACACTGCCAATCAGTAGCAGAGCTGGGGTTAGAACCCAGAGGTTCCTGGATCACAGTTACATGATCAAGCTGCTAAGCAAAGCTGCCTCCGAGAGGCTATCAGTTCTTTGGAAAGCTCCCCTCTTGTCTCCAGGCAGGGAGTTCTGCCTCTAGCTGCTTACCTTGCCTTTGTGCATTTCCTGCAGCCACTGACGGAGTCGGATCAGGCAGCTTTCCTGCATTGGAGTCAGCTGCCCCAGGTACCGCTCAATGTAATCAGCGTCCAGTTTGTCAGCTGGAGAGGGAAGAAAACAGCAGCTCAGGGGAGAAGTCCTGGTAGGAGTGGAGGATCTGGGGAATTGTACAGTTATTTCCACACACTAACACACACACAAAATTTCCACTGGGAATTGTCAAACACTCTTAGCCTCCTTCATCAACAGTCTGCCTGGCTTTTGTCTGGGAAGGGCTGGAAAGCATCCCAAGGGGTCCACGGGGAGACATGTTGATTACAATTAGGGCGTGGGGATTGAGTCAGTAATTCTGGATGTGTACGGCATCACAGCAGGGTCAGCCACTCAATGGTGCCAATATGCCCTCTAATTCCTGCCTCCATCCCAAAGCTGCCCTGGACTCTGACTTGGGTTTTCAAAGGAAATTAAGGGAGTTAGGCACCCACCTCCTTGGATTTCAGTGGTTTCTGGACACCTACCTAACTTGGGCTCTTTGGAAAATTCCACTCCACTATATTCCTACAGCAAGAGGGGACGGCAGCCAGTCTGGAAGCTGCTGAAATGCTATTCCACGGACAGCCACCAGGGGGAAAGAGTGAATAACTTTAAAAAAAGGTTTCAGAGTAACAGCCGTGTTAGTCTGTATTCGCAAAAAGAAAAGGAGTACTTGTGGCACCTTAGAGACTAACCAATTGATTTGAGCATAAGCTTTCGTGAGTTACAGCTCACTTCATCGGATGCATACTGTGGAAAATATAGAAGATGTTTGTTTTTATACACACAAATCATGAAAAAATGGGTGTTTATCACTACAAAAGGTTTTCTCTCCCCCCACCCCACTCTCCTGCTGGTAATAGCTTATGTAAAGTGATCACTCTCCTTACAATGTGTATGATAATCAAGGTGGGCCATTTCCAACACAAATCCAGGGTTTAACAAGAACGGCGGGGTGGGGGTGGAGGGGAAGAGGGATGTTAGGAAAACAAGGGGAAATAGGTTACCTTGCATAATGACTTAGCCACTCCCAGTCTCTATTCAAGCCTAAGTTAACTGTATCAAATTTGCAAATTAGTTCCAATTCAGCAGTCTCTCGTTGGAGTCTGTTTTTGAAGTTTTTTTGTTGAAGAATTGCAACTTTTAGGTCTGTAATTGCGTGACCAGAGAGATTGAAGTGTTCTCCGACTGGTTTATGAATGTTATAATTCTTGACATCTGATTTGTGTCCATTCATTCTTTTGCGTACAGACTGTCCAGTCTGACCAATGTACATGGCAGAGGGGCATTGCTGGCACATGATGGCATATATCACATTGGTGGATGTGCAGGTGAACGAGCCTCTGATAGGGTGGCTGATGTGATTAGGCCCTGTGATGGTGTCCCCCTGAATAGATGTGGGCACAGTTGGCAACGGGCTTTGTTGCAAGGATAGGTTCCTGGGTTAGTGGTTCTGTTGTGTGGTATGTGGTTGCTGGTGAGTATTCGCCTTTTTTTTTTTTTTTTTTTTTTTTTTTAACACCTCACTCACGAAAGCTTATGCTCAAATAAATTTGTTAGTCTCTAAGGTGCCACGAGTACTCCTTTTCTTTTTGCGAATACAGACTAACACGGCTGCTACTCTGAAACCTGAATAACTTTAGTAGCTCCTCTTCGCCATCAGGATTGTCCTTTGTGGCTACTGCAGCGCAGGGTCCCTCCAGGGCATCGAGACAAAGGACAAGGGGATCACATCTGCCAGCGTGTGGAGTTCCAGGCAGATGTGCAGCTGGAGGCGCGTGTGTACAGGGAACGTGGTACCAAAAGAGTCGTGGCACAGGCCAGCAGCTGTGCTGGAAGCATGTGGAGACAGAAGGGACAGGAGAGCAGAGGGGACCCTTCGGGGCCAGCTCCACATCAGGCAGAATATTTCTGACCCTGGATACAATGGGCTACAGTATCACACAACGGGGATCATGTGTCTAGAGAACACGCTGCTGCCCCTCAGTCCCACCGGAGAAATTAGCCTCCCTAAATTCACTCTCACCGCAGATTATAGGCTGGAGCACCCATGGAAAAAAATAGTGGGTGCTCAGCACCACCAGCTACAGCTGATCGGGGGCGCCCCTGCCAAACAGCTGATCGGGGGCTCGGGGAAGGGGCAGAGTGAGTGTTGAGCACCCCTGGAGAAAACTAAAAGTCAGCACCTATGCCACAGATCCAGCCAAGCTGGGCAGCAGACCCACAACGGAATGGAAAGAGGGCAGCTGGGAGAGTCGTATAGAGCCGGCAGTTCAAGAGCAGAGATACGTGAAGAAAGGGAAGCCAATAATCTCCCCCCCACCCCCCATTCCTCACCTGGCTGCTAAGTGGAGTTCTCCACTTCTAGAGCACCTTTCATCTCAAGGCACTTTACCAATATTAATTGTGCCTTGCAACTTCCGTAGCCAGTGGGTAAGTATTCAAACCATTTTACAGATTGGTAAACTAAGGTATAGAGAAGCTACATGACCAAGGCCAGGCAGGAACAGAACCCAGGAGCCCCAGATCTCAGTTTCTTGCTTTAGCAGCTGTTCTCGAAGCTCCTAGAGACATACCCCAATCACAAGGGCCAGGAATCTTGGGTTAAAGCTCCCAATGTTGCAGGTATCACTGCAATGATACAACGACCTCTCACTTCCTTCTGCTCAGGCAGACACTTTCACATTGGGCTGGAGCCTTTTCTTACATCAGGCTGCAGGAGCTTCAAGAGTTAAGTGGCAGAAATGTCCCAATGTGAGAACCAGAACGTCTACACTGCCAACCTCCACCACTGCCTGGGGATAGCATACCGTCAGGGCTAGCCGTCTCTGCAGCAGGGCAGGAGCTGCCTGGCTGCTCTTTATTAGTTCCATGCACACAGGACTCCGCTGGCACAATACCAGGGTTGTGTCCGACAGCCAGGGCCCTCTTTTCCTTCTGCCTGCTCACTGGTGGAGGTGTCCATCGGGGGATGAAGGTGATGCCCTGGGAGATCAGCTCCTTCAGGTAATGCTCGATCACCTCCTTGCCCTGGAAGTGAAGGCTTGCATTAGAGAGAGCAACGCCAAGTGAAAGGATTTCTAGTACTCCGAGAGATCAGCGTCCCAGCCATAAGCAGGAAGGGGGAGTTTCCCTAGCCCAGGGAAGAAGGAGCACATTCCCGTGTTTAATGTCCTCATGCAGCAGCTTTTGAGCAAGGCAGAAGGGAGCGGAACGGCCCGTGTGGGGAATTTTACTTGGAGTGTGAAAGGCTCTCTCTAGAGAAGAGAAAACGTGCTGTTACTCAGGAAAATGCCTGGGGTAAGAACAGGTTTGGGTTCAGGGGAGGGGAGAAAACAGGGTCAGTCAGCCCTACACATCTCACCTGTTCGCTGCACTGCTCCCCTGCGACCCTAAACCCAGGGAAAAGGCTGTCAAACTAACACCATTGCACTGCCCAGATCCCATCAGAGTGGAGTCTTCAGTGGCATGAAATCAACAGGTACCCAGGGCTTGTCCTTCCTATGTGCATATTCAGGAAGAAGGCTTCCTGTGTGGGACACTGGTCAGGGAGTGACTCCAGGGAGCCTGGACTGCGCATGGAATGCAGCTCTCACCCAGAATAATTCCCGTCCAACCTCTCATGGAGATATCCAAACAAACAAGTTGTTTTGCTTGTTGGATAGTGGCTTAATCTCCTCTCTCTACTACAGAGACTGAAACCCAAGGCAGGGCTCAGCTGCTCCTTAGAGCTGCGTTCTCTCTCTTTACTGAGGACGAAACTCAGGCAACAGTGAGGCTAAGGGACTTATTCATGGCAACGGCACGGGGGAGAGTTGGTCACAGAACCTAGGTCTCCTGCCAATTCCCACTCCCTTGATCTACCCATTAGAGAACATTGCATCTCATGACCCTTCACGCTCACTGCCATGGCAACCTTGGACCCGAGCAGCCATTTTACTTCCCCACTTCTAATGGGCTGTGGACACCTGAGCTGCACTTCTTGGAGCTAGGGGAAAGCCAGCTCTCACCCGCTTGATGTTGGAGGTGTACTGCTTCATGGCAATTTTCTCCACTGTGCTTTCAAAGCCAAAGAACGACTTGATGTCAAGAGACGCAGACTGTTCAAAGCACGTCCACTCTTCATTCTCGGGGTGAACCTAAACTCAGACAGAGACAGGCCCAGGGTCACACAGCGCAGAGCAGACCAAGGCTGCCAGGCTTCACGCCAGGCAGTAACGGGGCTGTTCACTCTCCCAGGCTGCAGACCAGGGGGCTCCCTACAGGATGTAGGTCTGTCAGCACTTAGTGATCTGATTAATCAGGACTGCGATGCTCAGTCTGACAGAAGCGTTAGGACACATGCGGAGCACAACCACTGTTAGGATGGGATTCTCCCCACCCAAGGAAATCAAGACTAAACCCACTTCTGCTGCTTGGCTCTCCAAATGGTAATGGCAGGAGTAGAAAGAGCATTACAATAGTGCCATGGTGCTAGATGCAGTACGTGCAAATAGCAAGAGATGGTCACTGTGAAGCAAACTCGCAGTCAAACCAGGGCTGCTCACTCAGCTGCCCTCCATCAGAGCCTGCTGTGACACAGCCTTCAGGCGTGCGGCAGCAGCTTGTCCCTGAGCAGAGACTGTGTCATTTGAGCCTGGGGTCATCTATTTCCCCAAGCATGCCAGAGCTGCTGATCAATCTGTGCAACAGTACTGCCTGGCCAGGAACCCTCCTGCTGCCTTGCAGAGTAACGGACTCTCCAGCCTGCTCTTGAGCCTGTTCCTGCCCCAGCCTTGCCTGAGCCCAGTTCCAGGTCTTGTCCTTGTGCTACTCCGACCTCGCTTCAGCCCTTGCCTCCTGACCCTCGGACTCTGACTACCCAGCTTCAAACTTTGGCCCACACCTGGACTCCAGCTACGGTACTGACTTGGCTTGTCCCTGGACTCTGATCTCTGTTCCAGCGCTACCCTCAGCCCAGCCCTGACCCTACATCCAGCTTTGACCTCTGTTCCAACTGCTAGGCCCGATAACCAGGAGGAAGCACCTGACAGTCATTGCCACTGCCCCAAAGAGTTCACAAGCTAAATAGATAAGACAGAGTGAAGGAAGGGGGGGAATTATCCTCCCCTGTTGAACAGATGGGAAACAGGTACCCAGAAATTAAATGACTCACCCCAAGTTGCCCAGGAAGTCAGTGGCAGAGTGAGGAAGTAAATCCAGGTCTCCTGAGTCTCAGCCACTGCCTTAACCACAGAACATCCTTCCTCTCTAGGCAGTCTCCCTACATTCTCTTCCTCAAGGAAAACACCCACATAGCTCTTTCCTTGACAAGGAATAGAGGGGTCTACCTTTCCCCTTATGTGTGACTGTTTTAGCCCAGCAACAGAGTACAAAAAAAACTGACCTCACGCGCACAGAGAGATCGGTCAACACCACAATGTCCCTATAGGGATTATAGGCAGCAGCCGGAGAAAGATCTTATTTCTCAAAGGAACACAGCTGGGGTTGAAACATGAGAAAAACCTGTTTCCTGTACACTCCCACAATTAAGAGGAAATGGGCAAAAGTAGACAGCAGGAGCATCTCAAGGATGCAGACAACTAGTTCCTCCCTTCTGGAAAGCAGACACATCTCGGAAACCCAGCAGTTCCACTCTGGAAGGAAGGTTTTCAACACACTGCAGTCAGAGAAATCCCAGTAGCGTGAAATCTGGCACTGGCAAAGACACGCATATACACAGCATCACTGCTGGGTTCACCGAGCAGCATCTCACAGTCAGCAGCTGAGATAGACCCACGGTGACAGCAATGGAAAAACTTGATCCATTATCATTTCCATGAGCACCACACCACACAGATGTTTTTGGGCAGGGGGTTAAGTTATTTGCTTCACTAGGAGCAACAGCCATTGCGAGCGTCTTTGATTTCAAGAAGCTGCACTAACGTACAAGTGCTGACAGGGCAGGTAAGTAACATGATCTGGACTTTTGTTTAGGAAACATGGTGAGGTATCAGATTGCTTCCAGAAATAGATGAAGCTATTTTTAATGGTGATTGAACTTCTGTGGCCCAGATGCACCGATATGGTACAAACACTCGACAAGTGGAACACGCTGGGTGACATCTTTTCAGGCCACAGATAAGGAGCATAAGAACTTTATCTAAATGATCAACACAGGAGCAATCTGGAAGTCCCGGGGACAGAAAGAGCATGACAGGGAAGCCAGGAACTGCGCTCATTTGGGAGCAGTATGAGAATTCAGCTGCCCCAACTGCCTCCCCTACCCACCACCTCAACTTCCCATCACAATAAGTACTCGGGCCTCCTCCCTAAACTGCTAGAATCATGCCAAGGCCAAACCCCAACACTGGCCAGACATCCGTCTTAACTCTAATTCTAAGCCCGGAGAACTAGGGGAACACTTTACATCAAATCTAGAGCCCCACCTTGCTCTCTGATCTCACCCCAGAAGCTAATGCTCCAGCCAAGGCAAGGCAACTCCTTCTCCCCAGATGAGCTAGCTGCTGAGCAGTCCCACCTCTGGGAGTGCCTTCAGGTGCCCATCAAAATGGAGCCCCCAATCCAGGTCAACGGGCTTCCAAGTCACATTGGATTATGGCCCAGCATCCACACTCCTCCGAGTGCCCTCACCTGGCTGTTATCCCAAGGCAGAAAGCTTCTGCTACGGTCGCTCAGCTGCTCTGGCTCACCGCATGGTCAAGAGGAAGAGGAAGGCTGCTTGGGAAGAGAGGCACTTACCGAGTAGCTACACGTCTCAAGGACGACAACACGATTTGCAAAAGTCTCGTTGTGAGCCTCAATGAGGAGCGTTCGCTCCTTCCAGTTCACGGTGTTTTTCTGTATGAAAAAGACATACTCTACCCCAGCGATCTGAAAAGGAAGGAAGAACAAAGCCATACAGGACGTTAGATGTGGGAGCAGAGCGGTCACCACGGCTCAAGACTCTACTGCCCAAAGCAGCAGACACAAGGAAGCCTGGAGACGCTGTGTGCATTAGGCTCTCACCTTCTTCAGCAGCCGTGGAGCGTCCACATTCAGTTTGCAGCTCCGTTCGATGATATGAACAGCTCCATCATCGCTCTTGGATTCCTGAAGGATCTCGCTGCCCAGGAAGACAGGGATCTCTGGGCACGTGGGAAAGCGCTTCTCGTAAGCCTAGGAGACGCAATGAAGAATAAGGCTATGCCTACACTGGAAGTGCTGCAGCTGTGTAGATACTTACTACAGCGACAGAAGGGGCTCTTCTGTTGCTATCGTAAGTCCACCTCTCCAAGATGTGCTAGCTAAGTCAACCGAGTCTACACCAGGCCTTAGATGAGCTAAACTACATCTCTCAGGGGAGTGATACCTAACTTTGTCGTGTAGACCAGCCCTGAGCCTCAGCCACCAGGCCATTCATAAAGACCTCTGCTGTCAGGCCACAGAGCTACAAAATCCCTTTCATCTCAGAAAAGAGGAGCTAATGCAGAGGGTTAAGTATAGCATGCTGCACAACCGCACACCAATCTTTACTAAAGCAGGGATTAGCTAATCCCTAGGAAGGTTGTAGAATCTGTGTTGTGGGAGGTTTGAGAACAGGATGACAAACACCTGTCAGGGACAGTCTAGATCAGTGGTCCCGAAACTGTGGGGCACAACCCTCTAGAGGGGCACGGAGGAACATTCGGGGGGGAGGGGGCGTGCAGCAGGTCCCAGGGGTGGGGAGAGAGCTATGGCCAGTCCCACTCTTCCCCCAGTGCCACACTTTGCTCCACCCCCGGGCCAGCTCTGGCCCCAGCCCCGGCCCCAGCCCCAGCTCCCATTGCTCTGCCCCAAGCCACAGCTCTGTCCTCATTCCCTCTCCATCTCTAGCCCCAGCTGCTCTGCTGTCAGCCCAAGCTCTTCTGCCAAGGAAGCTTTGGCTGTGCAGTAATGGAGGGGAAGGGCGCGGAGCGGACAGTTTCCATTATTGGTAAGGGGGAGGTGGAAAGCGCAACGGGAACATTATGTTAGCTAACGGGGCCCATCCACGTTATGTGGTAATGTGAGGTATCTGAGAGCCAGGGGATTATTGTGGGTTGGTGGAATGGAGTTCCACCTCTGGAGACCAGAGGTGCAACCCTATAAGGTCAGAAGTAAGACAATTACATTAATTTCCATCCTCTTCCAACCCTCCTTCCTCCCTCTTCCCAATTTTGGGCATGTCCCAAAAGTATTGCCTGACCGAACAGCATTCTGAAGAGGCCAGAACCAGAACAGCTGCAAGTTAGAATTGAAGTGCCTTAGCAGAGCTGTGCATGGCCCCAGCAACACAATAACAGGGGATAAAGAATGAAGTGTTTGTGTGATACTTGCACTACATTAGCACTGGCTGGAGACAGGTAAATTCAGAAGAATTAAATTCACCCCCTTTGGGCCTCTCTGAGTAAAGTGCCCCAGAAATGCAAGGCTGGAAAGGACCTCAAGAGGTCATCTAGTCCACCCCCAAGCTGAGGTAGGACCAAGTAAACCGTGGCCATCCCTGACAGCTGTTTGCCCAACATGTTCTTAAAAACCTCCACCGATGGGGATTCTACAACCTCCCTTGGAAGCCTAGTCCACAGTTCAACTAACCTTTCATAGCAGTGAGCCCCAAACTTTTCACATCACACACACAACCCTTATCCCAAGGGTAAGCCACAGCTGTGGGCAGGTCTGGGGGGGTGGGAGCAGGACTGCAGCCTGGAGCCACGGCTGGAGGTGGGGCTGGGACCGGGAGCAGAGCCGCAGCCAGGGGCCACGGCTGAGGCTAGGGGCGGGAGGGGATTGGAGCCAGGGCTCTGTCTGGGGACAGAGTGGAGCTGGGTGGCTCTTCCCTCCCACCCATGGGGGCTGGCCCAGGCCTTGCCGTGCCAGGCCCCCCTAAGGGGACATGCCCCACCCTTTGGGGACAACTACTTTATAGTTAGAATTTTTTTTCCTAATATCCAATCTAAATTGCCCTTGCTGCAGATTAAACCAAATTACTACTTAGCCTGCCTTCAGTGGACATGGAGAATTGATCACCCTCCTCTGTATAACAGCCTTTAACAAATTTGAAGACTGTTATGAGGTCACCCATGAGTCGTCTTTTCTCAAGACTAAACCTGCCCAGTTTTTTTAACCTTTCCTCACAGGTCAGGTTTTCGAAACCTTTTATTTTTGTTGCCATTTGCCGGACTCTCTCCAACTTGTCCAGATGCTTCTGAAAGTGCAGCACCTAGAACTAGAGACAGAACTCCAGCTCAGGCCACACCAGGGCCGAGCAGAGCGGGACAAGTGCCTCCCGTGTCTTACATGACACCCCAGGATGCTATTACCTTTTTTTCCTTGTACTTTTTTTTGGGGGGGACAACCGTATCACATTGTTGACTCTCATTCAATTTGTGATCCCAGGTTCTCTTCAGCAGTACTCCCACCTACCCAGTTATTTGCCGTTTGTATGTATGCTTTGGATTTTTCCTTCCTGAGTGTAGTACTTTGCACTTGTATTTATTGAATTTCATCTTGCTCTGTAAATATTTTTAATGCTAGTTTATCAGAAAGGCTCTCCCGAGCTAGGGGCAGGTGCCAGGAGCAAAGAGTAGAGCAGGTGTCAAGAACTAGCTGCTGTTCTTCCTTGGTCCATCTTCATCTTAAGACAAAAGCCTTCAGCAAAACCCAAGGGATCCGCCAATTCTATAGGAGTTTGCAGGGGTTTAAACTTGCCATGTGACTGTGCGGCACAAAGGACACCTGAACTGCAGCTGACTGCTAGAGCAGGTCAGTTCATGTTCATCTGCCTTGAGCCTGTAGGCTTGGCTGTCTGAAGCCTTCGCTGAGGCAAGGCTGAACTTTTGACTTCTCTGTCAAGCTAGCTGCTGAAGAGTTGTAGGGCAATTCAGAGCCGGTGGGGGGGGGGGGGGGGAAGGGAGAGAGAGATGGGCCCGGTGATACTCAAACAGACAATATTTGTAATTTGTAGCCAGGCTTTTGAACCATGCCAGTGCCAGACTGACAGCACAGCATGTGTCCTTGCCGGCACTTTGGTCACTTTCTAGCTATTGTACCAGTTTCTACCTCCTGTGGCCATGCTCTTAGTCTGCAGAGGTGTGAAGTCATAATAGGGTTTTTGGTATCTTTGCAGGAGTGTTAACAGCATATGTAATATATTATACAAGTCAGAAATGATGAAAGCAGGTGCCAAGTAATACCACACCCTGGTGGCCCAAGGGGTAGCTTGAAGCTTTCATTGGCCCAGTGTTAAGAATCTCATGCCAAGGAATGGCTGGGCTGAACTGCCTGAAGTAACCCTTGCCTAAATGCTCCAGGAAAAATTTGGGGGGGGGGGGGGGGGGGGGGAAGGAGGAGGAGGAGGAGGAGGTTGGTTTTTTCCTCCAGGGGACAAGAGGGTGAAACCAGTGGTCTTGGGACAGTGAAGGTCATGAATTTGGAGAAGGGTGGGGGAAGCAGGGAATGTTAACCCCATCCTCCTCTTCTGTAAGAGAGATTAGTACACTAACAATGGCAGGTTTCAGAAAACAGGTAATTAGGGATGCATGCCTAGCTCTGTGACCCTAGAACAAAGTGCAGCATGGAAACCAGATATCTAGGAGCATCCTTTGGCACTGTCTGGCATTGTGAATATTCCAGTGAGGCTTGAAAACCTGTAGCAAATCAAGCTGCTTGAACAATAAGATGCCTTTGGCCAATAAGACAGTTTACCGTGTTATCGTGTTGGTGAGATTAGACTACTGATGATTAGCCAATCGCTCTGGGAAGCTTTTAAATTTGCTTTAAAACATCTTTTCATCAAAAGAGAATGGCCTTAATGGAAGGCCTTACAGACCTGGGGAGATCTGCAGAGACTAATACAGGATGTGGGGACACGACTTGATGAACATACTAACAGGCAGAGGGTGAGTTAAGGATGCGAGCTCTGAAGGCCAGAATTCCACGCAGGATAGTCTCTCTTCCTACTCTGGATATTTGAGCTTGCTGACCGCCTGAAATTGATACCATTCCATTCAGAGATCTAAGAGCAGGGGAGCTGGAATGTGTCCTCAGAAGCCTGTGCTATTTTAAGGGCGGGTGCTATTCCTAGCAGCAGGCCACACAAGTATGGGCAGTGGGAAATCAGCCTCCCAGATGCTGCGGGTGTACACACTGCTTTGGTAATTGACAGCCCCCATGCAGGCTGCACTGTGCACATAATGACATCTGAGCTGATCTCCTTTCTGTGGTTGGTTGGCTGAAGGAACTTGCACTTGTGTGTGACACAAGAGAGTCTTCCAAGTCCATCATATTTGCTCTCTATTGACTGGGAGTTCCTGGCAACTTAACCCAGTAGCCCACGTATAGCTGAGTCCAGCCTCCATTTGCACCAACAGCAAAGAAGTCCGAAGGGATCCATGAGACTGGTGCAGGAAGAACCCTTTCCACCTGTGACGGTGCACCCTAGAAGGCTTTATAGAAATAAGTTTATGTATATATGACATAACTGGAATATGTTTTATGCTACATATGCCATGTAACATATCTCAGTAAAGGTTATGATCTACTGAGTCTATTCATCCTATTTGTATGCATGTATCATTTTTGTATTTGAAGTTATGAATATTGGCTGTGTACTTGTTTGATTTTAAACAGCTTTAGTAATGCTTTTGGTCAGCTTCTTTAGAAAGGAAGTTGCAAGTTAAGTGCATCTTGATTGAGCACTTAACGGACAACAGATCTTGGAAGGCTCCAATCCACATAAGAAGCCTACATGAGGACGTTCAAGGACGTCGAAGACATGAGGATGTGAACCATGACTGCTACCTGTAAGTTCTGAGTCATGCATGGACATGCGACTCCAAAAATCCATCCTGTAGCTGGAATTCTACACAGGGGAAGGGAGAAGTATCCACTCACAAGAGACCGTCTATTTAAACCCCTAGGAAACCCCTCCGTTTTGTCTTCAGCTGGCTCAAGAGATTGGGGTGGAGAGGCTAAGGATACCTGAAAGAAATTGGAACAAAGGACAGTAACCACAGGAGTGTGAGTGATTGCTGGACCCAGACTAGAAGGAGACTAGTCTGTAAAAGGAAGCTTACTGAACTCCTCTGAGGGTGAGGTTCTATCTGTATTCAGTTTTCTTACTGTATTAGATATAGACTTGAGTGTTTATTTTATTTTGGTTGCTAATTCACTTCGTTCTGTCTGTTACTACTTGGAACCACTTAAGCCCTACTTTCTGTATTTAATAAAATCACTTTTTACTTATTAATTAACTCAGAGTATGTATTAATACCTGGGTGGGGGGGGACCAGCTGTGCATCTCTCTCTGTGTTTTAGAGGGCAAACAATTTATAAGCTTTATACAGGGTAAAACAGATTTGTTTGTGGTTTGGACCCTATTGGGAGTTGGGCATCTGAGTGTTAAAGACAGGAACACTTCTTAAGCTGCTTTCAATTAAGCCTACAGCTGTTAGTGGACGTGGTTCAGACCTGGGTCTGGGTTTGCAGCAGGCTAGTGGGTCTGGCTCAAACCAGGCACTGAAGTCCCAAGCTGCCAGGGGAAAGCAGGGGCAGAAGTAGTCTTGGCACATCAGCTGGCACTTCCCAAGGGAGTTTCTGTGATCCAACCCGTCACACCATCTTCCTCAGTTTGTCTGCCCTAAGGACCTCAGCAGGAGTCATAAGCCCCTTGTACAGTACATGCTCCTGTTTGTTCATTTATTTACAGTTGCACCTACCACCATACTAGGCACTTTCCATAAAGCCTCCTCTGTCTGTCCTACAAGCTCCTTGGAGACAAGTAGAGCAACTTGAATGCATATCAGCTTGATTCACAATAAGCAGCATGGCAGTGGGTTATTAGGAGGTACTCAAACACGGACAAAATTCGGGGGAGGCCTTGCAGATAAGCTTGGGGTAGGGGTGTCCCATGCATAGGAGGCAAGGTCTGGAGGTGATGGCATGTGAAGCATTCATGTAGTAAAACTTGACATGGTTAGAGGTTTGTAATGGAGCTAAATTTGGGGGTGGGGAGGGGGAATGGGTTTTGTATGGCGTATTATTCCATTCTCTTCACTTAATGCCTTTCAGCAGAGGATCTTCAAGTGCTTCACAGAACTGAATAGGAATAGAAAAGTTGCCATAAGTTTAAAAAAAAATTACAACTTCCACAATTTTAAAAGCTTTCCTCTGTAGTGTCGGTAATGCAATCTGCAGCACTGGGCTAGTGCAGGACTGGGTGCTGGGGAGGAAGTGAAACCTATAGTCTAGCTTCACTGTCCAAAGGAAGTCCAAGTCAAGAAAACAACTTGCATTGCCAGGGAAAGCGTACAGTAATGCACAGCATTTGCCTAAATTGAGAGATTGGAGCAGCCCTTCCTTTTCCTTTATTTCCTCAGTTTTACATCTCCTCCTGGAAGTCAGTCCTGGTGTCCTCAATCCTGACTCTCCAGGCTAGGTTACCCTACTACCTCCTAGGAGGTGAGATGGAGTAGGAACTAAACCACTGCTTCCAGCAAGGAGCCCAGACCAGCAGAGGGAGAGCCCAGAGAACACAAGTCACACAGTAACAGGAGGAGGCAAAAGACTGCAAAACATTGCCCAGTGCCAGTTTCTTTCTAGGAAAGGCCCCTGAACATGCGTTTTCTTTCAGGTATCAAGACGACAGACACCTTTCCAGCACATCTATTGGGACGAAGCACTAGTTCACACAAAGGGACACTATCAAATTAGGTCACTGTATAAATCAACCTGTCACTAACTACGTTACCAATACAGATTGTTGGAACGGATCTTAAGATATTCAGTTTACTTTTCACTCCTGATGCTGTTTATTTTTGGTACTTCCCCTAGCATGGGCCTCCTTCAGGGCAGGAGGCATACAGGGCAGCTACGCATATTGCTGCTCGGTCAAGTTCTAAAATAATGAAGTAAGACTAGTCAATTTCATTTTCTTTATAGGCCAAATTTCTAGGCAGTGTTCCTTCAGCACTAGTGTACTGCCCAAGTACATTATGCAATGCTGCAGGGCGGCCGTTCTCTGCCCAGCTGTTTCCTTGGGAAGGTCAAAGCCATTTTGCTTGGGCCAGAGGTTTGGTAAAAAGCTCATTTTCACAAAGCCTAAAGATAGTCAAATTTGGCCTAAATACAGCCTCTTTAGTAAGAAAAAGGTTGGTTTAATCGCTATGAAATCTAAAAACGTGAAACATCTTAAAGCAAAGGAGACACATTGCTTCTTGAATTCAAGCACAGATCTGGTACCAGGAGTCCACTCTGCAACCTAGAGTAAAGACCACTACTGCTCCGCCTTCCCCACAATGGAATAGGTTACCCCAGTAACAACAAGCTTAGAAACAGCAGCCACTAACTAATGAGTCACTGCTAATGAGTCACTCCTTCCTGTTAGAAGTAGGCACACAGCCCCTATGGAATAACTAAGATAACAGCCCAAACACACATCTTAAATAAGCTTTATCTCCTGGTTTGAAGAAGGATTCCTCTTCTACATGTCAACCTTAAGCTCTCTGCTAATCTTCTCTACACAAACAGCAAGTCAAACTACAGTAGGTTGTGGCAGCTGCCTGTGGGTCACGTGGAGGAGACATTGGAGAGCTGCACCACAGTGCTCTGGTAAACCCCATAAAGCACTATTGTCCACTCTGGTATCCCTTTCATCACCGCAGAAATACAGGGGTGCGCTGCTAAGCAGAAGCCAAGTGTGAGGCTGAGCTTTCACCCTCAGCAGCTAGACTCACCAGCACATTTCTCCTCCAACAGGCAGTAATCACAACCCTAAAAGGGGAAAGGAGGAAGAGTTTTGACATTAACCAGCAGTTGCCACTCCCCACCCCCCCAATCACTCCATGGAGTTTAAGATGCAAAACAGAAACACAGCACAGCCAAATGTAACATTAAGTCCCGTTCAGGTTCCCAGCCATAGTATTAGAACAAGCTAACCTGCTTGCATTTGCCCTTCCAGCTCCTTGCTGCAGTAACTCTTCCCTGAGTTCTTCCAAGGAACAAGCCCCTTGGAGTCATGACTCTGCAGGCACTGGACTAGTCAAGAGCTAAGTTCCTTTTGAGTCTGTAGGCAATCCAACATGATTCAAGTGCGTACAGCAATGAGCGATTCAGTCATCCCGTCCCCCTCCTTTCAGAGTGACCCACTTGGGACAAACACTCATTGAGCAAAGCATTGCTCACCTCCAGCTTTCACTTCCTGCAAATCCTACAGCCTGAATCTGCCAAGGCTCCACACCAGAATCCAGGCCACAGACTGTGGAACTGCCTCTTCCTGCTACAATCACTTTCCAGGGCTGACCTATTACCAGATCAGGAGAAAATCCCCGAGCACCTGATCTGAACAGCTGCAGCAGCTGCCTGGGCAACTCCAACCCCTGAATACACCCAATTAGCCAAGTGCCAATCTCACCATAACAGTTAAGAAAAGGACTTTTCCTTAGGCTGCACACAGACCCCTTCCCCTTGAAAGGAGGGTCTACAATGGTTGTCACTTCAGGCCTAACCTGTTCTATGGCCTTGTCTACCTCAGAGATTATAGCACCAGCTTTTGCACGGCTATACGATCAATGCAGCTTCACTGGTGGTAGCAACCGCGCCAGAACCGGTGCAGACACCCCATCAGTGGCCACCGGTGTTCCCAGCAGCGTAGACCTGCTCTGAGCAGGGGTAGGTAACTCTGAGCTTAGCACACTTGTGGCTGACTGGAGTCCTGTCTGGTGCTACTAACAGCAGAGCTGCAGCCACAGTGGGAAATATCAGCACAAACCCCAACACGCACACCGGGCCCAAGTACTACCGTGTTTTTGGAACCAAACTGGGACACCCATCTGAGTGGATACAACCAATATGGCTGAGTTATGCGCACAGCAGCATTTTGCCTCACACCAGTCATGTGTCAGCCATGGTTGTAAGTCCGCGCTGCCAAGCGCGTCTCCGTGCACGACAGCACGATCCGTTCTGCTAGCCCAGACCAGCTCAGCACGCACCACACACAGACCACCACCACCAGCACGTGGAGCAATGTGCACACAGCCAGAGGAAGAGAGTGGCCAGCCTGGTTCCATAAGCATGGTTAAGGGGTCCACCAAACAGTGTTATCAACTGGTTACAGTCCCAGACCTAGACACAGGGTTAGCTCCCAGAGGATTAGCCATGTTTACAGCCAGCCATACCATGACAGGTTACAAACTCGGGTCAAGTTATAGTGCTGGGAGAACCTTGGGGGACCCCGAGAGAGTGAAAAAGTGCCACACGAGAGAGATCTCTCTCCAGTAAAGGAAATGACACTCTAAAAAAAAAAAATCACAATCCTTCTGAAAAGAGGGGGCATTCCCCTCCCTTACACCACCCAAGCTACTCTGTTCCTATCCCTCACCTTCCAGCCTCCATATCCTCCCCCAAACCCTTTCAAAGGATAAAGGTCTAGAGAGAAGGTGCAGGTGACTCAATACAATTCCCCACATCTGGAGTGCCCCTCTCACCTACCCCCTTTCCACAGGATAAGGGAGTAGACGATGCATTCCTGCCTACCCTCTGCCATCCAGTATGCTCCAGAGAATGTGAGCACATGCCCAGGGCATCTGATCTTTACACAACTCCTCCTGCTTCTCCTCTGTGGGTTTCCATAACCCATCAGGCAAGTGACCTAGAAACAGATTACACAACAGATGTGCCTCAGGAGTCCGGACTGGGATATTTCTGCCTCTAACAGCACGGACGGCCAAGCACCAAAGCAGAGCAAGCAATAAAACACCTCACCAGCATAATTCTGCTGTACATGTGCAGACGTTTCAGCCCAGAACCTGCCGAGTCCTGAGTACTTCCTGCGTGCTCTGGAGAGGCAGCGCTCAGAATTAGGTTATCCAGCCTCATACCAGAATATCCTTGAGGGGAACATTATCCTCTCGGCTCATGAAAGGAAACTGAAGAGGATTATACAGTAAGTCAGCACAGTGTTGCATAACGATTCCCAGAACAGCTCTGGCTTTCTCCCCATGCCAGTCACTTCTCTAAGGCTAGAGAGAGGCTTCACAAATTCCCCGCTAGTACACATTACCGCTGAAGTGACTGGTTTGGACCTTGCACGTTAGGAGAAAGCTCCTTCAGCAGGCTGGGTAAAACGAGGTGAGGCACCAACCTTCTTGCTTGTTCTCTGCCTGCATTGCCTCCAGCACCATGCTGAAGGAGTCCCCTGCCTACCCAGGCAGCTATTTGTGAAGGAGAGCTGGCAGTTGGGCTCAGAGGAATTGTGCTTGCCTACATCTTACAAATGCTGCTCCAGAGTGGTTCTGTGGTCACGTGGCTCCCACAGTGGGGCAGTCTGCAGACAGTGGCGTGAAAGAACAACAGGCCCAAGTGCACAGATCGAGATGGGAGAAAATGGAGGACAAATCACTGCACGTAAAACCCAGTTAGGGGTCTAGCAAGCGCATGAAGGCTCATCCACATTGGAAAAATTACCTCGCATTACAACATAACCTGGAGGGGCCCCACTAGTTAACATGATGTGAAGCACTCAGCGTAGACAGAGACCGCTGTGTCATGCGAATGGGCTGTGAACAGTAGGGTTCACCTTAGAGCCAACTGAGACCAGCTGACACCACATCAAAACACAACGTATTCCTTCCTACGCGGAGTCACATTTACCATTGTGCAAATTACCATGACTCCTCAAGGTTGTGTTCTAGCTCAATGCAATCCTCCACTGCAGAGGAACCTGGGGGGGAGGGGGTGGGGGAGGGAAAGAGGGGAGAGAAGGTATGTCGTCAAGTCTGGGGCTGAAAAGCTCCAAAGCAGCATCTCTTTCCCCCCCCCCCCGCCCCAGAGGAGAGGAGGGGTGTTGCATTGCTCTTTAGTAGCCACTTCTAGCTGGTGCGGGGAGGCAGGGTGAGGGAAGAGACATTTTGACTGACTCTAGAAAGAGCTGTGACCCTCCCTCATGGAACAAACTGCCTAGGGAGGTGGTGGAAGCTCCTTCACTGGAGGTTTTCAAAAGGAGGCTGGACAGCCACCTCTCTTGGATGGTTCAGCCACAACAAATCCTGCATCTTGGCAGGCCGTTAAACAAGATGACCCGTATGGTCCCTTCTAACCCTATGGTTCAGATGTTGTGTCAACCACCATCCAAGGCTCAAAGAGAGTGGACTGTAGCCAGCAGTCCTTTCTGTGTCTGGTTAAGCCAGGCCAGCACTTAGGGAGACCCTGTGCGGTGAGACATGGCAGCTCAGGCTCTAGGGTTGGTCTCCTAGGCTAACCAAGGGCCATGTGTGTCCAGCAGATAGAATAAAGAATCTTCATGATATTCATCATAAGAGAACTCTGTCTCTTATCTACCCAAGGGTAACACAAGAGATAACGTGGGTGGGGTTGGGGGTGGAGGGAAGGTATGGAGGAGTCAGGACTCCACCAAGGGAAAAGCCCCTCCAAAAACATGCAAAGCAGTTATGGAGACAGGTGAGAGCCTTCTGCGACTGAGCAAATTACTTCCACTCCAGCCCAGAGACTGCCAGTAAGAGATCCACTGGACTCCAGAGCCATAAACACTGATCTAGTGTTAGTGCCTTCTGGTCAGGAGCCAATGATCTGCCTCATTCCTGCAGACTCGGTGAAAGGAACGATTCAGTTAGCTCCAGCTGGTTATTACAATGCATCCACAACTGGGCAACACAGCAGACCTTCCAGGACCATGACATGCACTGTAGCTGGATGCCACTTATCCTGGAAATCACTGACCTGCTCCATCTCCCACCCGACAGGAAACACCATTCCAGTCAGGCTATTCTGCTACAGTATTCGCCTTCATTTGTTACCTAAATACAAACCTACCGAAGGTCGTCTTGATGCCAACAGGCAGAGGACACAGGGGGTGCACCCCCTAAGGTTGTACATGGACACCCATGGTCAGATATCTGCATAACAGTTCACTAAAGAGCAGCATGAGAGGTCTCCATCAAGAGCCAGTAGCCCACTGCTCATCATAACCATTGTGAAATATATGTACAGATAATATTTAAGGAGTTTAGAGGAGAAAAATGATGCTCTTAAGGTCTTGGCATTAAGGCAGGACCCCAGCAGGTGACATAGCTTGGAGATGTTCCCTTCAGGCAGGAGGTAGCTGAAACCCATCTCTCCATCTGGCCATTTGTGCATGATATGTCTTTGCATACTGAATACAGGTACACAAGGACAGACTGCAAAAATCAACAGGGTAAAAAACCGCAGGGGTTATCCTGTGTATGAATAAAGACAAAGGGCTGGGCTGGTATATCCTGAAGTGCACAGAGATACACAGAATCCTTCACCAAGGAGGTAAACTGACAGCATACAGGGGATGTTTCATAAGAGAAGGGTCACAGTCAGCTGGCTGTAAAGCACTGCAAAGATTCTGGGCGAGCAATACCGGGTTAGACAGGAGAGTATCTTGTTAATTAACTCTAGGCTCTAAAATGCAGGTTATGAGTTTATTTTGTAGGTAGCCATTTGTTTCCAACACTTCTACTTGCTGCTAGTTGAATCTCTGAGCTTTGTTAAACTAATACTGGATTTCACTATAGACAGATGTGAGTTAAGGAGAGCAGTGATCTGAAGTGGACCTGGTAAGCTGGGATGTACTGGTCCTTTGGGAGCAGCAAATCTGTGAATACCACGAGTGCCCAGGGGCTAGACACTCCAGGGAGAAGCTCACAGGGCTTGAATGTGCCCATTACTAACCTAGAGGGGAGTGCGTGTGTTGCACCTGGCTGGTGGAGTGGGGGAGCTGAATGCCAGGCACAGACAAGGCTTCCTCGCACTAAGGGTGGGCAGTAGTGAGGTGCCTCCCTAACCCTGGGTACCCCCAGGAAGCACCACACAGATCCAGACATGATCAACCACCAGGATATGTTGGACTCTACAAACAACCCTTCAGCAGTGGGGCCAGAAGCCATGCACCACTCAGGAACGATCGCTAGTTGGACACATTTCCCTTGTCCCACTTTGGGGAAAGTCTGGTACCCTGGAGAAGGAAGGTAGTGAAGCAAAGCATCCAGGGGCAGCAGGGCTCTTGGGGAGAGGAGCTGAGCAGGCCAGATGTACCACTGGACACATACAGACCCATGAAAAGTTTGATCCAAGTTATTACAAATAAAATGCACAAGGGTGTGATGCACGTGCACTTCCCTGCAAGACAGGACAGTTTCAAACAGTCATTTCCAGAAGCTGCAGTGGGAATTCAAGTAGGCAGGACATAACCCAGATTGGAATTTGGCCAGGACACTCTGGTTAACAGACTTACACTCTTACCGAAAGTGCTCTGCCTGAAATATGTAACACCCACAAGTGCCCAGGGTCCTCAACTTTACTTTGTCAATTGAGATCTTCATGGCAGGGACCATCTTCTCTTTATACACAATGTATCTAGTATAGTGGGGCCCAAGCAGGTTTTTAGGCACTACTGGAATACAAATAATAAGGACATCTCCAACAGCACAGTGCCCCCTAACACCATGCCAGGGCATTGATTCAGTACTGATAAAAGTACAAGTCCACTGAAAAACTAACACCCTGCTCTGGTGACCCTTAGAGTTTTCCCATCCAGGTCCTGACCTACAATGACCCTGCTCAGCAGAAGATCACATCATTACAGTACATGGTGATGTGTCTGCAAGCAAGAAGAGAGAGGATATGACTGAAGGAAGAGTCTAGGGCCTGAAACACACTGTATGGACTCCTTCAGTGAAAGGAAACTTACATGAATTCTAGGGCAGAGCCACCCAAAAGGAATGTAGTTCTGGGGTCAGTCCCTCCCAACTATTCAAGTGAAATAATTCCAAGCCAACAGGGGCCTCAGCCCCAACACTGCCTCAGTACCACATACTGAGCACCAACAACAGAAGGCAGTTAAGGGAAAGACTTTTTGATGTTCTCAAAAATACACATATTAAAGTCCAGAGTAAACAAATGCAACCAGCAGCTGTTTCAGAGCCTTGGATGAATCAAATAGCTGCTCTCATTTGCTCTCAGCAGCAAAGAGCATTTATCCAACACTTCATATTCAGTACGTGAGAACCATCCCACACCACCAGCTAGAGAGGAATGCATCAGAGGCGGTCTGCTCAGGCTGATGCTGCTCACTCTCCCTCTGTGTAATAATGGAGGGGGTACAGAAACTGGACAAGCGAAGGCAGCTAAGACAGCGTGTCTAACCAGGGCTGACATTTTTGGTATCTGTCCAATGACAGTAACCTGGGCATTAGGATGTCATGCTGTTCGTACTGCATCAGCACAACATGGTACTGTGGCCTCAAACCATCAGGTCACACTGAAGCATGTTGTAAAACAGCAGGGCTTTTGTGGGCTCTGAAAAGTATCTCGAGACCTGTTCGCTTCTGCCAGTCACATTAAGGATAATCCAGGAACTAACAGGGCAGGCTGGAAAGTGGAAGAGGAGACATCTTCCTATAAAAATATCTGATATGGACCATTGCTGGACACAGGTATCCAAGTAAAAAGACCATTGGTCTGCACTCAGAAGGCAATTTCTATAGTTTTAATTATTCCATTAAAGTAAGACTTGGTTTCCCATAATAATATCCATTTTGTAAGTACTGCACTGATCTATACTAGGCAATTTCATGGGCCATGTATGTGTTGCTCAGCTCCCGTCAGTGTACAGGGACAGTTATTTTGAAACCCTTTTTCCGCCTCTTGCTCATCTCACAGATACTCTGGGCTAGCGTCAGCCAGAAATGCCATGTCAGTCACACTCTGAAAACTGCGTCACTCTCTAGGTCACGGCAGCTCCTAAGGAGCCTCGGAGCAGTGGGCACGCAGTCTGCTCGCTGCCAAGTCATTGTGCGTCAGTCGCAAAACATTCAAGGGCAGAGTGGGTAACATGCACCTGCAGGCCAGTGCCTCTCCAGCACTTCTTCAGTTACAGAGATGCTGTACTCAGAGCTCCATCCAATCTCTTCGGCTGCTCTGCAAAGCTCTCTCCCATCTGCTGCAGCATTCCAGCTGCTCAGACAGAGATTGCTCTCCTTGCTCAGGGGGAATACTCTCCTGCTAACAGGATCCAAGCGTGAAAATGGAGGCTGCAGAAGCGTGTGTAACATACCTTTGTGTTACAATTCTGATTCTGCCGGTCTGGGATATAATCTAGACTTGCACTTTTAACCTGTTAGGGACTCCTCAAACTTTATACTAGGATGCATCAATATTGTAAACTTTATAAAACACTGGACTGCAGTTGACCTAGATACCCTTCCTGTCTGCATGTCTTGTCATATAGACAATATAAGCCATTGTTGTATCCATATGGGGTGGATTGAGGGATCCATGGATCCTATGGATGGATGCACTGAACCTGTCATTCTATTGCAAACCAACCCATTAAACTAACATGACATTCCCTAGTCACCACCACGCTTGCATGTTATACCCCTTTCTCTCACCCTTTATCTTATTGAGTTAGATTGTAAGCTCTTAAGACTGTCTTACTATGCATCTCTATAGCACCTGGCACAAGACAAATGAGCTGTCGGGTCAGACAGAGGACTGTACGTACCTTTCAACAAGCGCGGCAGCGATCAGGGAAGGCATAATACAGAAGAGTTTAAAGAAACAGTCAGTCAATCTGTTTACACCCCAATATGTACCTCCCTTAAATAGGACCTGAAGCACATACGAAGCTATTTAAAAATCTACGCTCCACAACAGAATACACGTGGGCACTGAGGAGTTACAAATCAAAGCCAGACACATCCCATTATCATTATTGTTATTTACTCTGGTTGAGTCCTTTAGGCACTGCTGGGATTGGGGCCCTATTGTGCTAAGTGCGGTCCATACACTCCCTACCCCACAACACTCACAGCCTGAATAGACAGGTAGTACTATCATCCCCATTTTACAGATGGGGAACTGAGGCAGAGAGATGTGAAGTCCAAGGTCACATAGGGGATCTGTCATAGAACTAGGAGTTGAACTCAGGTCCCCTGCTTCCAAATCGAATGCCTCAAGCACAAGATCATCCTTCACCCACCATGAAGCGCTGTACTGAATCATTGCACTCCAGAAAACATGCCCATAGCATTTTGGGGCATCCCAATACCGAAGAGGATGAAAATGCTTGGCTTATGGGGACGCATAAGTATGAGCATAAGTGATGGCAAAGTTGTTTGCTGAAGAGCGAGCTTGTTTCATTTTACTCCCACTCTCCATGCGTAACTGCCACCCAGTGACAGTTAGGCACTCTGCATCTGTGTGAAATGCTCACTGCCTCCCACGCTAGTGGAACATTCCATTTAAATCCGTCTAATAAGATAATTGACACTGCACCGTGACTGATCCGCTGTCACTAGATTCAAACATCAGCGTCTCTAGAATCTTTGTGACTTCAGCCTTCACAGTAACAGCACGTTATGCCTGGCGGAGTGAGGACGCTGGGCCTCAGGAGATCTGAGTTGCACTCCTGGCTCTGCCACAGACTCCCTGTGGTAGACAAGGCCACACAGAGTAAGGGCCTCACATGGGCTGTGTGACCTTGGACAAGTAACTTCATCTCTGTGCCTCAAATTTTCCCCATCTGTAAAATGTACTTAATACCTTTACAGAGGTGACACAAGGTTTAGTTAATTAGGCATATAAAGGACTAAATGTCACTTTTCGTTCCCAAAGTCTTCAAACCCCAGGGAGCTAGCAGTTGTGTCAAGTAGAAAGCATCCTGAAACCAGAGCAAACAGACCCATCAAGCAGGGCTTTGGAGCGGAGCCGGAGAGTGGAGCAGCTCCGGAGCAGTGGAGCTGCAGGTTTTTGCCTGGAGCTGGAGCAGAGCCGGAGCACAGCTCTAAAGCCCTGCCATCAAGCCCTAGCCTGCAGGAGTTCTGCTAAAAAGCTTACAATGGATTTGTCTAGAGGCAAAATGTCCTGTATTAGCAGGCAACCTATTGACTAGCATCTGGCATCAGGGCAATCCTGCTAAGTTAGACTGTGATGGTGCTGAGAAGCAGACGTACATCTGGCATGTTAGTGCTATTTGCACATCTCTTTGTAATGACCATCGCTGTATTGTTTTAACAGGGGCTGCACAGAGTCAGCATGGCGGGGAAGATGCTTGCTCTGGTAGGAGCTTTCTGCAACATGCTTTGTTAGCCTGGGATATGTTTTACCAATTTCCATAGCACACACGGCCCTGGCGTTCAGTTCACAAGTTAGCAAGGACAGAAAGCCAATGAAAAGAATCAGTCCAACATTGAACAAAAGAGGGCCTTACGCTTTGCCTTTCACACTAGGCTGGTTGTGAAGGAGCCTCAAGGGGACTGGATTCCTCTCAGTTTAGAAAGCACCACCATAATGGTGCATTCAAAATTTGAGAGCCAATTGCAAGAGCCTGCCAGCCAGTCTTATTCCACCTCGTCAAAGCAGTTGAGAGGCTGTTTCGGATAACCAGGTCCCAGACCAGTTGTATAGTAATATACCAGCTGTACATTAGGAAAGGCACCGGGGCCACTGCTGTCATGCAGTAATCTAGAAGTAGCAATGGGGCCAACAGAATCCAAGGCTGAAAACCATTCTAGGGAATGGTGCATACATCCTCCATCCATGGACACACTCCAAACCATTCATCTAAATGTTTCCCCCTTTACTCACCATCTGTGTCAGCCACTAGGAAAAGCTAGAGTCCTAGTTCAGTAGAAAGGGCTCATGGAACATACTGGGGATGTTCCAACCCAAAGAGGCTCAGTCTCCCCAAGCAGCTACACAGCCACTGAACAAGATGCGACAAAGATGAACTCATATGTGGGCCTCTGGGCTGAATGACCAGCTGCCCGGTGCTTCCCTCTGAAGTCTGCCAGAGCAAGGTGCAAGCCCACCCAAGGGCTATTCAGCTCACTCCTTAGAGATCTGTAGCTGAGTCAGAAATATCACATTAGGAGTAGCAGCAAAAATCACCCAGTTATAGAACCAGAGCCCTTACCTTTATCCACCACGATGGGGATAGCATCACATAAGGCTGATTGATAAATTTTGTAGTTCAAAAAAGGCCAAAATTTCAATGGAAAAAAGGGGAAATTTGTTTTTGAAGAGATTCCCCTCCCCTTACTTTTTAACCAGCTCTAATCACACTTACCTACATAGTCTCTGTCCCATGCACACGTCTCACGCCAGATTGAGAAGGATCATTGAAACCTATAGAATCACCTCATTGCCACTTTATTAATAATATTCCCTCACCTTGGGAGTTTCTAAGCAAAATGGTATTTTGGGAGGCTGGGAATAGCCAAAGATGGTTCCTTAAACCAGGCCCTAACCAAGCGCAGCTGGCTGCTTGCCCGCACTTTCACAGGCATGGATAGCCTTTACCAACAACAGTCCCACTAGCTTTAAGAATCAGCTGCGAAGGATGCAACTCTATCTTACAGATGGCTGCTCAGGGACCCATGCGTCAGAGAAGCAAACAGGGTAAAAAAAAAAAAAAAAAATACACTAACCAGCACAAATGGCATGATTTTTCCTGTCCTTCTGACACTGTTCTCATGCCTATGGGCAAGAAATAAACTAATGAACTAATTTTACTAGATTAAAAGAATACTTAGATTGAAGCAGATTTTGATTATTTCTCAAGTATGGCAGTGAACGTAGCAGATTGAAATGGAAGGAAGAAATCTGTGCCCCGAACTCATCCTAAAGAAAGTTCCTCTAAAAATCGGTGGTGCCCAACCTTATTGCACAGGAAGGCGCCATAGACCTAAGCACACCTTTGTGTGGGCCAAACCGATTCTACATATTTTAATAAGACAGAATGTTACCCGTATTGATTTATATTTTATGTATTTATATAGAAACAACCTATCTACAGTATTGTCTATTTAGGCACTTGTGTAAGCTAAAATGATGTAAACATTACAAAATGCTAATGAATCGACCATAAGTATATTGTGTTGAAGTAGGCCGCAGGCCTTATGAAACGCTCTGGTGGGCTATGTACGGCCCGTGGACCCTGCTCTAAATAACTCATGATCTCACACCGGAGCCCTAACACCTGACGATGCCAGACGTTGCTGTCGAGAGTTCAGCTGTAGGAGAAGAGGTAGAAGTGCAACATCACTCACCGCCATGACGAGCTCAAAAGGGTATTTGTAGACTCGAACAGGGGACTGGTACTTCTGCACCATTTTTAACCGCACATCTGCAATGGGAAGGGAATAGTGTCTTTTAGATTTTTACCCTGAACACAAAAACTCTAATAAGCATCATCATATATTTTGCACTTTTTATCACTAGACCTTAAAGTGCTGTGCAAAAGGAGGTCAGTATCATTATCCCCATTTTACAGATAGGGAAACTGAGCCACGGAGGGGTGAAGTAATTTGCCTAAGGGTCACCCAGCAGGCCAGCAGCACTGTCAGGAATAGCACCCAGGTCTCCCTCGTCCCAGTGTAATGCTGTACCCACTAGGCTACACTGTCTTGCATATAAGCAGTGCACGTTTCTGTGTCCCAACACCATTGCTGTGAATCCCACTTAGAGCTTAAATGCAACAGCAACAGACATTCAGAGCATGAAACAGATTGCTAGGTCAAAGAGCTGCTTGACCATACCTGGGAGAGCAAGACCCTTGGGCGGCTCACCAAGCCTGAATTCCAAATTGTGTCTTCTACCCGCTGTCTCATACCACCACACAAATCCAGAGTGCTGGAACAGTTACACCTGCATCTCCTTGTCTGGCACATGGGATTTAAAACATCTCTTAACCCACCTGATTAAGAGAGCCAAAGGAGGCAGAGTGCTCTCAAAACCTGCCCACCACTTAACCAGGAATCGCACCCCACTGACAAGTGACAATGCCAACTGCTCACAGTGGAATGAAGGAAAACAACTGCCTCCCTCTGTTACAAGCAGTACAGACCTCAGCACTTCCTTTATCCAAGCCACCCATCAGAATTCCTCCGCTGCCTCCTTCGCTGGGGTTTTAACCCTCAAACACATGCCAGTAACAAGTATCCTGAGAGAATATATACACCCTTAGAAAAAGCTTGTTACGTGGCTTTCTGCATGTGTGTCCCATGAATACCAAGTGTCTGAGAATGCTAGGAACACAGAAGACAGGCTCTGGGTCTGAGAATCCACGCGGCTCCTACCCCACTCAAATTCCAGTGCCGAGCAGACACTGAAAGTACTGTCACTCAGCACGGAACTCAACAGCTAGGACACAGAACTAACCCCTGCTTTAAGCTGAGGATTAGAGGTGAAACAGAGCTAAAAGGTTCTAAGCAGCAATACACCCACCAGCTTCAGGAAGATTTCCACAAGAAAGCCACTTTACCCTCTCACAGGGAAAGGTCTAAGCACCTCAATATTAGGAGGGGGTGGGGGGGGGATTTGCAAAGAGAACAGCCTATCACAGTTCAGAAGTTTGGGGATAGCTCGTAGTAGAAGAGTCTCACGTTCAGCCAGAGACACACTTAACTCTTTCGATCCATAAGACAGGTTCAGGGCTCAATGGATCTTAGAGAAACCACATCAGCACTGAAATTGAATAGCGGCAGGCCCAACAGTGTGGAGAGACACCATCACCAGGGCACCCGACACCAGCAAAAAGCAAACAGGGTGAGAACAAATAAGCACTCAGAAAGCCAGGCTGGTATCATGTAACAGGTACCTGAGCCAAGAGGAGCACTGGGCACCTTGTGCCGTAAGGCTGTAATTTGATTATGTAGCTGTGGTACCTGGCCTGTGCAGGGACCTTCTGGGTAAGCGCTAACATAGTGGAAGAACCCTAACAGCCAAAGGTATTCAGCCGTGATCTGGTTAGCACTCGCTGACCTGGCTCCCATATATGAAATCCATGCCCTCTCTCTACAGGGGGGCAACGAGTCCTGCACAAAGAAAGCAGCAACCTAGAAAACAGCAGTCAGTCTTAATCTGTGTCCACTCTAGAGAAATGAGCCACTGCTAACTGAACCTGCAGAATGGCAGCAGCATAAGGTCCAACGAGGCAGCAGAACAGTCGCCATGCTGGTTTAGGAACAGTTTTGTTTCGCCCGTACTTGTGCTGCACCACACTGTTACAGAGTTACCGCCCCGCTGGGTGCCTATTCCACACTTCCCAGCCAAATTCCCTGTAACAGTGGCTTGAGAAAGAGTTTGAAAGGTCTAGGAGTCAAGAGGCGCTGTGGGAGAAAATATCAAACTCAAAATGCCCCAGAAAATTCCCCATCATTCCCAGGGAAAAGGTGCTGGCACAATTTCCATTTTCAGAAAAGCTTTAGGAATTCAGGATAAATGCCCCTCTTTCACACAGCCAGAATGGCTTCTGCCGAAGCTTCTAAACAGCACTCATGAGACATCGAAGGTAGCCAAGGAATGTACCTGCTGAGTACCTGAGATAGAGACTAGCAGTTGAGGAATTTCGTGCTACATCGTACATACAACTCCCTCCTCTGGACAGTACTTAGCACTATGTTAACTGGATAAAGCTTAGTTTGTGGCCATGGTCTGCGCTCACTCTCTAATGGGCTAGAGTTGTTCTTCAGACCTGGGACAAGCAGAAATGGCTGCAGAACTTCAGATAGAAGAAGATTTGTCCATCCTTCTGTGGTCACACAGTACAGACACTGCAGCCCCTTAACTACCTAGATGACAGCACTGCTCCCCATGGAAAACACCATGAGATCCTCCTATAGAAACCTGACCTGCCTAGTTACTGGTCAGTTGGACCAGTTTAGGGTTCAGAAATCCATGGTGGCAGATGTCACCATGAAGGTAGGTATGCAGGAACACTACATAAAATGCATTGCAGGGGCATGTCACTGAAACAACCAGTATAGCAGAGATCATTGAGGAATTTTTCAGCAGTGGATTTCCCAAACTGTGCAGGAGCTATTGATGGAACCCATGTGCCCACTCTTGGCCAGTCTCCAGGAATACATTAACCAATGGATACTATTCGGTAGTGGTGCAAGCCTTAAATGGATCACCTGGGAAGGGCCCAGCTGTGTAGAGAATGGCCCAGTGACATGCCCACGGCCAATTTTTTTCCAGAAATTGGAGACTTTGAGGGAAAGGGACTATATTCCCACTGAGGAACATTAACAAAGCCTCCATCTCTATTGTGATTCTAGGTGAGCCTGTCTACCCACTTTTGCCGTGGCTCATGAAGTCATTCCCAGGTTACACAAACCTTAGATAGTGGTGAATCAGCTACAGATTCTGGGGTGGGGGGAGGGGTGGAAAACATGGTGGAGGAGTGATGCTGGAGATTTCCTAACCCACAACAGTTTAGTAACTAATATAGCAATAATATCTACCTGCTGCAATTTGAACAAGTAAATAAGGGCAATTTGAACAAGTAAAAGAAAAAGGGGGTCCTTAATGAGTAGGGAAGTGAGTAAGCAGCAGGGCAAGCAGCAACCTGTGCACAGAAAGGCAAACTATTGCACCTGGGGCTGTTGTTACTGATTAGCCCAGCATGCTGTTCAAATTAGAGGTTTCAGAGTAGCAGCCATGTTAGTTTGTATTCACAAAAAGAAAAGGAGTCAAATAAATTTGTTATTCTCTAAGGTGCCACGAGTACTCCTTTTCTTTTTTTTCAAATTAGAACTATTCTGTACCCTTTGCTATACAGATGGGAGAACTGGGGAAAGAATATTTTATTTAGAATCGGACATTCAAGCTAACATCTAGCTTACCATTTTTATTATTCCCATGAGGGCTTTTCCTTTTATCTTTGTACAGGCAAAAAGATTTTATGACATGTAGCCAGATGTATGGAAACAGAGGGTGGGAATTTCACAGGAACCACAACAATGTAAGAGCACAAGTGCAACTAAAAAATAAATAAATAAAATAAATATCAATGGGACTTGTGCTCCCAAATCACTTACACACTTCACTGCAGCACTTACTTCTAGCTGGGATTTCAAGAGTGCTTTGGGGAGTATGGGACACTTTGAATGGTTTCCTGCAGTTATTTCTCATTGTTTAGCAGCAATTTGGCTTCGAGTTGGAGGGCCATTGTAGAGGACAAAACTGTTGAGCAATCAATATTAAAAAGAGTCCTATTTGTCTGACTTTTTCCTGGAATCTGCTATATTCCACACACAATGACCAGCTGCAGTATCAAACCAGACTAGCATCTACAGTAACTAAAGCGATAGTATTTTACAGAAAGAAGTGCATGTTTGGGGCTCTCATTTTCCTTGCCCCATTCATGTGAAAGTGGGGAATACCTGAGAAACTACAGGAGAGTAGGGGGAAGATCAACAGTAGTTGCTGTCCTGGTTACCACATTTGTATTGGCAGGAGCCAGTTGCTGGATCAACTGTTACGTCATGTTTTCTTGACCTTTTAAGTTCTCTCATTGGAACCATCTGTTCTCATGTCACTCTTTCCTCGCCTTCTGGAAATCTCTAGAGATTCTAGAATCTCCTGCCGAAAGCTGTTGTGTCCTCCAGAAGTGAGCCTCATCCTCATACCAAAGCATTTGATCAAAATCCCTTTTCCATCTCTCTTGATGAGAAGCAATAGGACTTTCCAGCTTCTTTTTTCCTGGATCTGAGATCCACCAACCATTCCACCCTCTGGATCCTGTCCACCTGCCTCTATGCCTATGGAGCAATACAGCCACTACAATGAAAAATAAGTGGCAGGGTTATTTACCTAGCAATATCTCATCCATTCATTGGAATACCAAGGGATGCAATAAAATTAGGATACAAAAGTGGAGTGGTGGAAAGGAAGGAGGAATCATGGAGACTCGCAGAACAAGGAAGAAGCAAACACTTCCAGCTACCTGTGAAGGTTTAACAGTCCTCTTATCAGTAAATGAGTGGCATTGTTAATGACAACCCAGAGGAAAAAAAAATTTCCATATGGTCTCAAGATAAGCCCCCGTTGATACCTAATACAATGCAAAGCTGCATACTTGGCATAAAAGGCTCCTCATTCCCAGGTTTCTCCTCCTGCCAAACTGGCTTGAATGCCGTGAGCTGTAGCTCACGAAAGCTTATGCTCAAATAAATTTGTTAGTCTCTAAGGTGCCACAAGTCCTCCTTTTCTTTTTGCCACAGTGTGGCTGGGTCCTGGGATTTCCAAGAGAGATCCTGGAAACATGTTGGGAATCTCTCAGTCTGGCATCTCCCATGCCAGCTCCTCATTCCTCTTGGGCACCCGGTTCAAAAGGTGGCATTCACACTACTGCATTGCAAGTAGTCTCCATGCTAGTCAGTAGCACAGGAGGTTGCATGGAAGGTCCAATGACTCAGTCCAGCTTAGAGAACAGATACATTTTACATGCAGAGCTGGACCTACTTTTCCTGTCCTGAGCTTTATTGGAAGGAACTCTGGTTCCAATATTTAATCTTTTCACAGCACCACTTGGTGTTCTGATTAAAGAACATCTCTGCTAGTTGCCTGGACCCCCAGTTACACAGCACAGTGCTCCTTACAGAGTTCAGCCTCTCCTGGAGCTCATCTCCCCAGATGGCTACCAGCATCTGCACGTCAGCCTCAGCAGGCTTCCAGGAAAAAAAAACGCTAGACATGCTAGCAGATGAACCAAGATGAAGTTGATCACTGGCTAAACAGTATACAACTGAGCCCCATGGTGTGTGCGGTGCTATTTGTACAGCTAAGTGTCTTCAAACAAACATGTCCCTGGTGTAGTGGAGTTCACAGAGTGGAACTGACAGGCTTTCTAGACAGCGACTGATGCACTAAGAACAGAGGTAGGCAAACTACGGCCCGCAGGCTACATCCAGCCCGCAGGACCGTCCTGCCCAGCACCTGAGCTCCTGGCCCAGGAGGCTTGCCCCCGGCCCTTCCCCTGCTGTTCCCCCTCCCCCGCAGCCTCAGCTCACTACCCCGTCAGCACAATGCTCTGTCCTGGTGCCTGTCCTGGTACAGCCGCACCGCCAGCCACCAGTGCTCCAGGTAGTCGGTAAGGGGGCAGGGAGTGTGTGTGTGTGTGGGGGGCGGTTGGATAGAGGGCAGGGGAGTTCGGGGGATGGTTGGGGCCAGGAGTGGTCAGGGGTGGGGGCAGTCAGAGGGCAGGGAACAGGAGGGTTGAATGGGAGCAGGGGTCCCAGGGTGGGGCAGTCAGGAAGGAGAAGAGGGGTTGGATGAAGTAGCAGGGGGCAGTCAGGGGCAGGGAGTGGGGGAGTGGATAGGGCAGGGGTCTTGGGGTGGGGGCAGTCAGGAAGGAAGGGTGGGTTGGATGGGGCAGGAAGTCTGGGGGCAGTCAGGGGACAGAGTGGGGGGGGGCGGGGGAGGGAGGGAGGGTGGATGGATGGATGGATGGATGGATGGATGGGGCAGGGGGTCAGATAGGAGGCAGGGGCCAGGCCATGCCTGGCTGTTTGGGGAGGCACAGCCTCTCCTAACCAGCCCTCCATACAATTTCAGAAACCCGATGCGGCCCTCAGGCCAAAAAGTTTGCCCACCCCGACTAAGAAGATCTACCACACTACCGGGACTGTTGTGCAGGCACGCCCTGTTCACAAAAGGCACAGCACCGGTGGAGAAGGGACTGAATTGGACCTTTGAGCAAGGCTCACCATTGTATCGTCTTCAAACGGTTTCATGATATATTCAGATGTTCCTATTGCTGCACAAGTCATGGATGCAATGTGTGTTACTAGTGTGCCAAGAAAACCCAAACTACCAGTATGCCGACCCAGAGAACAGCTGGGCCTGCTTTAACCCTGCACTAAAGCCAGTCAAGATGCACACAGGAGCGGAGCCAAACATATCAATACTTTTATATTAACTTGGGGGGCCAGCCTTTGAAGTTAGAAATATTTGGGGCCTCATTTTCAGCAACCCACAGTTCTCAGTGGCATCAAATGGAGTTGTGCACAACCAGCCCTTCTGAAAGTCCTTTGTTTAAAAATATTATTTAAAAGGTCAGTTAGCAAGACAAAACCAGAGCTTAGCATTCAATCCACTGAATTCCATATTACATTTAAATGCAAGGCACACTTCTCCAGTATCGCCGTCTCTGATCTAAAAAACACAGTGTCACGTACATAAAAACAAAACAAAAAACCCCTAACACCATCAAAGAAACTCTATCAAAGCATGCCTCTGAACAAACACAATTTGCACCTGGAGAGAGGAGGGGAGAACAAACATGAAAGTCATTTATCATGTTGCTTAATACACTACTGGAAGATTATTACTCTGATACCATGGTGATGAGCACAGAATAAGAACATATATAGAAAAAAGAGCTTAATGATATCCATGATGAGTCTGGGGCAGACATGCCAATGTTAGCTCTGTGTTCATTTCAAGCCCAGGCAGAAGGGAAGAAACTTTGAAAGGTTAAGACTGCTAAGGGAAAAAGAGTTATTTTCATGCTTTTAAAACAACCAGAAGGCAAGAAGTTAGATATGGGAACCAGAAATAGAAGGCAACAAGAACTTAGTCTGTTTTTTTCTAAATGAATTTTAGAGTGTAAAGTGATTTACTGCAAGATAAGTGTTTTCAGGCTTGTCAGTTATTCATCACCACTCCAACAGCTTTACTCCTCTCTCTGCTCCCCTGAGGCTCTTAACTACGATCTTCTCCAACTTCTCCCATCAGCAAGACTGATTTTTTTTTCACGTCTCCTTCATTCCACCCACTCGTCCCCTCCCTTCCCTGTACTCCTCAGCCCACTCTCCTACCCACAGAGATAGTGCCTGCACCAGGCAACTTTAGAGGAAAAAAATCCCACCCATGCTAGTGCTTGTTCAGTTGTACCAGTGGAGCCCTAGTACACGCAAGCCTCTGGCGTTCTGTCAGAGAGAACCAGATACTCCCATCCAGCACCCTGACACAGAGTCTTGCCTTAGAGCTGCCAACTTGCAGCTGATGCGGTGGGAATTTTCTTCTAAGCTACTCTAGAGTAGCCTTACTATCACTGTGAAGTCTTGAGCATCTAATGGGCAGAAATCAAATCCCTGGTTGGTTCAAGTGAGGATAGACCATTAACTTCTTCCACATCACACAGCAGTTTGCCCCTAACCATTGTTACAAGTCTGGAACTACCAAAGGGTGCGGGACACACTGGATCAGCAGGCATCAGCACAGTTCAGGACTTAAGTGCATTGGGAAGGCTTCATAGAGTCCCACATTGGAGCAGTTGAGGAGAAAGGGTGATATAGGTCAGCATTCAGAGACATTAGCGGTGTTATGTGGGAGCCCAAGACAGGATTAATACAGGGGGCTGCAGGTCAGGTTGAAAAGCATCAGCAGAGCTGTGTGAGAGCCCAAGACTGGAGCGGCGGGGCAGGGAATATGTTTCCAGACTTTATGGTTGCAAAGAAAAGCTGCTTGATGGGACCCACAGAAGTGCCATTTTCCTGAGGCTGCAGGCTGGCAGCTCCAGTTCCAGAGCTGCTGCTCAGCACCTAACTTTACCTAGCTGGGTAACTGACCTGAAGAGCTCTATGTAGCTCGAAAGCTTGTCTCTCTCACCAACAGAAAATGATCCAATAAAAGTTATTACCTCACCCACCTTGTCTCTCCAGTTTTACAGGGGCTGTTTAGAGCCCCGGGGGCAGCAGCGAAATTGTCCAGGGTCAAATCAATTCCCTGCTGCTCAAAGCAGCAAGGAGGGCTGGCACTGGAGTTACACAGAGGAAGAGCTTCCCTGCGCCCTGCCCCTCACCCAGGAAGAGGGGGCTGGAGCGGACACGATCCGCACGACAGGGGATGCGGCGAAATGGTTCTTCCCAGCTGGGTGAGGCGGTGAGCAACAGCAAGCAGGGTCTAGGGCCAGCCCCAGTCTGGACCCCAGCACAGCTCCTCGCCCCGGAGCGGGAATGGGGAGCTGGGTTGCGACCACAGCTGTGGGGAGACTCCCCAGCGTCCACCCCGCTCTCCGGGGCGGGCAGCTCACGGCACCGTCCCCAGGCCCTGCCCGCAGAGCCCCGGGCGCCGTAGCGGACGGCTGGGGTGCGCCACCTGCCAGGGCAGAACTAGCCCAGTACGGAGGGAACCGGAGCTCCGACCCCCCGGGATGCACCAGAGCCGGGACCGGCCCGGGACAGCAAAGCAGAAAGGGCGGGGACGGAGGCAGGGAGCCGCCCGCAGAAGAAGGGGGAGGGGGGCCCAACTCGGAGGAGGCACCTGGCCGGGGGCTGGCAGCACGCAGCTGCGGGGGAGCCGGGCCGAGCCGGGCAGCGACACGGAGCCGGGCCGGGGGCGGGAGCCGGGCCGAGAAGCGGCAGGGAGCTGCGGGGGAGCCGAGCCGAGGGGGGGCAGGGCGGGGAGCCGGGGGGAAGCCGAGCCAGACAGCGGCACGGAGCTGCGGGGGAGCCAGCCGGCAGCAGGAGCGGAGCCGAGCCGAGCCGAGGGGGAGCCGGGGGCGGGGGCAGGGCGGGGAGCCGGGGGGAAGCCGAGCCAGACAGCGGCACGGAGCTGGGGATGCTGCCCCGGCTGCGGGGTACCGCAGGGGCTGGGAGCCGGCCCCACTCTCCGGCACTCACCCTCACACCGCGCCGCGGAACAGCCGGACCGGATCCATGGCGGAGGCAGCGGCCCGGCCTCCTGCTGCCGCGGCTGTTCCCCCGGTCACCGGCATACAGCAGCCCTTCAATCGCCGCGCCGCCAGCGCCCCGCCCACTGTGCCGCACAGCCCCGCCCTTGCCCAACCCTCCTATTACATAGCCCCGCCCTCTGTGCCGCAATGCCCCGCCCACGACAGAGCCACGCCCACTGCCCCCCCCAGCTCCGGCCCAGTTAAGACTGCAGATTTATTACAGCCCTTTTCACCAAAAGTAAGGCAGAGTGACCCCGAGTGCAGAGAAATGGGGGTACTATGTGTACCATGACTGCTCCCTGCTTTTTTATTCAAAAATGTCCTCCTGCTGGCCCTGCAGAGGGGCACTGCCCGCTTCTGCCCCCCAAGAGCATCCTCCGTGCCAGCCCCACAACCCTATTCCTGCCTGGTGAGGCTGGCAGGGTGAGTAGGGGCTGGAGAGCAAGCTCATTTTGCATCCACATCAAGCAGCAGGGGCTCCTGCAGTTCTGGTCAGGAGGGTAGAGTAGGGGGAAGGCCAACCTGAGGAGCAGTGCGGTACTGCAACCCTCCACACCTGATCATCATGCCAGGAGCAGGATGCTAGGCCCAGGCCCCTGGAGAGGAGCTGCACTGCAGGGTAACTACGGCACAGGCTTGCTCTCCAACTTCCACCCCCAGGAGCTGCCCTTCTCCCGGAGCTGGGGGACAGGCTTGCTCTTCAGCTTCCCCCCCATCTCCCACCCCTCTGCATGGGGCTGACACCCACCAACCACTATTTGAGAAAATCAGTCAGGACAAAGCATCACAAGCCAATAGAAAAATCACACTGTGACTTTTGTCCCCCGTAACTAACCTGCAGCCCTAGCCATGGTATCACCTAGAGCCCCACCAGCTACCCTAACCCCCTTTGCACCACATAGCCCCCGACCCTACCTCAAGCGCTACCAAACAGCTGCCCCCCACCGCACCTGAAGTCCTGCTGCAACCTAAAGCCCCGCCTAGCAGCTCCACTCCCTCCAGTATTATGTTTGGGCTACTGTGGCCCAATGAATCATAGAATATCAGGGTTGGAAGGGACCTCAGAAGGTCATCTAGTCCAACCCCTTGCTCAAAGCAGGACCAATCCCCAATTAAATCATCTCAGCCAGGGCTTTGTCAAGCCTGACCTTAAAAACCTCAAAGGAAGGAGATTCCGCCACCTCCCTAGGTAACGCATTCAAGTTCTTCACCACCCTCCTAGTGAAAAAGTTTTTCCTAATATCCAACCTAAACCTCTCCCACTGCAACTTGAGACCATTAATCCTTGTTCTGTCATCTGCTACCATTGAGAACAGTCTAGATCCATCCTCTTTGGAACCCCCTTTCAGGTCGTTGAAAGCAGCTATCAAATCCCCCCTCATTCTTCTCTTCCGCAGACCAAATAATCCCAGTTCCCTCAGCCTCTCCTCATAAGTCATGTGTTCCAGTCCCCTAATCATTTTTGTTGCCCTCCACTGGACGTTTTCCAATTTTTTCACATCCTTCTTGTAGTGTGGGGCCCAAAACTGGACACAGTACTCGAGATGAGGCCTCACCAATGTCGGATAGAGGGGAACGATCACGTCCCCTGATCTGCTGGCAATGCCCCTACTTATACAGCCCAAAATGCCGTTAGCCTTCTTGGCAACAAGGGCACACTGTTGACTCATATCCAGTTTCTCGTCCATTGTAACCCCAGTCCTTTTCTGCAGAACTGCTGCCTAGCCATTCGGTCCCTAGTCTGTAGCGGTGCATGGGATTCTTCTGTCCTAAGTGCAGGACCCTGCACTTGTCTTTGTTGAACCTCATCAGATTTTTTTGGCCCAATCCTCTAATTTGTCTAGGTCCCTCTGTATCCTATCCCTACCCTCCAGCGTATCTACCACTCCTCCCAGTTTAGTGTCATCTGCAAACTTGCTGAGGGTGCAGTCCACACCATCCTCCTGGCTATGCTGCACCTGCTAGTAAGGCTGAGAAGTGTATGTACTGTAACTAACATGTATGACCACATACACAGGCCTAGTTCTTATTACAATTTATATACTGTATTCTTTGAGAAATAAATGTAACCCGTTTGGGATTTAGAGAGCACAACCCCATTAAAACATTGTCCTGAGGCAGTGGGAGTGCCGATTGCTCTAGGATAAGGAAGTGCACATTGTACCAAGGGAGTAGAGAGGGAGCACCACAGGGTGGGTGTGTCTCGAGCTCCAGGCATAAGGACCTACAGTAAGCAGGCCCTCACAAAGGGAAGCAGCTGAGAACCAGCCCGAGCCTAGGAGGTACAGAGCAGCCGACCAGCACCGCCCCAGGACAGGAGGAGCACTGTGCCAGGGAGGAATCACCCGAGAAAGACAGAGTGGAGCTGGACCCAGTATCACTGTTGCCCAGAGCTGCATGGAGCTGTGAGTACTGGAGCTTGCGACCTTGCATTGGGAATAAGGAGGGAGGCTATAGTGGGAGATTGTCGCAGAAGAAGACACCAGAGAAGGTTGTTGAGGAAAGATGACTGGAGGCGGCGACCACAACCAGGAGCACCCAAGACTCACTGCTGGATTGGAACTCTGCCCAGGATTCCTGAACTCTGAGTGTAGACGCATTGCTCGGTGTCCGCCCTTTCAGACTGTGGCACCATGGGGCCTTTCCACAACAAACTCCTCTTGGAATACCCAGAGAACCAGGGAGCATCAAGGGTGTATCCAGAAAGCAGCAGCAGCAGCAGGGAAATTCTAGAATCTGTGGAAATTTTTGGTTAGGTTTTGTATTTCAGAATCCAGTGTAGAAGAAAGGTCCCCATAGAAAAGTAGCACTCTGTGGACAACCCCCTCCGTATTGTTGCACTAAGCCATTTTCCATCCTCCTTTCACGTGTGCTTACTGATGATCCAGAGAAAATCAGTCTTGTTTAAACATTAAAGAGCCTCTTTAAATATTAAACTGCAAAGTTCACCTGGTTGTTAAAGCTGTATTTAAAGCAGGTTGGAAGCGAGTATCCATTCTCCAGTATTGGGCTTCCATGCAGCTGGTGTCACTCAATGGCGGGCCACTTTTCAGTACATCCACCAGCATCATGAGACTCAGAAATGCCAGCTCACTCCAAAGCATGTTTAAGGGACATTTAGCTTGGGGATGAGAAATGGTTCTCAGCCAATAAACTTTCTAATTTTTAATCTAGCTTCATTTAACAAAAAGGCAGCAATCAGTTTCACTGGGCTTAGGGGTAAGCAAAAGTTTTCCCAACTAGGAATGTGCTTGACATGATTCATTCTGGGGAGATTTCTACAGAGAGAAATAAAATAAAATAATTATTATTATGATGCCCCTTTCTAGAGAGGTTCTCGTACTAGACTCTCAAACCCACTTACTGTGCTTTGCAAACACTGATGTAGCTTCACAACACCCCAGCAAGGTAGGTCAGTATAATTATCCCCATTTTACAGATGTAGAAACTGAGGCACAAAGGGATGAACTGAGTTATCCGAGTTAAAAGACTGAGTCAGCACCACAGCTGGGAAGAGAATCCAGATCTCGAGTCCCCACCAACTACTCACCCAAATGATCCCTCATACAACAGCCTTACCTATCCCATCACAAAATATTGTATCAGTGGTTCTTTACTGCACATATCTGCATCACTATTGATCCTTCAAGATTTTACCATTGGTACCTGGCTGTGCAGCCTCCTCTTTTGTAGCTGTTAAATATTTTTGCTCATCTCTTTTATGTTTTGTTCATTAGGAAAAACAAAACAAAAACAAATAAGCAGTAAGAACTGAATCTTCTGTCATGCTTAAGCAAAAATGCACAGATATAGTGAGTAAGAAACACCAAACCAGTGAGATTCAAACCCCACAGCCTTCCAGGCCAAACTCCAGCCATTTTCATTTTGCTTTGATGTGTGATTGCAAGTTTATGTGGTTGCAGTGCACTGAATGCAGTCTAGGATTATGGTTTAATTACTTTAATGGGACAGTATGGGCTCCCCTCTAGTGGATAACCCTTGTTATTTTTCACTCGTTTTAACTGCAGGTTGTAGACTAATGCATTATAGGACTTCCTGATCTTTATTGTAAATGCTTCTCCTCATTTCCATTAGAACATTTTGGACCCCAGATACATGGTCATAACAGCCACTGACACCAAGAGATCTTTTAGATATTACAGTGATAAGTTTTACAGAGAATTCTACAATAGTGTCATACCAATTGCAACTGAAGGCGGAATTAAGCGCTTTATGGGAACGCTAGAACAGGCCCTATATAAATAAGATGCATTTCAGTTAGGTGCCTTCTCAACTGACTTTTATGCACATGCTATTTGTTTCTTTTTGCCTTTCCCATTTTGTCTCCGAGTTACTGTGGGAAGATGTCAGTGTTCCTGCTCTGCTTTCTGCCTCCGACCTAATACCATATGCGTAACAGTAAGGCACGACAACAATTTTATCATAGCAAAAATCTACATCAATTCTGGCAGCGTTCTCCTCCTCAGAGCTTAGCTTTCAATGTTTCTCTGAAAGGGTAGTGGCTAGTAACAAGGCTATTAATAGGAGACTGTGCTTGAAGCAATCTCAAAGGGGACATGACTTGTGCGATGAGATACTGTCAGAAAACAATAGGGTCAAAAAATTGACTCTTTTGAAAACCATGTAAAAGTTTTCCCGAAAGGGTCCTGACTGTCTGGGTACAGGAACCCGGGGATTCCCAAATGGATTGCTGAGAGTACAGAATCCTCTGGTCTTCAGAGGCTAAAATCTGAAAGGCTCTTCTCCTTGTAGAAAGTGGGTTGGCAGAGGGCTGTAGCTATAGTCTTACATTTTCATGGATATTGGGTAGAGGAAATGAATTGTACTGGGTTAGTGTCTGTTTCCTTCCCTCTCCACTTATTTGGTTAGGTCATACAATGCTTTCTATGCAACACTTTGCTTTGCCATGTTTTCTTTGCCCAGATCATGATGCAGTGTAATATATTTGTATAATTCTTATCTTCTTTCATTCTCATTAAAATGAAAGTCACCTTACCATGGGGAGTATTAGAGATTGAAGGGACCTAGTAGGTCATTTAGCTGAAAGTCCCCCATCTCTTACACCATGCTAGTTGTTTACTTAGCTGCTCTCCTCCATCCCAGAGCTGGCTGCATGTTAGTGGTGAAGAGATTTTTGTATGTATATTGTTTGTAAAGTGCTTTAAGATCTTTTGGGACAAAAAGTCACATATAAATAAGTGAATACAGGTATGACGTTGCACTCCATATTTTTATAAAAATATGTTTAGAAATGTGGATATGATGTAACTGGAATATGCTTTATGCAAAAGGTTACAAAGCTTATAATCTACTGAGTGTGGTCATCCTATTTGTATGAATGTATCATTCTTGTATCTGAAACTAGGAATATGAAATATAACTTTGAGGTCCTATTGTAATTATGCAAAGTGTGGGCCATTAATGGTGGTTTAGAATCTTGATGGCACCCATTGACTAGGACAACTGGGTGTAGATGGTTTATTTACCTGCAAGCCTTCTTGTGGACATGGGGGCCAGCTTGTGGGTAATGAAGAATGAGGTCTTACAGTAACATGTGACCATGTCACCTGATACTGGAATCCATCTTAAACCTGGTGCTTTTCCATTTAGAAGGAGGGGTGGGAACCCAGAGAGACAAAGGATTCCTGCCTTGGGCCAAAGCTATAAAAGGGGGTGGAGCAGAACAAAGGTTGCCAGTCATGAGAAATCCCCTAGTTATCACCTGAGCTGGAACAAGGACTGTACCAGGGGAAAGCATTGGGCCCAGACTAGGAAGGAGTCTAGTCTGTGAAAGAAGCTTATTGGAACATTTCCTAGGGTCAGATTTCCTGAATTCAGTTTCTTAAATGTATTAGGCTTAGACTTGCGTGTTTTGTTTTATTTTGCTTGGTAACTTACTTTATTCTGTCTGTTATTACTTGAAACCACTTAAATCCTACTTTTATACTTAATAAAATGACTTTTGTTTATTAATAAACCCAAAGTAAGTGATTAATACCTGGGGGAGCAAAGAGCTGTGCATATCTCTCTATCAGTGATATAGAGGGCGGGCGATTTGTGAGTTTACCCTTTATACAGAGTAAAACGGATTTATTTGGGGTTTGGATCCCATTGAGAGCTGGGTGTCTGGGTGCTGGAGATAGGAGTACCTGCTGAGTGGTTTTCAGTTAAAGCCTGCAGCTTTGGGGACGTGGTTCAGACCCTGGGTCTGTGTTGGAGCGGAGTAGTGTGTCTGGCTCAACAAGGCAGGGTTCTGGAGTCCCAAGTTGGCAGGGAAAACGGGCTCAGAGGTAGTTTCAGCACATCAGGTGAGAGTCCCAAGGGGGGTCTCTGTGACTGAACCCGTCACAACAGGGTATTATTATTATGCACATGCCTTCCTTTGACAATTGTGTGGGACCTGTGTGGTTTTAAGTCCCAAAGAGGAAATTTGAAGCTATGCTTAAAAGTTCCTGGGTAAAAAGCTAGAACATGCCCATTTATAATGTGATATCTCAGTTCAACTTGCTACTAGTTGCCAACATCTGTCATACATAAGGGAAAAACTGAGGCTAAGAAGTAGCTGGCCCAAGTAGGTTAAACGCATCCCAGAGACTCAAACCAACCAATTCCAAACCTCACCAGCTCAGAAATCAAAACACCCTCTAAGCAGTGTTTTCATTTTATTTGCCAGGCTGTGCTTTCATATCAGATCTCTATCATGTTCATTGCTAACCACATAAAACCTCGAACCACATGGGTCTAGTTTCCAAGTGTTACCCCACACCCCTATAGTTCCATTGTGTCCTTTCTGTGCTCAGCAGAGCTCACAGGTACCACATTATTAACACTGTCGGCTACCTCCGGGCTTCTTCTTTCCACTTCAAGCATTGCAGCTGGGATAAGCTTTACAAAAAACACATGATCTGTATCCCAAGACAGCTATAGACACTACAGAGTATGTTGGTTTCACTACAGTCCACTAAGTTTACTTTGGTTTTTCCCATATGAAATCCCAAAAGGAATCCTTTCAGGACACGTGTCCTTCTCTGGTTAGTCCATGCTCCTCTTACTTTATAGAATGCCAGCTCTAAAGGCTGCCTGCCTGTGGGGTCCATGCATTCACATCCCCTCAGTGATAAGTTTCCGGCTGTCTATAAAGACAGAACCAAGAGAGAACAGCCTTGTATAATAATTCAGAGGTAGCCATGCGGGTGGGTTTGCTGCTTAAGTCTTAGGTGGCTACTCAGAAGAATCAGTGTCTCAGCAGAAAACTCATGGATCTTCTGCTCTGCCTGGAAACTGAACCATCCATTCTGCATCCTGTCTCCCAGCAGAGCATCTGTGTTATGAATATACACGGTTATGCATAGGAGTGCATCTCAGGAGATTTATGTAGTCTTCTCAGGCAGTTCCTTGGTTGGGCTCGAGGGCTGTGGCTCATCACTCTTGCTATGGGTCGGAGGAGGGGGCCATGTGGTTTCCTGATGAAGATGGCTGGAAATAGAAATCAAATTTTACAAAGGTGTGGGAGAAGAACGCCCATGGCAACTTAGTATAAAAACAGGATTCTGTGTTAAAGGAAGGGATGGTTTATGAAAAATATAAAGGTCACACGTTCTGTAGGACTACTTAATTGCCCTGTAAAATTTGCCAGTGCATCTGTTTTGCACACACTAAACAGAGGTGCTTGGAGATTTTTAGGGTGCCGTTGAGATGGCCAGCTAAAGGTTTAGCCTGAGACAATGAAGTATACATTATTAAGGTCTCAAAAATAAGGCCCTAATTCAGCAAAGCACATAAGCATATGTTTAACTTTAAAGCATGAGAGTATTCCCACTGACGGGTGTAGAATCGGTACCTAAATACAACCCATGCTGATTGTACTCTGCTGAGTGATAGCTGGAGTGCATCAGAATTAAATGTGTGTGTTTATATATGTAGTGCTTGGAGCAAGTAATATTCAGACCCTCAGCAGGGCTCTATTCATACTGAAGAACCATACAGTCGCCGAGGAAAATGTCGATCAGACAAGTCCTGGAGCCAGAAAACCCTACCTGGCCCGAACAAAGGCAGGCTATAAAAAACACAACAGGAACTGGCGAGAGAATTTGCCCTGCTCCCTGCTGGAACTCCCTTGCAGGACGAATGGCTTGCCTCGGAAGGAACTCACTTCCCTGACATCAGCATTCTCTGAAGGCTGGGTCTCTATAGTACGGAAGAAGGAATATGTCCCCTCTCACCTCTGATGTCTCTGTGTTTTCTTTATTGCCACATCTGTGCCAGTCCATGGAACCCCCTGATGTCTACCTATTCCTGTTCTAATGCATGAGTTCTCTGCTCGTACTTTCAACAGCCAGTCCTAGATGAGCACCCTTGCCTAGTGACTTGGCATTGCTATGCTGCCCACTGGCTCCCTAGAACTTAACTTTTATATGGAATATACTGAAGACATATGATATAAAATCCAGGAGGCTGACTACTGCACAGACTGTAACGGATTGTAATTAAGCTGATCTAGTGTTTCAGACTGAACGAGATCAGGAGATGAGATTTGGATGAAGCAGATCTACGTTTCAGAGTGTGAGCGAGTGAGCCTGTTACGTTGTATTTCAGGAAGGCGTACGAGGTGTTGCCACTTGTCTGGATGAAAACGATAAAGGGATACAAAATGAGCAGTGTTCAATTTTAGCCATGTTTTCAAAAGAAGCTTTTTAATCTTTGTTGAGATCTTTCCAGTTAAAATCTACCACAACTGTACGTGGACAGTGATCTTCAGAAGGCTGAGATGTTTGCAAATACTTCCGCCAGAACTAAGCAGAAATTAGAGGCCCAGGCAGACCTGACACTTACTCCTTGTAGTTTAGGCTTCCCTCCCCAGTCAGGCACTCGTCCCAGTTGTATGGCAATACTGCAGACACAGGAACACAGCCACCAATTAACAAAGGGTCAGAAAACACCATTATTTGTTCCTTAACAGCAATGTACAATGCAACCAGCACCGGGAGCATAGTACCTGCATAAAGGATATACCTCCCCTTCTCACTGGAAATGTTTAGGGCCCATTGGCTACATTCAGAATTGCAGGTAAGACAGCTGACTTCGACTCCCACACAATGAGTTAGAATCCCTTAGCCTGATTTACACCCACTTACCCAGAAGCAGGGGGGGTCTAAGCTGATAGAACTTCATGCCAAGGACGCCTTTCACCCTTTCTGTTAGCTGCTTTTCCTGCTAAACTCCTTTTTCCTGGTCCCTCGGTAGGAGTTACACCAATCTGACGTGTCCTAGACTCCCTCCCCTCCAAAACTGTAGGTCAAATTCAGAGATGATCCATACGGAGAGTGGGGTGTAAATTAATTATGTATCAGTAAGCAGGTGTGAATCTAAATAAGCTTAAGGGAATCTAAACTGGTTTAACAAGTATGGGGTGAAAGTGTAAGTTATCCCAACAAGAAGTACACTGCGTCTAGACTTTCTTAGCTTCAGACTCTCCTCTGAATTTGGGCCTCTAAAGCTGCCTCATTACTGAGAAGGGTTATACAAAACTTACCATCCTTTGTGGTGTTAGCGAGAATGGGCTCCAACAATTCTTTAGCTTCGGATATCAATAGGTCCAGGAGATCTGGAGATGGAAGAGACGCATCCAAGTTTGCTTCTGTTTTATCCTCCTCTGTCCGACTGTTGACTCTTAAAAACAAAAGTCAATCTTGCCAGAATAAAATGAGCAGCACAGCAAAAGGTCTGACTAGCAACTCATGAGAGAACCCCCCTCCCCCGCTGCAAATTACAACGTACTGTGTGTTTCATCTCATTCTGCCAGCAACACAAGAGTTTCTCTCTTTTAGACATATTGGTGTTGTGGTGATGTAATTCATTAATGCAAGGACACTGTCAAAGAGTTTTAAACAATATTCTCAAAGAGTATTAGAAACCACCACCTTGGAAACATAAAAACAGCCATACTGGGTCAGATCAATGGTCCATCTAGCTCAGTGTTCTGGCTTCCAACAGTGGCCAGTGCCAGATGCTTCAGAGGAAATGAACTGAAAGGGGCAATTAGCGAGAGTTCCACCCCGTCATCTAGTCCTGGCTTCTGGCAGTGAGAGGTTTAGGGCCATCCAGAGCATGGGGTTGCATACCTAACCATCTTGGCTAGTTGTCGTTGATGCTACCTATCCTCCATGAACTTATTCATTTCTTTTTTGAACCTCGTTACACTTTTGTCCTTCACAACATCCCCTGGCAATGAGTTCCACAGGCTGACTGTGCATTGTGTGAAGAAGTACTTCTTTCTGCTTGTTTTAAGCTTGCTGCCTATTAATTTCATTGGGTGACCCCTTGTTCTCGTGTTATGTGAAGAGGTAAATGACACTTCCCTGTTCACTTTCTCTGTGCCATCCATGATTTTATAGGCTTGTATCATATCCCCTCTCCATCTCTCTATTTCAAGCTGAACAGTGCCAGTCATTTTAATTTCTCCTCACATGGAAACTGGTCCATACCCCATCATTTTGTTGCCCTTCTCAGCACCTTTTCCAATTCTAATAGATCTTTTTTTGAGATGGGACGACCAGAACTTCACGCAGTATTCAAGCTGTTGCTCCTGAGGGGATTCTGCATGACTGCGCACCCGCAGAACCCCCCCGCAAATTTCCTATGTTTCCCTGCAGAAAACGGCAGGGAAGGAAAGGGAAGTCACATGGGAGGGGGGAGAGAATGGAGGTGGGGGTGACCTGGGACACATGGGGTTACATGCCATTGCCTCCCCCTCATTCTGCAAGAGCAGAGCTGCCCAGCTGAAGGAGGCTGTCTCGGCTCTGCTGATGCCGCCTCCTAGGTCCAAGTACCAATCGTGCTCCCCTTCTGTGTGCTGGGAGCTTTCCTATTTTTTATTCTGTGCAACAGTGACTGCTCGTGGTGGGGAAATGAGGGAAGAGGCAGCAGGGAAAGAAGGAGAGGTGGAATAGGGCAGGGGGAGGAGAATGTGGGAGTGAGGGGAGGGGGATGGAGAAGAAAAGGGGATAGGGGAATCATGGGGGGAAAGGGGATGTCGGCATCCCCTTGGCTGCAGCTGGGGCTCCCCCATTAAGCAGGTCCATCAAACCCTCACCCTGACAAGCCCCACCCCCCTACACCTGGACCCCTCCGATGAGCACCCCACACCCAGACCCTGCCCCACTGTTCCCCAACCAGCTGCACCTGGGCCGCAACCCCATCAAGCACCACTCCCCCAGCACCCAGATCCCCCACTGAACCCCACACACCCAGCCCTGCCCATCGAGCCCCATCTTCTCCCACAAACCCCCCACCCCGTGCCCCAACCACCTTTACTCGGATCCCCTGCAGAGTCCCATTGCCCCTGCACCCAGAACCCCCCAACAAGCCTCTATACATCCAGATCTCCCACTGAGCCACCTGCATCCAGATTGCCCCACACAGAAACCTCTCACCCCCCACCTGAATCCTCCCACACTAAGCCCCTCCACACTTGGATCCTGCTGAGCTGAGCCTGCTCACCGACACCTGGTGCCCCTGGTGCAGAGGGGCAGGGCCCTGGGGTGTTTCTGGGGCAGGCCCAGCTCTTGCACTTTGTCAGGGTCAGGTGCAGCCTCACTGCCAAGTCCCTGTATCAGGGGATGTGGGGGCTTCAGGGTGATCTCCCACCTCAATGCAGCCAGTGACCTGTGCTCCCCACTGCCATGCTGGAGCCACATTTATTTACTGACAAATAAAATTTGCAGAATTTTGGAGAATTTTAAAATATTGTGTGCAAAATTTTAAATTTTGGGGGGCAGAATTCCCTCTGGATTAAAGGTGTGGCTGTGCCATGGATTTATAAAATGGCATTATGATATTCTCGGTTTTATTATCTATCCCTTTCCCAATGGTTCCTAACATTCTGTTAGCCTTTTTGGGTATGTCTACACTATAATTAGACATCTGCGTCTGGCCTGTGCCAGCTGAGTTAGGCGGGGGCTAGGCTATTTGGGGAAGCACAGCCTTCCCTACCCAGCCCTCCATGCAGTTTCTCACCCTGATGTGGCCCTAGGGCTAAAAAGTTTGCCCACCCCGTCCTAGAGCCTGGCTCCAGCCCAAGCCGAGACATCTACACCTCAACTGAACAGACCCTTAGACTGAGCCCCGGGAGCCCAAGTCAGCTGGCATGGGCCAGCTGCGAGTTTTTAACTGCCGTGTAGATGTACCTTTTGACAACTGCTGCACATTGAGCAAATGTTTTCAGAGAACTAGCCAGAATGACTCCACGATCTCTTCCCTGAGTGGTAACAGGTAATTTAGAGCCCATCATTTTGTATGTATAGATGGCTTGGATTTATCTAAAATTGAACTTTACCATCCCCCTGTCATGCATAAATACTGGTGTATTATTATGAGGTTGCTCATTAGCATGGGAATGCTGATTTTTTTTAAACAATAAAAAAAGCAAATTTCTGATTTATTTGTTTTGGAAATCAACGCACCAAATCAATGCATCAAAGAATGATACGGGTTTTTCCAACAGATATTAAAAAAAGATACGTTCAGTTTGTAGGGTAGGGCTACAAACCTTAACAATGTCCCTGTAACCTTTTCAGTGTTAGCGATACACCTCAGTTCGTTTGCCAGACTCCCATTGACAAAGATGAATAAGAGCCAGCATAACTCCCAATTTCAGTTACAGATGATAAAAACGGAGATGGGCCCAAAACCAAACACAGGCTAATCTTAGGCAAATTTTGCAGAGGTAAGATCTGCAACTCAGACTTAATCTGCTCAAGACCTCTGAAAATTAGGCCACTTATTTAGGTACCTAAGCCTGGGCAACCAAGCTTTGGCCTAAATAACTTAACCAAGGTCACTCAGAAAGAGTTTGGAACAGAACCCAGATCTCCTGAGTCCCAGCCTGGTAGTTTAGCCACAAGACCATCCTATCCCATCTGTTTCATTCACAAAGTGACTGTATTTACTCAAGACCCTTGTTACCTAGATGAGAAGCAACAGCAGCAACTGACACCCTGTAAACACATCAGCCAGACAAAGGTCAAAACAAGATCATTTGATGCACACATTCACAATTCTCAGAAGCCTTTCCCCACCTTGTCTCATCTGGTAACTGGCTGGGTGTGCTCAGGACCCTGTGAACATTCTGTGCGGGAGAAAAAGAGAGTGGGGAGAGAAGATCTCAAACTTACAGGACTGACAAATTCCAGAGAACAAACCCCGTGCGTTTTTGCTGGGGCTCAGATTTAGTATGACAGTAATCAGCTTCTGTTTATTCACTGCCCTTGAAGCTAATATCTCAAGGCCTTTTGCAACAGAAGCAAAACGTGTACCCTATGCAAATATACAGACATTATGTAAATTAATCCAGACACTAAAATGTATCAGATGCAAGGTTAAAAAACCCACTCTTAAAGAATAATTTTTCAGGCTGTACTTCAGAGCACCTGTTCCCCATTATTCACACTCTGTGCCTTGGTCCTGCTCTTGAAGGCATGCCCGCCCGTGGGCGGGGCCGCCAAGGTGCACAGAAAGAGAATTCCCCGAACAGCAGTAAGTAATATATACGAGGAAGGCATTCTGGGCTGCTGGTATGTCCCTCCAAGTTCAGCGATGTTTGTGTAACCCACCCACTTGGAGTTCACCAGCTCCTGGAACTCTGGACGCAGCCTCTAGGGGGTACTAATTACCCTAGGGACTGTAAAAGTCATGGCGTCCAGAGCCCTCTGATTCCATTTCAAACATGCTTGGAGTCACGGGTGGGGACGGAATGGACTAGAAACTCCTGCTGAGGCCTGAAGGGAGGCTTTTGCATGGTGTGATCTGGACAAGCATTTTGCTGGGCCAGTGACACGTCGGTGCTGCTCAGCCCCTCGGCGTCAGGGGACAGCCTGAGTCAGTGAGAGACAAAGAAACTAGTTTAGTTTCAGTTTTGAGCTTTGGGAGCTGAGCAAGAAGCAGAACAGCTCAGGGAGCCTGACTCACGAGAGCCGGCCAGGAACTCCGCAGGACTCCAGACCAGGGAGCCAGGAGAGGGGCAAAGACATTGTAAGAGAATCCTTTGTTTTGCTTAAGCCAGCCAGCGTTCACAGCACTGCTGCACCTGTCTCCAGACTCATCCCCAGCATCTCATATACCTGGGAAGGTGCCAGGGAGGACACTGGACAATTTGTTGATGTGTTAGTACTTATTAGTTAACCCTAAGCCTTTGCTTTCCAGATCCTATATTCCTGCTCCCAATAAAGTCCCCCTTTGTTATGCTATTATTGTTGGGAGCATCATTTCTTTGCTGGGCTTCGTGCTGATGTACTTTGTGTCTTGCGTACTAGGTTTTATGCTCCTTGCCAGCAGTGGTAACATTATTCAGTTTTCCCCAGGGACAGCACCCCTCATGCCTCAGGCACTGCAAAGAGTCACCTTGGCTGAAGGCACCAGGCATCACAAAAAAGAAGCCAGGGCCCAACCCATTCAAGAAGAGGGATAAGCCAGTCCAAGTAGCAAGCAGGAAGGAGGAGGCAGAGTCAAATCAGTACTTATATACTCCAATATCCAGCATCAATGTCTATATAAGCCACTATCTACTGCTATAGCTCTGTAGTTCTGTCACCCTATAGAAGTCTAATTTCCACTCTCCCCACACAACGGATATAGAATCTGCTCTTCCTTTCATTTTACTGTTTCCTCAAATGGAATGATTTCCATTGACTTCAATGGACTTTGGTCAGCCCCGTAGCAGGTATGCTGAGTCAAAGACAGCTCCCCCAGGGCTGGCCAGTGTACCATTGTATCACATTGCCATTTCAATGTACATTTAGAATGTCAGATTACTACATGCCATGACAGGGGAGGAAGAGCAAATGAAACGGAGAAAAACATTTTAGGCATGAGTCTAGAGCAGACCTACGGAAAAGTGTTGCGGGAACAAAATTGGTTTTCCAGTTGATATATGACATGTGATGAGAAAAATGACTAGTCAGTTATCAAAAGGTAAGGTTAAAATAATTCCTAACACGATGGACTAGATTGTAAGTCACAGTCAAATGGCAAAATTCCAGAACCAGGTCACAGCCCGAGTATCTGGGCTGCATCTTGTGGAAAACCACAGGAGGTGGAGAGGTAAGAATTCCCTCTGACTGGCGTGTGGAACAGCACAAAGATACAGCTACAGTCAGTGCTGCAGGGTCCTTCACAACTCCCTTGTTTCTCCTCCATGGGGGACAGCAGTGGGTAGATCCACCAGCCCGGTTCTTCCCCACCCATGGCATCCCAGCATTCCACTGTGGTGGATGCAGAGAGCCTGCAAGAAGGAAACTCCATGGTGCTCAGGGTGTGGACTTCCTGTGTGGATTCCCCAGATCCTGTCCCCCTTTCCACAGCAGAACTGCACTGGTTCCACAGGGTCAGCGTTCACTACTGCAGGAAGGGAGGGATGATTTGGCCTCTAGTGTCCACTATATGAGGGTCTTCTGGATTGAGTCACACCTAGTTATTCTAGGACTTGGGTCTGCACAATGTAGCCGGCATGTGTTTTTACAGCACATAGTACGATGGGCCTTGATTGAAGCCTTTGGGTGCTACAGTCAGATAAGAGGAGGTTACTTTCCTGTAACTGAAGGTTCTTCGGAATGTGTGGTCCCTAGCTGTATTCCACGGAGGGTTTGCACATGAGCACCATGCGCCCGGAGTCAGAGAATTTGAAAGTAGTGTCCACTAGTCTGCGCATGCGTCCTGGCTCACCTCATGGTTTCACTGCATCTCCAGTTCCTTCTCCACAGCAAACCAAACAGATCCGTAACAGAGGGGAAGGAGGGCGGGAAGTGGAATACAGCTATGGACCACATATATTAAAGAACCTCCAGTTACAGGTAAGCACCTCCTCTTCTTCTTCTTGGAGTGATGGTCCCTACTGTATTCCACCGAGGATGATTAACAAGCAGTACCTAAGCCAGAGGAGGGTGTAAGGATGAAGATGGAATGGTCATGTGAAGGACTGCTGCGCCGAAGGAGGCATCTACTGCCGAGTCCTGTACTAAGGCATAGTGCGTTGCAGGTGTGCACAGAACTCCATGTGGCTACTCTACATAGGTCCCAGAGCGGCCTGTCCTGGAGGGAGGCCAGGATTGAAGCCTGGGCTCTTGTGGAATAAGCCCACACCCCAGTGTGGGGAGGTAGATCAGAGAGTTGGTAGCAAAGTGTAATGCAACCTAAATTCACTTGGAGATTCTCTGGGTAGAGACTGCCTGCTTTCTGCTACTGGAACAAACAGTCTGGGGAGCTTCCTGATGGGTCTTGTCCTCTGCAGGTAGAAGGCTAAGGCCCGTTGGATGTCTAGGGAGTGGAGTCGTCATTCCTCTATAGATGGGTGGGGCTTCAGGAAGAAATAAGGTAAAGCTTTGTCTACACTAGTACTCTTGTCAATAAAACTTTTGTCGGTCAAAGGGGTGTGAAAAAACATCCCACAACAAACATAAGTTTCACTGACAAAAGCAGCAATGGGGACAGCGCTATGTCGGTGGGAGACGCTCTCCTGCTGACATAGCTACTGCCACTCAATTGGGGATGGTTTAATTATGCCAGCGGGAGAGCAGACACAGAGCGGCTACATGGGAGACCTTACAGCAGCACAGATGCAGTGGTACAGCTGTGCTGCTGTAAGGTCTGTAGTGTAGACAAAGCCTAAGTAAATGGATTGATGTGAAAGTGGGAGATTACCTTTGGCAAGAATTTTGGATGCAGGCACAGGGACACTCTATCTTTATGGAAAATTGGGAAAGGGGGTCTGCCATCATGGCTCCGAGTTCACCGACCCTTCTCGCAGAAGTGATGGCATCAAGGAAGGCAACTTTCACGGAGAGGGACATAGAGCAGGGGTGTGCAAACTTTTTGGTCTGAGGGCCACATCTGGGGATGGAAATTGTATGGCGGGCCACGAATGCTCACTTAATTGGGGGTTGGGGTGTGGAAGGGGGTGAGGGCTCCAGCTGGGGGTGCAGGCTCTGGGGTGGGGCTGGGGATGAGGGGTCTGGGGTGCAGGAGGGTGCTCTAGGACTGAGGGGTTCAAAGGGGGATCAGGGCTGGAGCAGGGGGTGGGATGCAGGAAGAGGTCATGGGTGCAGGCTCCGGGCAGCACTTACCTCAAGCAGTTCTCGGAAGCAGTAACATGTCCCTCCTCCAGCAGAGGTGCAGCCAGGGAGCTCTGCGCACTGCCCCATCCACAGGCACCACCCCTGCAGCTCCTGGAAGCACCGTCATGTCCCTGCTCCGGCTCCTATGCGGAGGCATGGCCAGGCAGCTCTGTGTGATGTCCCGTCCGCAGACGCTGCCCCTGCAGCTCCCACTGGATGTGGTTCCTGGCCAATGGGAGCTGCCAAGGCAATGCTTGGGGTGGGGGGAGTGTGCAGAGCCCCTGGCTGCCCCTACGCGTAGGAGCCGGAGGGGGGACATGTCGCTGCTTCTAGGAGCCGTGCGGAGTCATGGTATGCGTGGAGTGGGGCAAGCCCCCGACACCGCTCACTGGTGGTAGCTCGAGGGCTGGATTAAAACATCTGATGGGCCGGATGCGGCCCGCAGGCTGTAGTTTGTCCACTCTTGACATAGAGCATGAAGCCAATGCTTCAAAGGGTACTTTCATTAGTACAGATAGAACTAGGTTCAGGTCCCATTGGGGAGCAATGGGTTGGACAGGTGGGAAGGTTCTGATGAGACCATTCCAAAACCTCACAGCTAGTAGGTAAGTAAAGATAGAGTGCCCTTTCTCGGGGGGATGGTGGAATGAACTAAATCGCCACTAGGTGGACTTTCAGAGTTGAGGGTAAGACATGATGCCCTCAAAGACAGGAGGTAGTCCAGGAGGAGGGGGATCCCCGCTGATACTGGTGAAATTCCCTTTTATTGGTCCCAGGAGGCAAAGAGTTTCCACTTGGCTCAGTAACAATAAATACCGAATTCTTTCCTGTTGCTGGAGAGGATGTCTTGCACAGCTGAGGAAGCAGTCAGTTCTAGAGCAGATGCCCATCCAAATATCAAGCTATGAGGTGGAGCACCTGTGAATTGGGATGTCTGATCTCACTGTTGTACTGTGTCAGCAGACTGGAGAAGGTGGGGATGGGAATTGGTGGACGGGTTGACAGACGAAGGAGGTTGGGAAACCAGAACTGTCTGGGCCAGTAGGGGGCGATCAGAATGACAGTTGCTCTGTCTCGCCTGATCTTGTGGAGTACTCAAGGTAGGAGCAGTAGAGGAGGGAAGGCATACTGTAGTTAATTTGGTCTGACCCAGAGAGTATGAGAGCATCACCCAAGAGTGGTGGCTGAGACATCCCCTGGAGCAGTACTTGTTGCATTTGCTGTTTAGGTGGGAGGTGAAAAGGTCTCTGGTTGGCATCCCCCATCAGCTGCTGAAGGTGTGAACTACTGAGCCATGGAGTTCCCACTTGTGGTCAATTGCAAAATGCATGCTGAGCAAGTTCGCAATCACTTTCGGTGTCCCTGGGAGACAGGCTGCGGAAAAGAGGATCTGGTGGGTGATGCACCAACTCCAGAGATGGACTGCTTCTGTGCATAAAATGGTTGATCTGATGCCCTCGTTTGTTGATGTAGAAAAAAGTGATGGTGTTGTCTGACATGATAAGAACCTGATAGGAATGGATGAACAGGAGAAAGGCTTAACATGCTTTCTTTACAGCTCGGAGTTCCAGGATGTTGATGTGCATCCTGGATTCCCAAGGAGTCCACATTCCCTGTGTCATGTGATCATCCATGTGCGCTCCCCAGCCTATGAGGGATATGTCAGTGATGATCATCTAGTCTGGGGAGGAAGGGAACCCCTACGCAGACATGACGTGGGTCTGTCCACCACTGGAAAGGTGAGAGTACCCTGTGGGGAACTGCCAGCATGAGGTCCATGGCATGACAGTTGGGAGAGTAAACTGGAGGCACTGAATGAAGACAAGCAAAGGCAGTGACGTATGTGCACAAAGCCATGTGGCCAAGGAGTGTCAGGCAAGTCCTCATTGTTGACAATGAGAGTTCCGAGTTCTCACAGCGTCTGGAACCTGTCCCTTGGTAGCTAGGCCTGTGCTGTGACTGAGCTGATGGTGGTCCCTATAAAGTCCAGAGATTGTATGGGGCCAAAGGTCAATTTCTCGATGTTGATACTGACTCGAGGGACAAAAGAAGGCCAAGCAACGTTGAAGTTGAAACTTGGGCTTCGTGCCTGGACTATGTGGCTAAGAACCAGTCGTTGAGATATGGAAATACCAAGACCCAGAAACATCTGATATAGGCTGCTATGACAGAAAAAACCTTGGTGAAAGACTCTGGGAATGGTGGAAGTTATTCTGAAGGGGAGCACCCTATATTGGAAATGGTGGTTGCCAACTGTCAATCTCAGGAAGCACCCATGGGCTGGATGGATATTGATGTTAAAATAAGCGTCTTGCATATCGAGAGTCATATAACACCTGCCTCTTTCTAGGGATGGGATGATCGCTGCCAGCAAGACCATTTGAAATGGGCTTGTGAATCAAGCAGTTGAGATGTTGGAGGTCCAGGATTGGTCTCTATCCACCTTTCTTCTTGGGTATCAGGAAGTAAGTTGACTAGCATCCCACCCCTTGAGATTCTGGGGGAATGCATTCTACTGCTCCCCATTGTAGTAAGGAGTTCACCTCTTGGGTGAGGATGCTGTCGTGAGAGTGGTCCCTGAGGAAACATCAAGAGAGGGGGTTTAGAGGAGGTAGCGTGACGAATTCGATCATACAGCCATGGTGGATGACATTCATCACCCATTTGTCCATTGTTATTGCACTCTGAGCTTGGAAGATGAGAGCTACATGACCCTCAAAGAGGGTAGGGTGATCATAAGGTGGTAGGAAAAGTGGTTGACAGCTCTGAAGGTTGACTCAGAAATATCTTTTAGCCTAGGGGTGGAAGCTGTGAGGTAGAAGCCTGTGATGTGGGTCCCAGAGGGTGGGATCTCTGGGGTTTCTGTCGCTTCCTTGGTGGCTCTTAAGATCTCTGATAGTAAAACCGGTGGGATCTGTAGCGATGTGTGGGTGGCGGGCAGTGGAACTTACACTTTGGGGGAGGCGAGTAAATGCCCAGCGAGCAAAGGGTGGTCCTGGAGTCCTTGAGGGTATGTACGGAATCATCCATCTTTTAATTAAGAAGATGGGATTCATCGAAGGGGAGGTCTGCAACAGTGTTTTGCATTTCCTGAGGAAAACCGGAAGAGTGGAACCAAGATTCCTTACACATATCTTTGTACGTAGCCACTGCCCTTGAAGAAATATCTGCCGCATCCACCACCGATTGGAGCGCTGTTCTGGCCACCAGCTTCCCTTCCTCAGATTGCCTGGAAACAAGTCCGGTCCTGTTGTGGGAGTCCATCAGCAAATTCCTCCAGTTTGCTGTAATTCAGGAAGTCGTATTTGGCTAGTAATGCCTGATAGTTCAAAATCCTGAACTGGAGTCTGGTTGAGGAAAAGACCTTATGCTCAAAAAGGTCCAAACACTTGCCTTCCTTGTCGGATGGTGTGGAGCATGGGTGGGGTTGTCTGGTTCATTCAGTCATTGCTTGGACCACCAGGGAGTTCGGGGGGTGGGGGGAGGACGGTTGGATGTGAGAAAAGAAACTCAGACTCCTTAGCCAGAACATAGTAGGCTTTTTCTGCCCCTTTGGGGGTAGGCGGGCACGTGGCTGGTGTGTGCCATACTGTCCTGGCCAGTTCAAGTATGGCATCATTAATAGGCAATGTGACTCTAGTTGGTGCTGGGTATCCTGAATTTCCTCTAGGGGAATGTGGAGTTCCCCCATGACTCTGCACTGTAGCTCTAGCAACTGCCTAAAGTTGTGTGGAGGTGAAGGGGACACCGTAGTCATTGCCTTCTCTGGGGAAGAGGAAGGGAATCTCGCTGTTTATGGCAGCACCCTCAGAGCCAGGCTGAGGGGTTCCTCCTCCAGGAACAGATCCAAGCGCCTGCTAGAAGGGGCCTTCAATGGGGAAGCAGGTGATTGCTCCATTGTGGATTGGGAAGGTTCTGAGTGGGGGTTTTGGGGCCAGGGCCCCAATAAGGCCAGAAGGCTGGATCCAGAGGGTGTTGAGGCGGTCCCCTTGGCATGGGGAACCAGTGGCTCCACGGTGGTTGGAGCGGAGGGTGTTGCCAAGATTGGGATAGCCTTCCCGAGTACATGTACGGTTGGTACAACATTGATGGTCCCTTTCCAGCGTCTAACTTATCACAGGATGAGAAGGTGGACTCCAGTTCCATTGGCGATACAGTCAGAGCCGGTGAAAGTATGTAGACTGTCGGAGCGGGAGGTAAGGGGTCTCGCAGTTGTGGCATAGCATGAGGGGGGGAAATAGTCTCCTTAAAAGTAGTGCGAAGACCCTGGGCTCAAACACTGTTCTTGATCTCCCTGGTGTTAGAGGTACCCTTTCTTTATTCGGAACTGGTTGTGGCGCTGCAGATTTCCCCGGAGCAGGCAGATCCTGCATCTTTGGGAGTACTGATGTTGACAGTCCCTGTGGTCCAGTGCCCAGGACTGCTGGATCACCTTGCTTGTGGGACTTCTTGTCGTGTCTATGTGGTTTAGAGCGCCCTCTGTCTCCCTGGCTCGAACTCATTGAAGGACCATCCACTTCCTTCGTTTTTGAGGAAGACTTATTCCAATCCTTATAGATATGGCTTCGTTACCTCCCGACTGGGCCCCAGCATGGGCTCCATGGTGGTGGTACTGCGGGTGCCAGATTTGGACTTGGTAGCAGGAGGCACACTCCCTCAGGTTTCAGGCCAATGTACGGGGGGAGGGGCGGGAGGTCAGTCCCCTGGCCTAGGTCCGAGTGAGGCCTCATGGCGACTTCCATGAGGTATTTCCAGAGGCGGGAAGCCCAGCCTTCTCGGGTATGGCTGGGGAAGGACTGGCAGATACTACACCTGGATGCAGCGTGAGCTTCCCCCAAGCAGTAGAGGTGGCGTTGGTGTTTGTTAACCAAGAGGGAACACGGGCAGGAGACACAGAATTTGAAGCCCAGTGTTCTCGGCATACTCCAGTACCTGCTCATGGGAACACAGGATGGGGAGGAGGGGTAGAGAAACAAACCCCTAATCTGTCTATGTTGCTCACTAAAACTAGGATAATACAACAATGTATTTAAAGGTGCATAAGAGATGAAGACACAGAACTTTCAGCAGTGGTGAGAAGGAACTGGAGATGTGGTCCCCACCCTTTATCACCTCGGATGAAACCAAGAGGCGAGCCTGGGCGCATGCCCAGACCAATAGACACTACCTTCAAATTCTCCAACTCGGGGCACATGGTACACATGCTAAACCCTCAGTGGAATACAATAGGGACCATCAGAATTCTGGGCCTAGTCCTTGGGCTTCTTGGGGGTTGCATACGAGTAAAAGAGGGAAGATTTTAGTCCCTTGGATATTCAGAGCTCCCACATGTGTAAGTTCTAGGGAGGTTTGTACTGAATAGGTTCTCCTGACACTAACAGAGGGCATCTTTCCAGGATCCAATGGAAGAATAAATGATCTAACATCTAGAACAGGAAGTGATTTTGACTGTCATGGTAACAGAAGGCAGAGTAAACTAGCTAAGGGCAGCTCCTATAGACAGTGGCCACATTTCAATACTTCACCTGCACAAACAGGAGCAGCTTCCTGTTGCAGATTTCCAAGCGCTTCCGCATGACTTCAGATTTCCGCAACTGGCCATCTGCCAGGGACAGCCGTCTTTTCAGCTCCAGAATGCCTCCCTGAGGTGGAAAGAAGGAGGTGGGAAGAGAAGGGAGATAGCGTCAGCCCACTTTAGGCTCTTGGAGGCACCAATTTAATGACAGGCTTGAAAACAGAAGCACATGGACAGCAAAGTCCTCAGTGATGACAGAACTTCCCACAGAGTGGCAATGGGGCTACATTCATACCAGCTGTTCTCAGGCTGCTTGGAAAAAAGACAGGGGCATGAACAGACTATGGGCTCCCACAGCTGCGACAAATAGGCCCAATTACAGGACAGAAAGGATGATGTAACTTTAAATTCCATTGAACCAGAAGAGAGACTTTCGGCAGGGGCAGAGCAGGTAGAAATAAAGTACTGAGCTAAAATATAGGACTGCCCTTCCTAATTAGGAGCAGTTGGCAAAGACACATCTCATGTCTACCGGTCTGTACCTTAATCTGCCTTAGTGTGGTCTCAGTCTGAGACCTGGCTCCCATGTGGCTCTCTCCGTTACTCATGATAGTTATGATCAGTTGGGTAGCAGTCCCTAGATTGAACCACCTGGGGGCTGGGCACTCTTAATGAAAGCCCCCCCATTCTGGAATCTGCTCCCCATGCTAGCCCACTAACCCAGTCATTGACCTTCAGGGCCTGGTACAAGACACATCTCTCTTCTGAGGTTTTTGCCTGAGTTTGGAGCTTAGGAATGGAGGGTGGGGTGAGATTCTCAGCTAGTGCACATGCAGCGTCCGTGGAGCAATGGCGATTAGCAGAGGAGCTAGCCTGGGTGTTAATTGTTGTGGAGGATGCCTTTTCTTTGGATCTGGTCACTGGAAATCACATTAAATATCAGCATGAGCCTTGGAAATCTGCTAGCCTCTGTTTTACAAATTACAATCAATCTATCAATAAAATGTTATTACAAAAGCAAGAGCCAGAGGCTTTTCCGACTGGTCCATTGAGTCCCCAGCCATCCCCTCCTGGGCCCTCGGGGTACATTACCTCTGCTTCAGAGACATGCTTTGTTTTCTTCCCTACCAGCTGAGTTTTCAGCTCAGTGATTTCAGCCTCGAGCAGGTGAATCACTTCCTCATAGTCCTGCTCTGCACTGTGGGCTTGCTGCTGAACCACCTCAGCCACCTGAAGCTTGCTGTGCAGGGTGCGGTTCTCGGACAGGAAGTCCAGCGCCTTCTGGAATCGGCAGGGAGAGTTTGTTAACACAGCATCCCCACCAGCCACCGATATCATATCAACTCATCAGCGTTCCTGGAGCTGCTCACAATAAAGCTGCTGCTGTTCTTCCCATGGTACCATGCAGAAAACCTTCATCTATTATAAATATTTTTTCTTTGCAACTTCCATGTCATTTGGCAAAGGGCTGGAACCCACACATGTATGCACCTTCCAGGGTATGTCTACAGTGCAATAAAAGAGTTGCAGCATGACTGCAGCTGGCCCAGGTCACCCAGATCAGTCTCTGGGGCTTGGACTGCAGGGCTTAAAATTGCAATGTAGATGTTGAGTCAAAAAAGTCCAGGACCTCCCTGGTAGCATTCTCTGAAATGCTTCCAGTTCCACAAGGTAGGCAGATTGCAGGGTCTCAATGCGTGGATGAGACGATGGTGTAGGGAGGAGGGGTTTCGATATATTAGGAACTGGGGAATCTTTTGGGAAAGGGGGAGCCTATACAGGAAGGATGGGCTCCACCTAAACCAAAATGGAACCAGATTGCTGGCACTGAATATTAAAAAGGTCGTAGAGCAGTTTTTAAACTAAGGGCTGGGGGAAAGCCGACAGGCGTGGAGGAGAATGTGGTTCGGAGAGAGACATCCCTTAGGGGAGGATCTATTAATGGAGATTCTCTATGTACTAGTAAGGAGGAGAGAATGGAAAATGATAAACTATGGGTAGGATCTGATGAGAAAATGTCAAATGAAAAAGAGTCCCATTCAATTACATCATATAATAGCAGACAGCTAAAAAATGACAAGTTTTTAAAGTGCTTATACACAAATGCTAGAAGTCTAAATAATAAGATGGGTAAGATGGGGAGTGGCACTATATGTGAAAGAAAGCATAGAATCAAATGAAGTAAAAATCTTAAATGAACCAAACTGTACCACAGAATCTCTATGGACAGTAATTCCATGCTATAATAATAAGAACACAGCAGTAGGGATAGATTACCGACCACCTGACCAGGATGGTGATAGTGACTGTGAAATGCTCAGGGAGATTAGAGAGGTTATAAAAATTAAAAATTCAATAATAATGGGGGATTTCAACTATCCCCCTATTGACTGGGTACATGTCATCTCAGGACAGGATGCAGAGATCAAGTTTCTTGATACCTTAAATGACTGCTTCTTGGGGCAGCTAGTCCTAGAATCCACAAGAGGAGGGGGAATTCTTGATTTAGTCCTAAGTGGAGCACAGGATCTGGTCCAAGAGGTGAATATAGCTGGACCACTTGGTAATAGTGACCATAATATAATTAAATTTAACATCCCTGTGGCGGGGAAAACACCACAGTGCCCCAACACTGTAGCATTTAATTTCAAAAAGGTGAACTACACAAAAATGAGGAAGTTAGTGAAACAGAAATTAAAAGGTACAGTGCCAAAAGTGAAATCCCTGCAAGATGCATGGAAACTTTTTAAAGACACCAAAATAGAGGCTCAACTTAAATGTATACCCCAAAGTTAAAAAAAAAAACATAGTAAGAGAACCAAAAAAGTGCCACTGTGGCTAAACAAAGTAAAAGAAAAGGTGAGAGACAAAAAGGCATCCTTTAAAAAGTGGAAGTTAAATCCTAGTGAGGAAAATAGAAAGGAGCATAAACTCTGGCAAATGAAGCGTAAAAATATAATTAGAAAGGTCAAAAAAGAATTTGAAGAACAACTAGCCAAAGACTCAAAAAATAATAGCAAAATTTTGGTTTAAATACATCAGAAGCAGGAAGCCTGCTAAACAACCAGGGGGCCACTGGATGATCGAGATGCTAAAGGAGAACTCAAGGACAATAAGGCCACTGTGGAGAAACTAAATGAATTCCTTGCATCAGTCTTCATGGCTGAGGATGTGAGGGAGGTTTCCAAACCCAAGCCATTCTTTTTAGGTGACAAATCTGAGGAACTGTCCCAGATTGTGGTGTCATTAGAGGAGGTTTTGGAACAAACTGATAAACTAAACAGTAGTAAGTCACCAGGACCATATGGTATTCACCCAAGAGTTCTGAAGGAACTCAAATGTGAAACTGCAGAACTACTAACTGTGGTTTGTAACCTATCATTTAAATCAGCTTCTGTACCAAATAACTGGAGGATAGCTAATGTGATGCCAATTTTTAAAAGGGGCTCCAGAGGTGATCCCGGCAATTACAGGCCAGTAAGCCTGACTTCAGTACTGGGCAAAATAGTTGAAACTACAGCAAAGAATAAAATTGTCAGTCACACAGATAAACATAATTTGTGGGGAAAAGTCAAAGATGGTTTTTGTAAAGGGAAATCACGCCCCACCAATCTACTAGAATTCTTTGAGGGGGTCAACAAGCATGTGGACAAGGGGGATCCAGTGGATACAGTGTACTTAGATTTTCAAAATCCTTTTACAAAATCCCTCACCAAAGGCTCTTAAGCAAAGTAAGCTGTCATGGGATAAGAGGGAAGGTCCTCTCATGGATTGATAACTGGTTAAAAGATAGGAAACAAAAGGTAGGATTAAATGGTCAGTTTTCAGAATGGAGAGGGGTAAATAGTGGTGTCCCCCAGGGGTCTGTACTGAGACTAGTCCTATTTAACATATTCATAAATGATATGGAAAAAGGGATAAATAGTGAGGTGGCAAAATTTGCAGATGATACAAAACTACTCAAGATAGTTAACTCCCAAGCAGACTGTGAAGTGCTACAAAAGGATCTCTCAAAACTGGGTAACTGGGCAACAAAATGGCAAATGAAATTCTATGTTAATAAATGCAAAGTAATGCACATTGGAAAACATAATCCCAACTATACATATAAAATTATGGGGTCTAAATTAGCTGTTACCACTCAAGAAAGAAATCTTGGCGTCATTGTGGATAGTTCTCTGAAAACATCCACTCAATGTGCAGCGGCAGTCAAAAAAGCTAACAGAATGTTGGGAATCATTAAGAAAGGGACAGATAAGAAGACAGAAAATATCATATTGCCTCTATATAAATCCATGGTATGCCCACATCTTGACTACTGCGTGCAGATGTGGGCATCTCAAAAAGATATATTGGAATTGGAAAAGGTTCAGAAAAGGACAACAAAAGTGATTCGGTGTATGGAACGGCTGCCATATGAGGACAGATTAATAAAACTGGGACTTTTCAGCTTGGAAAAGAGACGACTAAGGGGGGATAACACAGGTCTATACAAATCATGACTGGTGTGGAGAAAGTAAATAAGGAATTGTTATTTACTCCTTCTCATAACACAATAACTAGGGATCATCAAATGAAATTAATAGGTAGCAGGTTTAAAACAAACAAAAGGAAGTATTTTTTTCATACAACGCACAGTCAACCTGTGGAACTCCTTGCCAGAGGATGTTGTGAAGGCCAAGGCTATAACAGGGTTCAAAAAAGAACTAGATAAGTTCATGGAGGATAGGTCCATCAATGGATATTAGCCAGGATGGGCAGGGATGGTGTCCCTAGCCTCTGTTTGCCAGAAGCTGGGAATGGAGGACAGGAGTGGATCACTTGATGATTACCTGTTCTGTTCATTCCCTCTGAAGCACCTGGCATTGGCCACTGTTAGAAGACAGGATACTGATCTAGATGGACCTTTGGTCTGAACCTGAATGGCCGTTCTTTTGTATGTTCAGATTCGGGCAGGAGCCTGGCTCTGAAACCCTGCGAGGGGGATGGTTCTCAGAGCCCAGGCTCCAGCCCAAATGTCTACACTGTGAATTTTCAGGCCTTCAGCCCGAGCCCCAAGAGCCTGTCAATTGACCCAGGCTCTGAGACTCAGTGTCATGGGTTCTTTACTGCAGCGTAGACATACCCCAGAGAACATTAAAACAGAGCCTGCCTTTTGCACTTTGGCTAAAGTAATGGAAACAACAGGTGCAGCACACTTGAGAAGTGTGATTTTGCCCCTACCCTCACCCTCTACCCCAAGCAACCCTGCCTGTAGAAGGGCACATCTGGGCCTGATTTCTGTGGGTGCAATTGCATCCATGGAGCCTGGCTAATACCGCCACTGGACAATTCACAAGAAACCTCTAAACTAACCTGGTTCAGTCTCTGAAGTTCATATTCCATTGACTTCTTGCTGCTTTCCACCTCCTTCAGAAGAGACTAGGAGGAAGATTTCCAGTTGGTCAGGCATCATGTTTGACAGCACATTCACGCAGAAGAAAAGGCAACAAGGGACCACTGTGATCACCTAGGCTATCTCCTGAATAACGCAGGAAATAGGACTTTCTTGAATTAATTCACTAGAAGCAACTACGGACTTGCAGCTCTCCTCTATAACAGCCATATTTTTAGATGCACTCTTACTCTGCAACTGCCTTTCATTGGCTACACCTTGAAAAATGCACCTTCTCACCATCATGCTTTTAACAGCGGAGCTGCCAATATTAGGTTAGATCGGGAGGGTGGGGGGTGTATTTAGGTTTAATATGAGATGTGAATTATTTGTGTTATGTTTTGGATATTTTAAAAATATTTATTTTCTTCTATGGTTTTCCAGTAAAAAAGGAGTAACCATACCCTTTTGGCACATTAAACTTTTGTTTCAAGGAAAAAAACAAAGAAAGAACAAAAATGAAGTCTCGATGAGAGGAAGCACCGTACACATGTCTTCTCTGTAACAACCCACATTGAACTGAATGCAGAATGATTGCTGCCTCCAACAAATGCCTAGAAATGTACAGGTGTGATACACATAGAAGACCTGCCCAATTGTCACACTGTTACATCCACTATATTTGAATATTGAAACACTGAGTACAAAACGCCCAGGACAGAAAAACATGCTTGAAAGATAACCCTCACCTTCAGCCTTTGGACTTCCTGCCGCAGATCTGTCATTTCCAGTTGAAGCTGTTCCAGTTCCTCGCCATCGGTACAGCTGACGGAGTCAAAAGTCTGGAAGACATTGGTGCACACGGTGAGTGAGTTCGGCTTTTCTTCCACCACGAGCATGTGGTTACAACGCATGCATACTTCTGACATACCCCTACCAATGATTATTCCAAATAATTTTCAAAGACAGTTTGTGTTTTTACAAAACGACACAAGTGTCACAATAAATAATCTAATTGTGGTTTTGTATTCCATAGGAATTCAGGCTCCACGCCATGAGACAGCTGGACCAGTGGTTAATTCTCACTGTGTTACTGAAATGACAATAGCTGGAATGGATTCACCATGGCTAATTTTCCTTCTGTATCACCATCAAAGTGACATAAGATGGCAACTTTAGGCAATGAAATAGCTTGAATGGCTTTATTATGGTAATTTTTTCTTTTGTATGGCTAGAAAATTGACATCAGCAGCTTCCTTCAAACCATTATATAGGTTTTTTTTTTTAGTCATCAAGCATGTGAAGTCAGGTCTTTTATGGGATTTCCTTTAAGCTTTATGATTAAGGGATGAAATTCTAGCCTCTCTTTTCTATAACTAAAGTATAAGTGAAAGATAGCCCGTTAGTCTTTGCCTGCTCTGCTTTTTGGAGAAAGATAGCACTGTCGCTATTTTTTTCCACAGTTTACAGCTATCATCCAGACCAAGAATCCAGGACACAGCTACTTGGTCCCAAATCATATTATAGTATATCCCTTTCTCTTACACCAGCTCACAGTAAGACCCAGAAGGTCTTTGATGTGAAAGGAGCTTTGGAACCAAGGCAGGGTGCAGTAGGCTAGGAAGAGAAGCAAGAAACAGTATTTGGCTAAGGCTGACCAGAGAGTGAAAAGCAGATGTATCCAATAAACTGGCCACTTCATGCTGAGTGAAGAGCACAGAACTGGCGTCAAGGCCAGCCTCCTCCCGCTCATCTTGCAGCAGATCCCTGAGAGCTTGAAGAAAATCTATGGGGGGGGAAGAGCGAGAGTAGTCACAGTATGAAGAGAGAACCTGGAACTGAGTTTACACAGCCAACTTTCACAGAAGCAACAGATTATCCAGGAGAAGGTAATACATTTCATTTCCATCACTACAAACATTATAGCAAACCCAACCACCTCCAGCAGAGAGAAGGGTCTCTCTATCCCATCCCAAATCTCTGTACGTTGAATGCAGGGTCAATATGCAGTATGCTTTTGCTAGCCATGGTTTAGAGTCCTCTATGCCAATTTTCTAGAAAGCATTGCTTAGGATTAAAAACAAACAAACAAACAAACGAAACTCAACCACCTAGCATCAGAGAAACTTCTTGGAAGCAATGCTGAACTTCAGTGCAGAGACAAAGTAGTTACGTGACCAAACCTTAGGGGCCAGCAATTTCCTACCAGCCCACAGAAAGCAGGTTTGTCATTCTGTTTTTGCAGCTTCCTTTTGCCATTGCTCGTGAGCAGGCTGAAGGTTTGAGGAGAAGGGCCCTGTGCACTCCCTCTCTGTTACTCCCATTTTACATGTGGACCAGTTAGAGGCTTTTTCCTTGTGTGATTAGTTACTGAATAAATTGCATCTGAACTAAAACCTGTCTGGGCACCGAACCATAGGGTTAGAAGGGACCACAAGGGTCATCTAGTCTAACTCCCTGCCAAGATACAGGATTTGTTGTGTCTGTGTCTTTATTCTAGCTGTCACCTCACAGGTGGCATGTCTCACGTCCCAGAGCAGTCAATGGCATTATACCAGGGATGAAATGCGCCCTTGGTGTCATATTGCACATCGCAGCACCCTGCTCACCTCCATAGGCCACTGTTCCCTGCGAATCTGTGATCAGACTCTGCCGTAATTGCTTCCTCTTCTCCTCGGTCACATCCAGACCCAGATATTGCAGCACCTTTAAACAGGAGCAACAAGTCCACAGAATAATCCCCACAGGAATGCAAGTTTTCTGGAAGGAGTTGGGGGGGCGGGGGCAGTTTGAGCTGGATTTATCATCAAGTTCATCATCATTCACGCCATAAACATGACTTTTCATGGAGCAGGTCTGGCCTAGGTCTCCAAGTCACCTCCTCACCTAGATCTGGAACCATGTTGCATCTCTTCTGATCTCTTCCCATGAGCACGTCCTATAGAGTATGGGAAGATCCTCAGCTAATACAAACTGTCATCGCTCCAGTGAAACCAATGGACAATTTCCACCAGCTGAGGCTGTGCTGCTAAAAGTTCAACTTCCTTTCAGGTTCCCATTTACGCTCGCTCTCTCATTCCCCAGAATGAGTCTTCGGTGTGGTTAGAGCGTGCAAACAAGACAAGTCTCACTGCTTTTTCAGCAGAAGGCATTGTCATAATATTTTACACTTCCATAGGGCTTTCCAGTCAAAGAGCTACGTTGTTATTATTTATTGTTTCTTTAGTTTGTGTAGCAGACACAAACATTAATTAATCAAACCTCACTGCAGCAACACAGACAAATATACCCATGTTATTTCTATTTTACACGTGACAAGACTGAGGGACACAGAGACTAGGTGACTAATGCACGGTCCCATTCTGCATCGAGTCAGTGACAGAGCCTAGATTTGTAGCCATGTATTGTCCCCTTCTCTAACGGCTAGACACATGGGAAATCCCGGATTTTCTCAAGCTTGGAGAATCCCTTTTGTGGGAAATAAAATGGCATTCAGAAATACAGCTTTTAAAGTGCAAGGTAAAGTGTGCTATGCTCTTTATACATGAAGCAACTTTGTGTTAAAGCCAGAATAAGTAGAGACCAATGAGAAAATTCAATCCTGAATTCTAACGGAGAAGCATCATGCATTTCTAGCGGGAAACTTTGTGCCCACATGCTACATTCCTCATTTTCCTGGGATTCCAACCTGAAAAGGCAACTGCTTCGTCCACCATGAGGTGGCAGCAAACTCTAGCCTCTATGCCTGGAACAGTTGTGTCTTGCCTAGCAAGCTGTATCAGCTCCAACAGGAACAATAGAACCAGATACTCATGACAGTCGCTATACCTATCCAAAAGCCTGGGTGGGGAGATAACCTTGGGATGAGTGGTATATTTCTAGACTGTATCCATCACATTACAAGAAAATACAGTATGGGTGGGCAGGGTGCTCATATTTGATATAAAATGGTTGAGAATAAAGAACCCAAGGGACACTCTCAAGTTAATTAGGCCTCACCATTTAGTCACCAGTAAGTTCCAGTCCCCGTCCTTTGAAGAGGATTGGAATGTTTTGTTTATCAAAACACTTTAACTAGGAAAAAACCCACAACATCCTTTAGATCCTCAGCACTTCAAGCACAACTTGATACATTGTGATATTGGGCCTGATTCTTGCTTAGGGCTGGTCTACACTGGGAACTTACACTGGCATAGCTACATCTACATTTATACCCCTGAGAGACGTAGGTGTGCCGATTCAACCCCTGGTACAGACAACACTAGGATGATGGAAGAATTCTTCCGTAAATTTAGCTCCTGCCTCTTTGTAGTAAGGTAGATTACTTACCCTAACAGGTGAACCCCCTCCCATCAGCTTAGGTAGTGTCTACGCTGTAGGGCTACAGAAGCACAGCTGCAGCTGTAGCGGTTTCAGTGTAGATGTGCCTTTACACCAGGGGTCTCAAACATGCAGCCTGCGGGGTTATTTCCTGCGGACCGCCAGGCCCTGCCCCTCCCCCCCGGAGTTATTTCCTGAGGGCTGCCAAGCTCCCCTCCCTCCTCCTCTCCCCCAGCGCGCCGTGTCTGCTTTTCTGCCTACCTCCAGGCGCTTTCTGCTGCCAAACAGTTGTTTGGCGGCGCTTAGCGCTTTCCAGGAAAGAGCGGGGAGGAGTGGGGAGCCAGGCGCTCAGGGGAGGTGGCGGAGAAGAGGCGGGGCCGGGGGAGAGATTTGGGGAAGGGGTTGGAATAGGGGTAGGGAGGGGGTGGAGTTGGGGTCGGGACTTTGGGGAAGGGGTTGGAATGGGGGTGGAAAGAGGCTGAGAAGGGGTGGGGCCACATGGAAGGGGTGGAGTGGGGGCAGGGCCAGGGGCAGCGGGCCGGGGGGGGATGTCAGTGATGTGGCCCTCGGGCCACTGTACTAGTCCTCATGTGGGCCTCCTGGTGATTCGAGTTTGAGATCCCTGCTTTACACTAATGCCCACTTACATGGTTCTAGCAGTACGAAGGGGCCGTGAAATGGGTGTAGGTTAGTGTAATAAGAATTTAGGCCATCATGGCAAAAAGTGCTTGACTTCAATGAGAGCAGGAATGGACCCATAGATAGCAGAAGGAGGGTCCTTCTGAATCAAAAGCTCTCTATAGATGTATAACACGAACGCCAACAATAACCTTACTATAGGAAGACATGGCAGATTTTAGGGGCTCTCTGGACACAAAGCCAAGCCAGGAGAATTCAAATGCCCGTAGGTTCTAATCCACGTGATGCCGCCACGCTGTGTCTTCCCCGTTTCAGGTCTGGCAACCTCTACATCTCCGAATTTTGGAGGAATGGTGCACATCCTTCTTGACCCGCAAACTGAACTCAGATATGGTGCAACAGTGTCATTTTTTTCATGAGTCCTGTTCTGATAGTTTGGTAGAAGCCTATTATCCCTCTATCTCATTAATCAAATTAGGACTTGAACCTAATTGTACTGGATGAGCTCTGTGATCCTAAATAATGTAATCAATGTTTTGAGCACTGTGTCTGTATCTCACGTTACCTGAACTATGACTCACACGTATACTAATAGCCCTATACACCCAGGTCAGGCTCTGGATTAGAATAAAGGGGAATCAGGTGGAGCAGACTGAATCCAGCACTAGATGATGTAGGTGCAGATTAGGTCACGTGACCCAGTGCTATAGATTTATTCTATGCAAACAGAAAGGCACCAGATTCTCTCAGACTAGGTTTGTGGTATTTTAATCTCTCCTGAAAGCAAGCAACATACTAACTCCAATGCCTTTCATTGACACCGTCAGCATGAGCCCGAACATAATGTTTGTGCAACAGAACTGGGAAAGATTCAAGCTGAGAAACCTAGATATACTCGTAGCACCACATGTGCTTCCATGGGCTTTCAGTGCATAGACACCAAGGTATAGTCTGTGCACTGATTTGAGAATATACGACCACATTTAAAATAAATGGCATATTGCCAAAGATTAACAGCCTAAAAAAACCCATTTTTTCCACCAAATACCTCTAGATGGCTTGAGCAAAGACAGAAAATTACAAAACTAAGTAAGTAAGGCAATGCCCAGGTTTGGACAAAGCCTTATTGCAATCAATCATTCTCCAACGTTTCCATCATTCTTCAAGATCGAGATCCTCTCACCTGGCACTCTCAGTCCTGATCCTTCATCTGCCCTGCAGCTGCCAAGAGTGCTTGTGTACTGACCATCAATCATGGATTTACTGTGTGCCCTCCAGAGCTAAAAACATGAGTCTCCTCAGCTTGAGCTACAGGAGTAAGTCCCAAGTGGAAACTGTAGTACGGCAGCCCCTATGGGCCAGGCTGAGATGGACACTCATGCACCAAACAGCAGCGTGCTCTTGATTCCATGAACAAGACATATCAAGACAACGTGAAGATGAAAGTAAGCTCATGTTAATGTGACCCGTGTAGCAGCTGGGTTATGCTCCTCCCATTTGCACCTATGTGTTCCATTTCCCTGGTTCTGGACTCCATATTTACCAGTGCAGTATCTCCCTTCATTCCCCGCAGCAAAGGCTCTGGAAGTCTGTAAGAGCATAGACTTCTTTCGCTGAGTCAGTCAGCTGCTCACCCAGCACCTAGATGTGCTCACACTACCTGCCACAGCACCCACTCATGATAATCTGTTCAATCTGTTCCGTGAACCGCAACCTCCACTTCTAAACGCAGCACTCCCATAGGTGAGGGAGCCAAAATCCCCCATCCCATCTTCAAGAGGTACCCACTCACATCTGGTGATCCAGCAAACAGGGGAGACACCCCCACAGTAGGGATCACCAAGGCAAAGGCCAGGAGGCTGTGGAGTTGCAAATAATGACCTTGCTCCTTGCTATAAAAACATACAGCAAGATAACTTACTAGCATCTTGCGTGCATTAAAATGATCAGCATCATTTTAACCAGTCATTTATCTGGAAGGTAATCTTAACCCAGCAATATTATGGTAAAGACAATAGCCCCAACTGAGATGTGGCATACCAGGATGACACTCCCACTAAGACAATACAATACAATTGTCCTCCTTATTGAAGCCAGAAGAAAAGAGGAAAACAGGTTTGCAAAAAAAATAAACTAATCAGAATATTTTTCCATTTTGGGTTCAAACTTGACCAATTTTTCATTTGTAATGTTTTTTTGCGGGTTTTTTGGTCCTGATTTCCATTTTTTTTTAAATGACAGGAAAACAAAACAGGATTTCAGCCATTTATGTTAGCAAGCAAGCAAGAGAAAACCAAATATGATCATTTTTTTTCATTTCTGATTTTGATGAAAAACTGAAATATTTCTAAAAACATCCAAAAAGGGCTATTTTTGAATGACAAACTTTTTCTTTGAAAAATTTCAACCATCTCTAGCCTTCAGACCAGGACTGAGTCTGCCCCTGCACCCTGGTTTGCTGCTCATAAGATCTGAAGATGCAGAAAGTGTTCTTTCTTTTGCTGTTCTATTTTGTGTTTATGTTTTCCTCTGGCCTTCAACATTTTTTGGCCCATTATCTCCAAAGGCACCTCACCTATCCCTCCAGTGAAGCAGCTGTCTCCAAGCAGGACATTGATGCTGCTCTATTAACACGGAATGCTGAATTGGACAGAGGCCCACAAAATGATCTCTGAGGCAGAGACCCATGAGTAAAGCCCTTTCTGAGCAAGAAGGACCTGTTTCAATTCCTGATCTTGCTTGACCTGGGACTGCCAGGGTAACTTAACATTAGTGGGGTTCTCAGACTTTCATAGCATGGACCACATCTTAATATCCAACCTGACTTCCCCTCCCTTCTACCACCATCTGGTCCCACCTCTGCTCTCATTTGCCACCACCTGGTCCTTCTTCCCATAACCATCCTCATACAAATTACAGCAATTTCCTTCATGGAAAAGCAATATGAGGGAAGTGCTTATGTAGTTTTAGCTTCTTTTAATGCGATTCAGCAGCTGGAAAAGAGGAGGAGGAGCCGGCACCATGTAATCAGATGCAGTCTGGGAGCCCCCTACTGAGCACAAAATCTCAATTTCAAGGCAGGAAGCCTTTCAACTTACCAGTTCGAGTTTCCCATCCTTGAGTCGAATATGGGGATCCAGTGCTACTTTTGGTTTGCTGCCTGAAGCTGCCCTCTGACCAGAAGGTGAAGCAGGTGCTAAATAACATTAAGCAATCATTAGTGGAAGACCATGGAAAAGGGGGGGAGGGATAGCTCAGTGGTTTGAGCATTGACCTGCTAAACCCAGGGTTGTGAGTTCAATCCTTGAGGGGGCCATTTAGGGATCTGGAGCAAAAACTGGGGATTGGTCCTGCTTTGAGCAGGGGGTTAGACTAGATGACCTCCTGAGGCTCCCTTCCAACCCTGAAATTCTATAGTGGGGGGGAAGAGATATGTTGACAAGGAACATCCCAAACTAGGCTTTGGCATTGCATGAAATATGTTGCAAGTACAGATGAGCTACATCAGAGGCCAGGATTTTCAGAGGATGGGTGCTCAGCACTCTCTGAAAAGTAGGAATCTTTAAAGTCTCCACTTGGGCATCACAAATGAAGGCAACCAAAAATTACAAGTCGCTTCTGAAAACCTTGGCCAGAAGTTTATATATGAGGCCTGGGACTCTGAACTTTGGTGATTTGAATAAAATTCAACCTGTATTCCGACCACCCCAATTTATGCTTCAGTTTTACAGAACCAAAACCCAATCAGTGAGGTTTTATAAAAATCCACCACTGGCCCCTTAGCCCAAGAGTTTCAACCCAGATTCAAAGTAATATTTATGTAAGTGCTGGACTGAGTGTGGTCTCAGAGAAGTGTTCCGAACTCTCATTAAAGAGAGAATTCACAGGTTAAAAACACCCACCAAAAAACATAGGGTGACCAGACAGAAAGTGTGAAAAATCAGGACAAAGGGTGGGGGGTAATAGGCATCTATATAAGAAAAAGCCGCAAATATTGGGACTGTTCCGATAAAATCGGGACACCTGGTCACCCTAAGAAAACGTGTTGCCGGATTTCTCCCTGCGTTACTGTTATGAAGAGCACCAGCTCCCTTTCACTCAGGCTGAGCAGGCTACATAGTATGTGCAGGGTGTACGGTTAAGGTGAGGCTGGAGAGCGCTTGTGTCCACAACAATAGAAATTGTGTTGCAAGAAGGGAAACAGTAGAGTGTCTCCGTCAGAGAGGACGACTGAGACATTGGGAGAGAGACCCGGCCACTGACAGCCTGCTCTTCATTCCAGGGCGCATTTTCAAAAGTGCCCAAATGACTCAGGAACACAAGTCCCATTGACTTCAGTGGGACCTGTGCATAGGAAAATCCCACAATTCAGTTTATTCCTGCAGCCCCCAACAGACCTATTCAGAAAAGGGCTGCAGAAACTGCTGCTCATTTAGGGGGAGGCCCAGATAGACTCTAAAAATGGGTAATGCCACCGCTGCTTTTAAGACCCTGCTAATGATGCTCTTTGAATCTGATAACAAAAGGGGCTTATAAAACCTGACCCTGTTCACACCAGAGTCAGTGACAAAATTCCCATGGACTTCAGTGATACAGGATCATGTAACATAGAAGAGCGTCGGAGAGCCATTTTCTTTCATCTTTGCACTGCCTGGGAACTGGGGCACAGGTTAACAAAGAAACTGATACCCAGATCACCTTAAAGACCTCCAGCTGTTTTAAATCAGTGGGTGGGATTTTCCAAAGAACAAGGGATTTAGGAGCACAAGTCCTGTTGAAAAAAATTTGTGGGACACATGCTCCTAACTCACTGAGGCACTTCTGAAAAAATGCCATTCACTGTGACTCTCAAATGAAGAGAAGATTTTATGGAAACACAGGGGAAAAGCAGCAGAGGTGCTGTCACAAGCATAATCCTCCTAATCCTGATATTTATCTGTCCCGCTAATGCCAGCATCTGGGAAGCAGGGCCTGAGGTAATAAACGGGTTCACTGGATTGGTCACCCAGCCCCGTGCTGTGTAGGTTCAAGGGCTGATCATTCCCCTTCAACTCCTTGCTAATCGGGATTAGCTCCATGCGGCTTTGCTCATAAACTCTTAACACAAACATCCTAGGCAATCCTGAAGGCCACCAGGCACTGGTGATCAGCCAACAGGCCCCAGTGACTCGTTCAGATTTCAGACTAAGCTCCTGTTCACCCCAAGACTATTTGTTTATTCCAATGTATAATGGGGCCTGTTCACAACTCTGTGCCCTTCGCAGCACTCATAACACCAGCTATTAAAAGCAGACATCTGTAATAGACTGCCTGAGATGATTCTCAGCCTAGATTATACTATTTGCATGACTAGCAGCCTGACTGAGATCAGTGTGCGAGGCGTTGTACAGAAAAAGAGCAGGAGACAGTTCCTGTCCCAAAGAATTTACAGCCTAAAAGATGGGAGAGGGACACAAGGGAGAAGTGACTTGCCAAGGGTCACATAGCAAAGCTGGGAATAGAACCCAGGGGTTGCTTGACTCACAGCCTAGGGCCCTGTCCACCAGACTACACTGCTTCACAGGTCTGCAATGTAGATAGACTAACAAACAACTGCCCCCCAGTGGCTGGCCTTGGACCATCCCTTCAGACCCCCACCTTCAAGAGGAAATATGTTCTTGACAGCATGTCCTGTGGTTAACAAAGCAGGCCTGGGGGCCTTACCAGTGTGGGGAAGCATATTTCAGAGTGGAGGGTCCTTAACAGAGAGCTCCCTGCCTGCAGCTCTCTCTTGTTTCAACCAAGGGATCTCTTCTCAAACGCCAATGCAGAATGCATTGGGGGGTGGAAGAGAGTCTGTCGTTAGCCTTGTCTGCACTAGGCAAAAGGTGGGGTTTCACCAGGTGGTAGCTAAAAGGTGGTGACAATCACATAGTGAAACCTAGTGTGGCTAAGGCAGATGTAGCTTTCACACAGTAGTTGGTTGAGGTAACCTGTAGGTTCACCCTATACCTGATCACATGTGCAAACTGCCTTGCCCACACTAGGATGTTTTACCACATATTAGTTACCATGTGTTAGCTAGCATGGGGTAAACTTCACACCTTTATCCCTGGTGGGGTGCACCCACAGTGTCAGAATAACTTTTACGGCATCATGCTGAAGATTATCTATTGGGTCACTAAACTGTAATTTCCAAGGGCTCCAATAAGAATAGTGAAGACTTATGTGAGTCCAGAATTCATCCCAGTGCGACTTTACCTGCCATCACTGAGTGCAGTAATTCTTTTTATGAACTGCCCAAATGGCAGGAGAAGAGAGACGTTTACACTCATTAAAACTATTTCGCTATATCATCAATTCAAAGTATTGTGATAATTAGGAGCTCAGTTCCCAAGGAACATTACTCCATATGAATGTCTGTCTCAAAATACCTTTGTGTATTGCAAAGCAGTCTAACAGCATTAGCTCTACTGTGCTGACATAGAAATGGACAAGGACAGGCAGCATGGCAGATAAAGCATTTACTCCTTGGGGGAACAGAACCATGAGCCCAACAGATCAGATGGGCTTCTGTAGATATTATTCATTTTCTTTTTCTTATTAATCAAACACAAACATCTCTGAGAGTATAGTGGAAGGGCTCAAAATGCCTGAAGGAGAAAAAGTTTATTGAGCTGGGAATGTGTTATTTAAGCCACAAATGCCTCAGGATCAATCAGAGGGCTCAGTTTCTTTTTCCTCAAAACGTTCTACATCTTCAACGAATGCACAATCTCGGCTGGAGAAAACAGAGCATGTACATTTTAGCATGCACGTACCTGAAACAAGCACGCAGATATCACACTGCCTGGGGCTGGCACATGCCCATTTGCAAACTGCAACCTTCATACGTGCCTTGGATTATTAGTGTGCTTAAGCTGGGCTTGCTGATTTTTGCGCTTGCTTGAAAATTGCCCTCAAGTGTTTAATGTGCAAACAGATCAAGCCACTTTGGGATTCAGAACTGTGCAAAGTGGGATCTTAAGTGGAAGAAATGTGTGTTCATGTTCGTGCTTGAAAAATGTGTTTGATGTGTGTGTGGAAAAAAATTGTCCACTGAAATTTTTCAAAATTGGAAATGTTTCTAACCAACTCTTATCTTAAATGGTAAGTCTCAAGCATCAGCCAGAAGAGAAACCTGCAAGGAGGGAGTCTTCTGTTCAAACCAAAGCAAAAAAAAACCATGTGAAAGCAAGAGGTATGTAGTGGTCTGTGAGCACAGAGGAAAATAACATTTGAAAGACGAATATCTTCTTACATGTGAGCCTCGGATGCTGAGACAAAGCCCCCTAAACGGTTGTTCTATCCCACGCTTTACAACTACCTCTTCATGGATAATTGGAGTCAACTGATTTGGCTCAATGATCGTGGAATCATGTTCCTGTTTGGGGCCATGCTGTGCTTTGGAAGCAACACTGATTTATCTATTTTTTAACAGCAATTCAGCTTCCAAGGGCCATTCAGTCCCAGCAGCAAGGCTGCCAATTAGTGCTGACTGCAGTAAGGATATCTGGCCACTGGACTGATCCCAAAACCACATTTCACACGGTCTTTAGATAATAGCAGTGACACTCCATCACTACCAACCCGATACAGAACCAGTGACCTAGAGATGAAAGGCTCTGTATCCCATTGCTAATCCCTTGAGACACTCAGTCACCCCTGCAAAGACCTCTGCTCCCATAGACAAGCTGACATGGGTGTATCTAATGCCTACTGAATAGAGCCCTACATTAATTGCACCATTGCATTTAATCAGTCCTAATGGACTGGACTCTGTCATTACATTATTAAACTCCACCTACACTGCTGTAGGTATTTAAAGCTTCATTTCATTACTTCTGATACTGAGGAGTTGTGGACTAGATACCTTCGTCCCCTGCCCAAACAGAGGAGATCGCAAGAAAGCATGCCTCTTACCAGATATCGTGAGCTCTGGGGGGCAAATGTCCGGTGATGGAGAAGGCACAGGAAAGAGATTTTCTTGTCTGGTCTAAAAAACAAAACAAAATAGCACAGAGGACAAAATGCTAAACCCAGTTTGCCAGTGTAAGTGAAAAGCAAAGGTAGGGGGAAGAGCTCAATAGGTCCCAGCTGCTCCCTAAGGAATCAGACTGAACCATCTCTTGTGTGAAGCACCATATGAACCTACTGTGCTAGAGAGAGAGAGCGTGAACAATGATGATGAACCAAACAAGAGTCCTGGGTTTGGAGTAAAAGGGGGTTGTCACAGTAATAGTCCCAGAGGCCCAGATCCTCAAAAGGTTTGTGCGCCTAACTCCCATGTTCATTACTGTGGGAGCTAAGAATCTCCTGGACGACTGCATACACAGGGGCTAAACTGAAGTAACTTTACTGAGAGCAGTGGAATCACACCATGGATGACCCAGTGTGTTGTAGCCACCAGGGTTTGTTTAAAACCCTACATATCCAAGACACCCATGAATTCTTAGGGAGTTTGGATCATCTCAAGGGCACCTCTAGTATTACCCAATGGACAGAAAGCAGAGCTACACCTCTACCCCGATATAACACTGTCCTCGGGAGCCAAAAAATCTTACCACGTTATAGGTGAAACCGCGTTATATCGAACTTGCTTTGATCCACCAGAGTGCACAGCCCTGCCCTCCGGAAGCGCTGCTTTACCGTGTTATATCGGGTCGCATTATATCGGGGTAGAGGTGTATCTACAAGGACATGCTGGAATCATATGCAACGGGGACTCTCAGTCTGAGATCAGAGGGCTACAATCATAATACTAAATGGGAGAGGGGCTCCAGTTGGGTCTATGGCAGGGTGGGCAATTTTTTGGCCCAAGGGCCACATCGGAGTGCAAAACTGTATAGAGAGCCAGGTAAGGAAGGCTGTGCCTCCCCAAACAGTCTGGCCCCACCCCCTATCTACCCCCTCCCACTTCCTGCCCTCTGACTGCCCCCCTCAGAACTCCTGACCCATCCAACCCCCCCTTCTCCTTGACCCCTGACCGCCCCCTCCCAGGATCCCCCGCCCCTAACTGACCCCCAGGACACCGCCCCCTATCCAACAGCCCCCTGCTCCCTGTCCCCTAACTGCCCCCCCCCGGAACTCCCTGCCCCTTATCCAACCCCGCCCCCTTACCATGCCACTCCGAGCAGCAGGAGCTCGCAGCCCCGCCACGCGGCCGAAGCTAGCAGCGCTGCCCGCACGGCAGCGTCACTACGGGGGAGAGAGGACAGCAGGGGAGGGGCCAGGGGCTAGCCTCCTCGGCCAGGAGCTCAAGGGCCAGGCAGGATGGTCCCACGGGCCGGATGTGGCCTGCGGGCCATAGTTTGCCCACCTCTGGTCTATGGTATGGAAAAGGGTGAGAACTGCTGAAATAAACACAACCAAAGCTAGGAGGTTACAGCCCAGATACTGGCAATGAATCCGTGCCCCATGCACAACAGGTGTAATGCACAGTGATGACAGTTTACAAGCTCCTTCTATAACACTAGAGCTACCCCTCATTATAACCTGCCACACTACATTCTTAGCCACATGACTCATTGATTTGGATGGGAGCTGCATGGCCAAATCTCCTAGTCACCTCTAGCTTCAGGAAATACCGTATAGTGCTGTGCCTCATGAGGAAAGAGTGCTGATAGTTCTGAATTTGATGGCTGTTGAATGTGGGCAGGTACTCACTGAGTTACTGTCATCACTTGCTTTTTTCACTTGTGACTTCTGAAAATAGGTTTGAACCAGGACTCTGGACATGAAAACACGTCTCAGCGACTTTCAAACACATCACTTCAATTGACTGATCCTCTGTCACCCCAAACCAGAAGAAACAATATCTCAGATGTAAAATACCCAACTCCGTACGGGAGCAAACAGAGCCATACGGGTCCACACTGCTGACTTTCCAAACAGCTAATCTGGAAGGATTATCACAGAGTCCCTAAAAACAGTAATCCGATTGGAGATGGAAATCATGGGGTCTTTGTGGTCTTATACTGAACTTCAACGTACCTCAGGTGACCTCACGTGGACTTTCAACCTGCAAGAGCTAAGACCATTCCCCATGGCCTTAGGAGGTGGCGATTGGATGCTGTTATGAACCGAGAGTCCGGGATGTAACCGTCCCCTTCCAGGAATAAAGGCCACTTCTGTGTTTCCCTCATGTCTGAAAATAACCAAGTTTTGTTAGTGCTTAAAAACTACACATGCTTAAGGTTTCAGAACTTTCATGGGAATAGCTCTGTGGTCTTTCCTCTGAGCTAAGCTCGTTAATTGCCTGTGTAACACGCAACAATATTAGAGCTGTCTTCATCAGACAGGATTCTTATGAGAGCCCACATTCTGTTGCAGAACTTTGGGAAGGTCTGTGTGATGGAACATGCTCATTGCAAAGCCATACAAAGTCTGACAGGTTGGGAAGGTATCCTGCCATTCCTGATTGTGATGTGAGAAGCTCCATGTACTCAAGACCTCCTGAGGTATGAAGGTCTCCAATATAGGACGTTCTTCTTGCACTTAAGCTTAGAACAATGTGCAGGTCTCCTACCTAACACTCAGCAGCTATCTCAAGATATGGCCTTTATTGGCAATAATAGGAAATGATTTTTGTACCCAAGGAACTTATTCGCCTGGGCTGCTGGTGCACGCCTACCTGCATTTGGTTTTTGCAAGTATTTTTCTGGCCTCTTCATATGTGCTGCCCACCAAAGAGTCTTTATTGATGGCAATTAACTGATCACCAGGCCGGAGCCGCCCATCCTAAACGAGGGAGACATCTGTGTAGCATCAAGCTTTAGCCACAAGGATTAGTGCATCCAAAAAAGAGTGACACTGCTCAAAGTATTCTGCTGCAATACACATCCTTATTATCCCACGCCATAGATTATTCACCCATCCCAGTGAGAGCTCCTTCCAAACAGCAGGAGTTTTCAGGAAAAACTCCTGTTTCACAGGTCACAGAAGCCCTCCATGCTGTTGACTTACTCTGTAACAGTCCCCTTCTGGCATAAGCTCTTGAACATAAATCATGGGACCCTCTGGCCTGTTAGATCCGCCACTGATCGTCAACCCCAACCCAGAGGATTTTGCTATGGAGATGCACTGAATCCCTGATTCAAGGGAGTAGCTGCAAGGAACAGAAGAGTTAGCAGAAGACACAACAGTGGTCTGTTTTATTCTATAGAGCCATCGAGTACATCTGTAATTACACAGTAGTGTTCTAGCAAGTCACCACCACTGCTGAATGAAAAGTTCTGCATTTGGTTTTGTTCCTGAGTCTGCAATCTCCCTATCCTACTCAACCTCTTCTCCCTCTGCCTCCTTTCTCCCTCCACTCTTCCTGAAAATGGGAGTGAAGAAAACACGTATCAAAACCATTCTGAACTTCAAGAATATTTTTGATTTGAGTTTAGGACTAGAAACGGGCAAAGCTTCAGGTGCTTATAGGTGTGTTTGGGGGGGAAATCCGCTACCTTTATGGGGATAAATGTTATTACCGTTATTGTTGTTTATTTGTATTATGGAGTTCTTAAGAATCCTAACTGAGGACCAGGGCCCATTGTGTCAGCACTGCCTGGACAAGTAATGAAGAAGAGATTACCTATCCCAAACAGCTTACAATCTTCATGGTAGGCAGCGCACAACGGGTGGACCAAACAGATCAGTGGGGTGGCAGTGGGACGGGAGGGGGGTAACAATAAAACAGAGTTCAGCAGAAAAGCCGAAGTCATAGCCAGTTATTTGCCTAATCAATGCCAGGTGGGAATGATTTGTAGGCACCACAATAGCGGCAAGTTTGAGGGAGGGATTTAGAAGTGGATACTGTGGGTGGGTTGATAAATATTGCTAGGGAGTTTTCTCCCTGCGTGGGGAGCAGTATGGGACAAAGCGTGGCGGTGCTGGAGCAGCGGGCAAGGCTGCCATTACTGGAAGAGCAAGAGTGGGCCTCAACCACTTGATAAGGCCACTCATCCTTAGTAAATAAAGGCGGTAACTAACTGGTTCTCTCTCTTCTAAGATAAAGTCTTCTAACCACATCCATGTAATAATCTGCACCTGTACGCAACCTGTCACTTGAATTATCTTTTCATTTCCTGATAGTCATCGTGTTGTATTTTGAGCTATGTGATCTGTTGAACTATGCAATCACCACAAGAGATAACTTCTCCATACTTCTAAACAGTCCCATCCCTTTAAACTCGTGGCTGTCATACAACCTGGGGAACAAAGAATATTACGAAGAGCGTGGGCGTCATATTTTTACAACAAAGGAACAGGGGCGGCTCCACCAATTTTGCCGCCCCAAGCAGTCGCCACTGAATTGCCACCGCCGCCAAAGCGGCAGGGGTGCCGCCGAATGGCCACTGCGGGACACGGACTACTGCCGCCCCGTTCTGAATGCCGCCCCAAGCACTGGCTTGGAAAGCTAGTGCCTGGAGCCAGCCCTGCAAAGGAAACTTCTTAAAGAAATCTTTTTAGGAAATAAGATGTCATCGAACATAGTGGTTAAAAAAAAAAGCACATCCGTTGCACTATCTGGGAAGAGGTGAGGAAGAGAATAAACCATGCGTTGCAGATGTTAGTCCTATTGCTTAGTGGAAGATGTCCAGCTGCTGGGGTGATGAGTGCAGCATAAGAGCCTGTACAGAATAGAAGGAGTCACTACTTCGTAAGAGTCTAGATTATACCATAGTTGCACACAGGCTCATAGTCTCCAAGATCTGAGATTTCAAGTGGTTTGAATGCTGGTGTTTCTTCTAGAAGGTGGCTATTTCATGCCTGCCTACCCTCTTCTACATCCCCCAGGTGGAGATGGGGTGACCAGATAGCAAGTGTGAAAAATCGGGACGAGGGATAATAGGCGTCTATATAAGACAAAGCTGCATATATGGGGACTGTCCCCATAAAATTAGGATATCTGGTCACCCTAGGACGGAGACTAGCAGAACTTTTGCTTTATTGGTAGCTGAACACTGTTTTACCAGCCACCTCCATCACGCACATACGTGACTGCCAAGCCAGGTCACCTCCTGCCTATGCTATGCAGTAAACAGGGTTAATTGTGAAGCCAGGCGGTCTAGAAGGCTGCCAGATAGATGAGCAGTTCTCTCCTCTGTATGGATGTCTCCAGGCATGAGTCCATTGATCCAAGTGGCTTAAAGCCTTTTGTGCCAAATATTTATCCTCTGCAAATCCCTAATAAAGAGCTGATATTGGGCACCTTGTGGAGTTCACCTCCCACGTGGATTTTCTGTGTCTGAACGAAGGGGCTGGTTTTCCTCTCATGGGGGTGGGTGGCCATTCCATTGACTTCCTGGGAATTACCCCGGATTTACACTAGTGCAAGGAAGAAAAGCAGCAGGCCCTAATCTGAGATGCCACACTCTAAGTACCAATGTTAATGCAAACCTTAACAGTGCCAGGCACTCCTATAGGTGGAGCCAGCAGCAGAGCCCTCCCTGCACATAGCAGAGCCTGGCTTTTGTACTTTACAAAATAGGAAGCTTGGAATTAAAACATATAGACACAACACGAAGGTGCCACACTTCACAGAAATAAAAATCCTGGTTCTCCATTCCCTAGCCCCTTGTGCCGTCATTTCCTACCCCTCCCCACGGCGCAGAGCAGGTGTGAAATGCTGCCAGATCAGAAGGGTAGCACTGCCATTGACTTTGCACTGGTGGAAATGACTGCCCGAGGGTGGGGCAATGGATCACGAGGCCATGATCTGCAGTTTGAAAACAGCCTTGCAGGACCTCTCCATCAAGGACATGTTTGTAAAAGACGTACCATGCTGGCCCCTCAGACATCTGTGAGCCTTGGGCTCTCCCTCACCTTTCAAGGGATGGAAATGGTGTACGTGCATTCTGTAGATCCTGATGGCCTATAGCACAGTAGGCTAAGTTCTCTGGGGCGGTGGCTGTGCTCTGTGATTGTACAATGGGGTCCTGGTCCATGACTGGGGTTCCTAGGTGCTACCATAATACAAGTGATAAATAAGAATATTAAAAACAACACAGAGTGCAACAGTATGAAAGACACTGAGCAACTGCTTATCCATCCTCCAGTACAGGAGCAGATACAGTCAATGTATCCGAAGACAAACACTGGGGTCTGATCTGCACTAGAAAATTAAGTCGGCTTAACTATGTTGGTCAGCGGTGTGAAAAATCCACGCCCCTGAGCAGTGTGCTTAAACTGTCCTAAGTCCCCATGTACACAACACTAGGTCAACAGAAGAATTCTTCTGTCAACCCAGCTACTGCCTCTGGGGGAGGTGAATTACCTACGCCAATGGAGAACCCTCCCATCCCGGTAGGTCGCATCTACGCTGAAACGCCGCAGTGGGCAGCTGTGCTGCTGGATCGTTCTAAGCGTAGACAAGCCCTGGATATTAGAGGATAGTTTTAATGAGAAAGAGGGAGAGAGAGAAAGCGACTATCGATCTGGGGTTCTTCAATTTTGAGGAGCTCAAGTTGAGACCTCTTTAAAAAGCCTGATTTTCAGACGGCAGGAGCTCAGCACTTTCTGAAAATCAGGCCCTTTCAGGTGTCTCAGGTTGTGCCCCCCAAATCACTAGACACTTTTGAGAGACCAGGTGGGTGAGGCCATATCTTTTATTGGGCCAACTTCTGTTGGTAAGAGAGAGAAGCTTTCGAGCCCCACAGAGCTCTTCTTCAGGTCTGTGTAGCTCAAAAGCTTGTCTCGCTCATCAACAGAACTTGGTCCAATAAAAGCTATTACCTCACCCACCTTATCTCTCTAATATCCTGGGACCAACATGGCTACAACGACACTGCATAGACATCTTTGACACTTTTTTGGCAATGGGGGCTTTTAAGGGTTTATAAGCACTACGGCAATACAAATAATGTTCTAGAAACAGACAGACAAGCCTGCAGACTTTATGAGTTGATGCCTGTGTAACTTAGAGCTGGTTTCCCTGTCCCATTAATATTTTTGAGAGTTTTAAATTTCTTACCATTCAAAATTGGGACAAAAAGTCAAAATTTCAAAAGATGTCATGAATCAAAAGGTTTTGGTTTGGGTCAACTGAAACATGTAATTTCAAAATTCTTCCATTTGATTTCTACCTTTTTTCTTTTTAAAAAACTTTTAAAATCTAAATTGCTTACATTTCACAATGAAAAGTCATTTTGAACCAGGAACCAGAATTTTTCATTTAGAAAGTGGCCAGACAAAACATTTTGACAATTTCAGAGTGTCCCCGCATGGTTTTCCGAACTGGGAGATATATTGGTTTTGCTGTCAACAAATCAGCATTTTTCAATGAAAAAAATGTCATTGAAAAATTCCTAAGGAGCTCTAGTGTGAGTAATATGGTACGTACTGCGAGCTTGAGTGTGGAGAATGTGCCGAGTTTCCAATGAGTGGGCCATGAGAATTTGCAGGGCTCAGCAGCAGGGGACTCTGGGAACGTGATGAAGACCCCGAGGACGTACTTTCCAAATATCTACCTAAAGGACAAAATAAGACAGTCCAGATAATGAAAGCATTTTCCCCCCTTACTCCTTCCCAGCTGTCCCTGCTACACAGTCAAGAATTAAAACAGCTTTCATGGTTCTTTACCTGGAGGCAGAAATACCTACCATTGATGTTAATGATACCAGTACATTTCTAAACTAGTCAACAGAGTTTTACCTTCTCACCACAAATTCCCATCTGTGATTGTGGTAATTAACAAATACCACTGTGTTACAGTGTAACATGCTTCTTCCCAAAAAGCAGCAAGCAGACACAGAACTAACAGCCAGGAGATTTGGGTTCTAGTCCTACCTCTGCCACCAACTCGTTGTGTTGGTCATTGGATTGAAGAAGCCAGTTCACTGCTCTTGCCTCAGTTTCACCAGATGTAAAATGGGGATAGTGGTACTCACCCTCTTTCTAAAACTCTCTGAGGTCCACTGTTGAAAATTGCTTTACAAGAACTAGACATTATTATAAGTTACTAGCACAATATTTTCCTGAGTTGTTGTACATTGAAGGTGGAGTTAAAGGAGCTGGACAAGTGTTAGATACCAACTAATCCTCTCTTGTTTCACCACAAGAAAGTTGTCTCCCTCTCCCTTTTAGTATCCACGATTGGGCTGACATTTTCTGCACTGTGCCCCTCAAGCAGCCAAGATGCAGTTAAGTATTCAGCGCCCAGAGGGTCAATACTCACTGCCGCCTTGGTGAACAGGAGAACTCCGTGCCGATTCTGTGTTGCTATGAGATCCAAACTTTTCCAGCAGCTCAGAGAACTCTCTCCTAAAAGACAAGGCCCAGCAGATTCACTTAATCTCTCAGTACACTTCTGCATGGATTTACAATGCAAACAAAGCCTATAATGTTTATTCCATACTAACCAGTTTGTGGGCTTAATTCCCTCGTGTGCTGGAGCTCAGTTTGGTGCAGGATGAGGCATAAGGGAACCAGATACAGCTCACAAGTAGTCCCAATGTAAATCAGAGCTGTTTCCAAGCAACTCACGCTTGTGCCGCTGATTTAGAGTCCATAATCAACCTCACACCAGTAGAAGATTCTTGTGCTACAGCATAACTTTTGCATGCGCCATCCTGTGTGTTGTGGGGTTGGAGGCAGAGGCTGGCTGCAGTGCAGATGCATCAGCAGCAAATTCCCTACACAGGGGGAATTCTCTGCTTGGCATTTGCAGCTGAATTATGGCCCCTTTGTGCCACACTTCTATGCCCCTTTTCATCCCACAGGCTTCAAGCACTTCATGAACATTAATTAAACTTCCTGACATCCTTCTCAGATATTACTCACGCAGTAACACAGACTGCTAAATTGAAGCGCAAAGTAGTTGCATAATTTGTCCATTGTGAGGGATGAGGATAGAACCCAGGAGTCCTGGCACCCAGCCCTGGGCTTTAACCACTGGGTCAGAATGCCTCTTGTGGATTAGTCCAGGATAATTTCATCTCCAGCCATGAGCCTAATGTGACATAAAAGTTGAACACAGACTATTAAGGGGAGTTGTAACTAAGCAAAAAAAAAAAAAAATTAATACACATTGGCCATTTGTGGGTCTTTTCATAATAGTGAAAGAAATGCAAATAACTGTCAAACGTACCAGCTCATGTTGTGAAATTACCATCCTTGGAATTGTGGGTATATTACATGTTTTCAAACCACCACCCTTGACTACGCTGCTATAATTCATATATGGAGAGAAGGAAGCTTAAAGCCAACAATTTAATTTAAAAGAACAAGTTGTGAGCATGATACAGATGGTGGGTAACACTTAGGGATTACAGACAGGGCATTAGAATGTGGGGGCCAAAATGCTATGGGGTGGGACTCTTCCATTCAGCTTCGGGCCCCAAGTTGTTTACCTGCCTATGGTAATAAATGTAGTGAATCATATTTGTTATGCTCATGGCATACAAACAAAGAAGTGAAATAAACAACATAAGATACTCTTGACAGAAGGTTGCAGTTTAACTACTTTATTTTTTAGAATTCAGAACGATAACCCAAAAGCAGAGAGAGACAAAGCAGGGTGCTCCCTGAAACAGAGAGGCCCAACTCACCTCACCTTATTCTAGACTGACTGTTTCCCGACAGAGCCCCACGGCCTAAAAGCAGGACCAGGAATACCCCTCCCCGCCTTAAAAGGAACGCTTACAAGTCCAACACAGTCTTCAAAATGCTGCATCGCTCATCAGGCATCAGAAAAATATTCATTATTTTTAAAATTCTCCTACTGCAGTTGGTCTGCTACCTCACCCTATTTTGCTGCCCAAAGCTCCTCTTTTTGATCACTAGCCAGAAAGGCCAATGCAATAGGGGGAAACCAGAACCTATTCCACAAATGGCACTAAGACTGACATAGTTTTTTTAAAATGAGAGGATCAGAGACCAGGGGAGGAGGTGAAGTGAGACACAACAGAAGGAGAAAGGTGAAGAAAATCAGAGGTGACCTGGACCCAAATATCTCGACTTTAGGGTAATTCTAGCTCAGATCTGGATGCCACCTTGTGATTTGTACCACTTCCAAAGAAAATAAATACAGACAATGGTGGAAAAAGGGAGCGGGCCCGTTATTCTCCTTTCCTCTCCTTGCCCCTTTCTCCACCAATGGTGTCCCTTTGGCCTACACAGCTCAGACAGGAGTCTGTTGGTGAGCATCTGGTACTTATGTTGCTGCTGAGGTGTGACAGCACCGATACTTGCCATCAAGTATGGTGGCATTCCACTCCCCACTTTCACATTAGAGGCACCAGGGTGCTGCCCAAGGAGAACCAGAGGCTAGTCCCTTTTGAGTCCATCCATGGCACCTGTCATTGTCTAGAGCAGTCGTTACAGAGCAATTGGAAGCTCAGGCTATACTCCTGGGAACTGAGATACCAAGCCAAGGAAAGCAGAGGTCTCCATGAGGCCATGGGGCCAACCCCAGTGAGGTGACACGTGCACACACCAAGGCAGGTTAATGGGAAAGATACATGGCAGCTGACGAGAGAACAGTGTTTTCTCAGGTGGCGGCTCCTTACAACACAGCAGCTATCAGAGTGAGCAACAATTTCCATCAACTCTGTTGATGCAAATCTCACTTTCGTATCATTTCCAGTAAAACCCTTCATCTTCCCGCAGCTCGCTCATAATCCCGTATCACTGCTGAGTTATGCTGCGACGAAAGCCAGGCTGCAGCTGACCCTGTGAGCCTTCCATTCGCTATCTCCTCCTTTTCCTGGGCGGGACTCTTCACTCCTCCTTTAGCTCGCTCCTTTACTGCATGGACTAGCAGCCCCAGAACATACTCAGGTCCCCAACAGACTTGTACACAGGCAGCTAGCTTATGCTGAAGCCCATATTACTGCGTTTTCACTGCTCTTGTCCCCACACTGGTCAGGTTAAAGCTAGCGTGGGTATGCCTCCCAAGCTACAGCCAGACCTTGGTTTGCTGTGTAGATGTACCCATCGTCTCTCCCATCCCATGCCTAACTCCACAGCCTAGTGCACCTAGAGCCACAGGTTTCCTGTGATTTTGGGTTGTTGCATTTAAAGCACTCCCATTCTGAACTCTCTCAACCTCAGCAGTAACATGGCTGTCACAGGGGAGCTGGTCCAGTGAGTAGACCAGGCCCAGCTCCCCTGTATCAGAGCAGGTAGGCCCAACCGAGCCAATTAAAAGAGGTAGGGCTAAAAAGGCTTGTCAGAGGGTAGACTATGTCTTGGGAGAGGAACCACAGAGGAGTGGAACTAATGCAAAGTGGGTCCCTGGAACAAGGGGCAGGCTGCTCGGGGAGATAGCCCTCAGGCTGGGGTCCCAGAAGAGGAGCAGAGCTGGCAGGAATGGGGAAGCTGCAAGAAGCAGGATTATCAGAGACCCCTGGAAGAGGAGGCTGGGAAACCCTTGGACAAAGGGTGAGCTAAGGA